>NC_081824.1:149288432-149591462 GCF_030867095.1 Alligator mississippiensis
TCACAAAGACCTTCAACAGGGGGCAAATTCCCCCACCAACAGTCAAGGAATCACTCTTTCGCATTCTGTATCAACACACTTGGTTACAAAAAACCGGAACACTCCTGATTCATAGTATTACTAATCTTGCATTCCATAGCTAAATGGTCTGATTCTCATTTCTACCAAGGCCCTTTTGTACCTATCCTTCAGTTTAAAGGTGCCTTAAGATGAACATAAATACTGGGGCCTTAGCATACAATATTTTTTAAATTGCCCTCTGAGTTGAATTATCAATAGCACCTTGATGTAGTCATTAGTGCTGCAGTTCAGGATGGATAGCACTTAGATATTTCTGGAAGAGTGTGTGGTGTCCATCAATATAAGATGGTGCACAGACTTGGATACTTGTAACCTTGCCCATCTATTAGAATGGCATTGTGCCTGCACACAAGCTGATCAGATCCGTGCCATGGACATAGCTGCCAAGTAGCTGTAGGTTATAGTAATAACTGCCCACATAACCTAGCAAGTGACATCTTAACTGCAGGAAAGTCTCTGCACACATCCTGGGTATAGATATTAGCATCACATGCCTTTTTACTTTTGATCACACCTGTTGGCCTCAGGCTAGAAACTGCATGTATAAGCAGCAAGGGGAAGAGATTATTATAATTACATTTGCCAAATGCACATGTTGTCTTGCAGCAGGCAACTTGCAAACTTTTAAATCTTTCCTTTTAATAAGTAAGAAATTTATGTGTGCCAGCAAAGTTCAGACTGTTCTATGTAACGTCAAGTCAATGTCAGTCAGTAGCACTGAGAAGAAACTGAATAAGAAAGAAAATCCTGCTAAGTCCACAGCATAAATTGCATGGGCAGCACATAGGGGGTGCACGCAGGGACCCTGCCACCCCCCTGCCGCCAACAGCGCCAGCAGCATCTGCAGGAACTTCCACTTACCACCACTGTGCTCCTGCCACCACCACCACCACACTCCCACCACTGCTGTGCCTCCCCAGCTCCCAGAGGCATGTCCTGTTCATGGTAAATTGTACACTTATTCTGAGGAATGGGTACTCCAGCCCATGCACAGGACAGCAGTAGGGTATAAGATGCTTTTTTATAGAAGACAGTAGAACACAAGAAATTGTACATGCCTTGGTGGATAATGAGGAAAAAAAATGTAGCTGTACAGACACAAAAAGTCATAGATAACAATACAGGATTCAAGTCTCTGTCTGCATAGATGACTCTGATCAGAATTCAGTGCAAATATCTATTTGCAGTGTGTTGTCAGTTTATCTCTGGGAGCTCTCCTTATATATAGATATCAACTATGAACATGATTAATTCAAACAATAAAATGTAAAAAATCAGTATAGGTCACCTCTTGCATTGAGGAAGGGGACTGGGTAACTTCTTGATGTATGTTAAATTGATGGCGTTTTGCACAATCTCTGCAGATCACTGACTGCACAGAAAGATTTGACAGTTGGATCAGGATTATGCTCTATATCAACTTAGACATGCTATCACTGTTGAAACTGTACTACGGGCCCTTGTACATGTATTCGGCATTTAGTCAATAAAAATGTTCCTGGTTTAATTTTTCTTTCTTAGTTTAAGATGGCTAAATAAGTAACGTGGACACGATTTACCATGCAACAGCTTATTATGCTATAACTAGTAAAGTGTGGTAGGGGGCACATCAGAACAATTTTACCCTCCTGCCCTTTCAGTACTACTTTACTGCCAGGTGACTTTTTAGGACAAGATTTGATAGTTTGGTTGGTTTATTTTCTTGGGTCATACCAGGTTGCTTTTTTGGGGGGGGGAATTGTTGGTGGTTTTGCTTGAGAGACATGCATTTTGGGGGGGGGTTGAGTTCAATAGGCAGTGCTGCCCGCCTCCCCTGCAAAGCCTCCTGCTTTTTTTTGAGTGATTGTTGCTTGTTGCATGGGGCACTGCTGGTTGGGGAGGGAAATCTTTTCATGCAAAGGTCCGCAAGAGTGAGCCTGCCTGCCTCCCCCTCACAAGTCTAGACTGGCATTAGGGGTCTGTATGGCAGGCCTCCTGAAGGAGCTGCCCCCCTACCCAAGCCTGGACCCAAAGCGGTTCTGCCCTCTACTTTTTCTGCATGCTTGTTACACCGGGCGCTAGGTGTGGGGTCCACTTAGGGCTACACAAGGGTACACAAAGGGTCTGGCTGCCTTCCCACCCCCCTGCCTCCCTGTATGTTGGCATCTGGGTATCATGTACCCAGCCTACCCAGGCTAAAGCCTGAATGGAAACATTACTACAGGAATTTTTATGTAAACCAGAAAGAATCCTGTGCCTTCTGTCTGTCGTTTGTATCCTCATGTCACAAAGCAGGATTTTTTCCAAAGCTGAGAACCATCGTGGGAGTGGTCTGGGGTTCTTATCAAGGTTGATTAAGATTCCATGGGTACCAGGGATCCTCGTGCTCAGGACAGCTTCCCCCAAAGTGGGGCTGGGGGGCCTAATCAGCCTACTCCAACTCCCTCTCCCCCCTGCCTCCCATCACCGCACAGTGGCCAGCATGAGCTAACACCCCCACCCCTGCATGGCAGCGGCATGGTGTGGGTTGAGGTGAAGAAAGAAACAGCCCAGGCTCAATGAGAGGAATTTTCTTATCACTTAGTCTGTTTGCATGTCAATCTTTTAACTGCTGCATTGGCAGATCATCATCACCTGCAGTCATATCCCCCCAGCCTACAAGCGGATCATTTCAATACTTGTTTCCCTTCCTGTCCTCTACCCCCAAAGCTTGCCCCTCTTCTCTGGTACTCCTGTTCCTTCTAAGCTTATTTTTGTCCCCAGCAGCATGTCCCTGTCCTCCTTTGACCATTCTCTGCTTGCCATTGCTCTGCCTGACAGTCATACTGCTTCCTCTTTCTGGGAGTGCAGGGTGCTGTGGGTCAGGAGTGAGGGGCACCAGCTAGGCTGGGGGGGGCTGCAGATTAGCTAGGAATAAGAGGCGCTGGCAGGGCTGGTGAGGCGGGGGGCTTCAGGTTCAGAGTGAGGGACACAGGCAGGGCTGGGGGGGGTACGGGGTGCTGCCTACGCAAACCACCAGCCCCCCACATGCTTGTGCCACAACCCCCAGGCCATTGCACTCTTGGAGAGGCTTGGGTCCTGGATGCACCGAGCTCTGGGTTGTAATGGCTACATATAACAATGTATGGTGAGGGCTGTGATGAAATGTTGTATGTGACCATTGCACCCAGCCCTGGGGTGTCTCTCAGCCTTCCCCATACACTGTTATATGGAGCTGTTACACCCCAGAACTAAGGCCACCCCAGCAGGAGTGAGGGGGGTGAGGGGTACCAGCAGGGGGCAGTGGCTTGGCTGTAAAGCATGATTATGTTTTCTGTGTGATTGTTGTATGTTGTGCCACCTGTAGGACTGGAGAGGACCATTTCCCACTCCCCACCCCCGAGACCATTACCTTGATTCTTCAGCAGAACCTATAAAACCAGTTGAATGACTCTGGCCAAATCCTGGAGTGCCAACCCTATTTACATTTTCACTGACATCCTGCCACACTTTTAGCTTCTTTCATTTCTTGGAGTCTCAAAACAGCAGAGAGTCCCCATGCCTGAAGAAGGGCGACTGCACCCGAAAGCTTGCCAAGAACTTTTTTCCAACTACTCAGTTGGTCTAATAAAAGATACCACATCTACCCAAAGAACCTTGCCTGCCTATGGCCTTAGACCAACCAAAAACCCAGACCCCCTTTGAATTGCTTTGTCTGCATTAACAGTGCTCCAATGAAGCTTCTTTTTCACTGGAGCCCTCAGGCCCTGGATGGGCAGGGCTGGCGGGTAGAGGCTGTGGGCTGGGAGTGAAGAGCAGTGGCAGTGCTGGTGGGGCAGGGACTGCGGGATGGAAATGAGAGGCACCCCAAAGCATGAGAAATCAGTGACCATGCTCTTTTTGATTGAGCAATTTTATTTTATTTTTTGATTTTCATACAGAGTCAGACATGATTTCATTATGTCATGCTGCAGAGTCCATGGACCCCGGGTCTGCTTTTTCGGGGGAGACTTGAAATCGGATAGTGCATTGTCCTATCAGCATTTTGCAGTATTTACGTATCAATTCAGGTTCGCCCGCAGCTCAGGTTACAGCTCTCATCAGTCTGTGCCTTGAGGCAGACTCCAAATCTGGCTTTCCAGGGGTTTGAACAGACACCAGCCCAGTTCAATAAACCCTATAGTTTCCTATAGATGTGACTGTTCTAGGGCCAGCATTATTGTTTTCTTGTTGCTTGCGCCATTAGGAATAGAGGAAGCCATGCCCTAGCAAGCAGTTCACAGAGACAAATCCCCATTCCTGCATTACCTTCTGGTATGCCAAGGGCCTATTCCATGATTAATTACCCAGAGCTACCCAACCTGTACCACATGCACCCAATGCTACATGTTAGGGTTTTCTTCCAGAGTTGGTAAAAGCCTGCTTAGCTGTGACTTGCACTTGGCAAGCCATGCACTTTAGTTGCTCAGTTCATCAGTCACCCACCCCACACATTTCTGAGTTCCCAGGAACATTTCACTTGCAAAATTCCCTACCAGTCCCCACTCTGCCTGGGCCTGGGGCTGTGGGGGACCCCCTGCTTGCAGTGAGTGGCCTGAGCTGACCACCCACTGTTTTGGGGCACTCAGGTTAGGGTTTGCTTCCTGAATTTCAAACTGCCTGCCTGTACTGAAGGTCAAGGAACATCTGCACCAGATGCAGGGGCTCCCCTCTCTCCCCACTGCTTGTGGTGGTGTGGGGCAGGGACCCCTGGCTGGCAGTGGCTGGCCTTCTCATCATCCACTGTTTTGGGGCAGCCAACACCAAGGCTACATGCTATGGTTCATGAGGCTGCAGTTTGTTCCTTTAAGTTCCAGGTCCGTATTCCTGGTGCCCAGTTCCTTTTTCAAAGCTAATCTATACCCCATAAAAGCTTCTTATTAATGAATTACACATTCTAAAGAGAGAGAATTTCATTAGCTATGCATATTTACCAAATAATATGTAAATTAATATCCTGCATCCACCATGCCTGTGTACCACCATGGGAATCTCCTGGATACCTCTGACCACAGTCTCGCATGGCCCAAAGCATGGCCTGATTGACAGCCCCCCATGCACACTGTAATAAGTATATGGGCTCCAATAAGGAATTTATTTTGGCCTGAGATTAGAGATGGAAATCCTTCTTAGGCCCCCCATACCATGACTCTGTGCCACTGGGGGATTCTCTCAGACATCTCTGACTAGAGTGTTGCCGGGCTCAAAGTGCTGTTTGTTCATGCCAGGCTGCCAACTCACAGACCCCCATGCACACTATGCTAAGTATATGGGCTTGAATAAGGAACTATTTTTTGGGCTGGGATGACAGCTGGAAATCCTTTTTGGGCGAGCCCACATGGTCAGGGGTGTCCAGGAGAGTCCCTAGTGCCAGAGACATGGTGTGGGGTGGCCCTAGCTCTGGGGTGTAATGTCTACATATAACAGTGTGGGGGGAGGGCAGAGATGAGCCCAGCTCTGGGGTATAACAGCTACATATAACAGTGTATGGGGAGGGCTGAGATACACCCCAGATCTGGGTGCAATGGCCACATATAACAGTTTAGCACAGCCCACACCATACACTGCCAGTGCCCTTCACTCCTGATCCTCAGCCCTCTACCCTCCCAGAAGCAGCGTGCAGTGGGTCCTGGAGGGATCAAAGCCCCAAGCTGCAGATGGCAGCTTGGGTTCTTTCTGACCTCACTCTGGCATGAAGCCAGGCAGCTCAGTGTGCAGACAGCACATGGAGGATCCCAGGGGCACTAGAGCCTGGAATTGAAGCTAGCAGCCTAGGCATTGATATGTCAGTGGTACAGCTTTCTGCCTGTCATGTGAGAGATCTGGGTTCAATTTCTGGCCAAGGCACTAGAGGGTTAAGTTGCTTGCAAAAGGGAATCCCCAGTGGGGAGTGGGTTCCCCTCACCTCCTTTATTCTACCCCACTGGGGTGCCTATGCCTCAAATTTTGTGGGATCTGCTCCTCATATTTTGGGAAATCTTGCATCTTATATTTTGTGAACCCTGCACCCCAAATCTGTTGTCGATTTGTCTCTGTTGTATGCGTATATTCACCTAAAATTCCTTTGACTCCCCTCTGCTCCCCTGGTTCCCCCCCTCCTAGATGCCTGGAGTGGGGGGGTACCATTGTCTCCCAGGGTCCCCTTGTCCCCTGCATATATGTTATATTCCACCCTGTTCTTTCTCTATTAAATCCACATATGGTTAAGTTCCAATTGGTCTCAGCTCTATTCTATAGGGGATAGGAGGAGAGCTGCTCCCCCATAAGTGGCCACCCCTCCCATAGCACACTAACATCTGCCAAATCCCTTCCACTGGAGAGGGGGTACCTCATCTGAGTACCACTCGAGTTACAGTTACCACCCAGGTTACCCCTACTCTCTCAGCCCTGCCAGTCCCCCTCACTTCTGACCTGCCCCCCCCCCCCAAGCCCTGCCAAACCAAAAATGAAAAACCCAGTCCAACAAAAAGTAATTTTAATTAGCCTGAGTCTTTAAGTGCCTGACCCATAACACAAAATACATGTGAACACAGGGAACAATTTTTTTTGGAATCCAAAAAAGTTGTATTTTTAATTAATCTGAACCTTGAACTAAATCACCAGTAAAACTGTGCGAGATTAGCCCTTGGAGTCCTGTTGAAGTATTGCAATAGAGACTCAATGAATTTCCATGAATTACTGAGTGAACCTAAGCGGTACCTGGTGGTGTAATAGTTGCAAAGCAGGGAAAATCACATTTTCAGGTGCAAGTCAGATCCACATTGAAAATTTAAAATGATAAAAAACCCTCATGGAAGAAATACAGGAGCTAAAAATAAAACATGTCAGAGGTGTTTAAAATTACCACAATAAAAAAAAAAAATCTAAAACGATAAAATCAGTTGACAATGTGGATACACAGACACTATTTAGCTAGCTTAATGACAATTTTTGTCACATGGACACAAGAAAAGTGTAACGTGGTAACAGGAGAGGTGTAACATGGACAAATGTCAGAAATCAGATTTAGATCTACATAAAGTCTTTAAATATAAACCAACATCATCGGCAAGTCTTAATGGAAATTCCTATAATGTCATAAACCCAATGAATTTTCTTCACAAAGTTGTTAAAATAATTTTTGTGCAGAACCTGTGATTAATATAATATGCCTAGCTATGCATTTATTACCCACTTTTATAGGAGAATTAGTACCTACTTGTACATAAATGAGATTCACATTGATTCAAATAAGAATGGACTATACTTTCCACCCTTCCTCTTTGTATTCTATGTGGGTTTGTTTTGGATGTTTTTTCCCAGGAGAATGTTGTTGGGTATATTCCATAGGTGGCTGTTATTGGAGAAAACCTTGTACAAAGAGTTGTGAATTGGTACAGAGAATCATCTATATTTGGCTAGTGACATGCTATTTCAGTGTTATAGGCGGCACCTTCTTAATCTTTAGAGCTCACCCTGATGGCTGTCCCTTCTTGGACTTTCCTGCCATGCCTAGATGGGAGAAAGTAAAGAATGTACCAAAAGAAGGAAAATCAATGACTCATGTAAGATGAGAGGTGTGCGGTGTACAGACCTCTGTCTCAGGGCTCCACCACCCCTTATACTCTGTCCATGCCCAGCCAATCCATATTTCAATGTCCGTCTTTCAGAGGGCTGTGAACTCACCCAGCTGGCAGCCTTAGTGGGTTTGTTCAGCCAGATGCTTTCTCTATCATTTTGGCAACAGTACAGTCTATTCCATTCTATTGTCTTGGTAACAATTCAATCTATACCCTTATCTCCGAGTTCCTGCAACTGGGTCCTCAGCAGTCCTTAGGGGGTAGAATGGATATCTACCTACTCAGATCCCCTCCCAGTGCCTCTCACTCCTCTTGCCATCCGTTGAGGTAGCAGGGTCACCAACACCAGAATGGCCCTCTCACATTGCTTTCTATCCCTCTTACCGCTGGTTGCCCAATCCCTGGTACCTTCTCTCCATCACCCTCCAACTACATTGGAGTCATATGCCTGCACAGCCACAGATCTACAACCATCTGAGTCAGCTGAGTTCTACACCTCCATGTAGACTGTTACAACCTTCTCAGTTCCACAGTCCCCTCTCTGGGGGCACCCCACCTTTTCTATTGTTACCTTTTTATAGGCCCTTCCAGCCATCTGGACCAGTCAGGGATGTCCCTTGTGCTGCTGGTCTCAGCTGACTTTAAAATGGCCTGAAGTGGAATGATGTCATCCGGCTGTGATGTAGGCCATGCGTCTGCCTCCAGTAATTAAACTCACTGCATTTCTTCTTCTTAACAGGGGCTGATAATGGTCCCCTGTTGCAATCAGTAATTCTTAACCAGTGTGCCACAGCATTCTGGGGTTCCTTGAGATCCTTTCAAGAGTGCTGTGAGATGCCATGCAATGTTAGCACTGTTAGGTGTGGAAACATGATTCACAAAATAAACCAAGGGATTTTAAATAGAAATCCATAATATTAAAAATATTCCAACCTGTTGTGGTCTTTCTGAGTTCTTTGCAACAGAAAAGTTGCTCTGTTATTTTTCTGTAGTCAAAAAGTAAGTGACAGCTAAGAGCTGGCATTTTCCAAGGGGTACCTTGAGCCTATTGAGAGATACCTCAAGTCTATCAAGAGATGCCTTGAGTTTATCAAGATTAAGAACTGTGCTATATGATGAGGTCACACTCATTAGCAGGATTGGGAAGGAATGTTCTGCCATGTCAGATTGGCAGGAACCTTGTATGTGTGCTTTTTTCTCATCTGCGGTGGCATGTAGCAAGGATCAACAGCCAGCTTTGTTCATCTCTCACCTTATCACTTCCTTGCTAGTACAGGAGCCTTAATCACAGAATCATAGAAAATTAGGGTTGGAAGGGACCTCAGGTGGTCATCTAGTTCAAACCCCTGCTCAAAGCAGGACCATTTCCAAATAGATCACCCCAGCGAAGGCTTTGTCTCTCCAGGTCTTAAAAACCTCCAAGGATGGAGAGTTCACAACCTCTCTGGGTAACCTGTTTCAATGTGAGAAAGTGTTTCCTAATATCCAACCTAAACTTCCCTTGCTGCAACTTGAGACCATTGCTCCTTGTTCTGTCATCTGCCACCACTGAGAACTGTCTAGCTCCATCCTCTTTTGAACCCCCCTTCAGGTAATTGAAAGCATGGGTGACTGGTACCACCTTAGGCCAGAGGGGGCACCTTCCCCCCACAGCGACCAGTCAGTGTCTGGGGGGGGGATCCCCCCACGGCTGATCACGCCAACTGGGGGTGGTCCCCCGCAGCCAACCTCACCGACCGAGGGGGGGAGTACCCCCACACCACACTGCTCCTGAAAGCGACCTACACCCGGTGTTTGCACTCCCCGGCCAGTGCTCACAGGGGGGGGTGCCAGTGCTCTCTCCTGCCCCCCCTTCCCACTGCCTGAGCAGGGAACGTGGCTTGACAGGGGGTGCACCAGCGCTCTCATGGGATGCACATGCACCCCCATGCACTCCCAACATGTTGCCACTGATTGAAGGTTTGTATTAACTCTGCCCTTAGTCTTCTAGATTTAGTCTCCAGACTAAATAAGCCCAGTTCCCTCAGCCTCTCTTTAAGATTACAAACACCCAGGGCTCTCTTGTTGTGGCACCTAATGAATCAGATTAAGCAGTTCATTCTGGCTATTGGGGCAATTGGATGAAGTTAATGTCCTGCATTATACAAGAGAACAGACTATGTGGTCTAATTGTCCTTCCTTGTCTTTGGTTTATGAAATAGTAATTAGCTGCATGCAACAAAGTCTGTATTTCAGTCTGGTTTTGCATAAAATAAATTAGAGCTTTTAATACAAGAATTCTTAAACTTTTTATCTGTTATTAACATCCAGCAGTATTCAAGTCAAACTAAATCTTACATTTCTGCATGATAGGATTATTGCTTTACCAAATGGTGCAAAGTATTCTTTTCTGGCTGAGGCTATATATAATTGTTCAACCTGGAAAGATTTTGCTATACAAAGCTAAAAAAGAAGCTGAAAATTAGTTGTTTTTAAAGGAAAATCCTAGCACATTTAGCTCTAGCTGTTAAGCAATAGTAAGACAAAATTGTGATTCTGGTAAATTGAGAGTTAATGTTAGAATGTTGCATTTAATAGAGCTGGATGAATAATTCATCACCAATAATTGATACAGTGAATTTCCTTTTTCTGATGAAGATTTGTGATGCATATTTATTCATGAAATAAATAAATGAGTGACTTAATGAGTTTTGTCTAGGCATTATGGAAGAATTGGACCTTTAACAGGGTTTTTAGGGCCTGTGCCTGCTCCATTTCAATCAATAGCAAAACTTCCATTAACTATAATGGTAGTAGGGCTGTGCAAATAACTGATTTTTTGGTTCAGCCACTGAAAATAAATTTAAATATAAAATGGTTAGATTGTCCTCAGTTTTGTTGTTATTTACTCACCAAAATGGAAGACCAAAATTGTTTGAACAAAATGTTCTGTTTGAAAAAGAAGTGTTTAATTTTCAGGCATCTGTAATAGAAATAAAGGAAACCAAATAATAGAAAATTAGGATTATATCATCCCAGCCAAGGCTTTGTCTAGCCAGGTTTTAAACCGCCAAGGATGGAGATTTCACCACCTCTCGGGGGAACCCATTCCAGTGTTTTACTACCCTCCTAGTGAGAAAGTTCTTTTTAATATCTAACCTAAATTTCCCTTGCTGTAACTGGAGACCATTGCTCCTTGTTTTGTCATCTGCCACCAAATGCTGGCCTAGAGTCACAAAAGTGGTGGTGGCTTTTCCTTCTTCCCAGTATTCCAGTAGTTAGGGCAATCACCCAGGATGTGGTACAGTAGGGTTCAATTCCCTTGTCTACCTGATAGAATTTGAATCTACACCTCTTACTCCATTTGAAAACAGAAATTAGATCTCCTTCTGGTTTAAATATAATGCTGATCAAAGGCCATACACATAGGTACCAATTCTGGGATTTGACTCCAACCACCCTAAATCCACAGGGGTTTTGTTTTCAGCTTCTGATTCTCTCTCATCCATAACAATAAGAACCACTATTCCAGGGTTTGAATTATACTTTGACTCTTCGGGGGGTAGAAGTCTGTGGCAGCAGCAGCAAGAAGAAGTCACCACTGCCGTTGCCTAGGCTGCTTAGAAAGGTGCGGGAAAGGCTGGAGCCTGCCCATCCCATGGGAGGGCTCTCATCCCTTATGGGGGGGCTTTTGTATCTTATGTGGGGGGATCAGCCCTCCCAAGCTCCCCTGTAATTCAAGCCCTGCACTACTCTTTCACGTATAGTTTTTTGGTTAATTGCATCATACTTCTCTGTGATCACATGCATTTAACAGCAGGTTTTCCTAAAGTTCAGAGTCCCTGGCTCTAAGGATAAGTGGAAATTAAATTCCACCTAAAAAACCTTATTATCTTAAATGTCTTGATAACATCTTGGGACAGACTCATTCCTGGATTATCCTTCTTTCTAGTGATGTAATCCACAGCGCAGAGCCACCAGTTGTAGAAGATCCACTGGCAGAAGTTACAAAAGCTCCCTATCTCTTCTTCAGTGAAGGCCCTGAAATTTGGAGGTTGGAACAGAGGAGTGACTACAACACAGGGGTCCAACAGTGACTACCAAAAATCAAGCCCCACACCCTCCCTAAATGCCACTTCCATAGCCTTCCCCTGCCCAATCTGCTGCTCTACTTTCTGTTTCCTGCCCTATCTGCACCTGTGCTCCTTGCTTCCTTACTGATCTTTCATGTTCCACAGAGGCTGTCCATGCTACTTGTGGCACATGTGTGAGAGGTAGCTGCCCCTGGACTAGAAGGTAGGCTCATAGGCATGTTCCTGGTAGCATCCTCTGGCAACAGAATTTCCTCAGAGTCCTGACCACAATTTCTACCTTTCGCTTCTACCAGATCACTTCAAAGACAGTTGTGGGTTATATATCATCTACCCCTTGTCTTATGGGTGGATAGCCTGAAGACGTAGTGCCCCTGTTGGTCAAAAAATAAAATTCTAGGGCACCTATACACGTGCAGAGAGGCTGCTCCAATGTGCTGTAATTGCAACACGTCAGAGCAGATCAAGTCTGCTGGAGCATGGTAATTACCATGCTCCAGCAGAGTCCAGCATCACATGTATCAGCATCCCCATGCTGAAAAATGGTGGTGGGGGTGCTATAACTAAAACTCATCGAACAAGCTTTGGTTAAAGTGCCACTGCCACCATTTTTCAGCATGGGGCCTCTGATACACGGGCTGCTCCGGGCGCTTCAATTAAAGTAGCTCTTGGAGCTGCTCTAATTAAATTGCAGCCTCCCCCCTGGAGCACGTCTATGAATGCCCCCAGTTACTCTATTTTGTACAGTGCCTAGTATGGTTGTGTTTCAATCTCATCTATCAATTATACTCAGGGCCATCCGGGGGGGGGGGGGGGCAAATTGGGCCGACCGCCCTGGGCCCTGCACTTTGGGTGGCCCTGCAGAGCAGGGCAGAGCAGCAGTGGCACGGAGCTGGGTGGAGCAGCTGCTCTGCATCCAGCTGCTCACTACCCCACCGCCACTGATGCCGCTGCTGCCTTTGGTGGCAGCAACTTCTTCAGGTCCAAGGCCCAGATCAGAGTGGGGGTGGGGCCCTGCATTGGATGATTTGCCCCAGGCCCCGCACCCTGCTCTGTTTATATCTGTATATATCACTCCATGTAAGTCGTTTGGGTTCAGTAGTTACTCAGTAGAGTTATAAGGGAATTGTTTTATGGAAAGGATTGTTTTATGGCCTGAATTCACACTTTTTGATATTTGTTGCTGCCTCACACCAAAACTCCAAGTTATCTTTTGCAACTGGGTAAATATCCCCCCTCTCCAATATTGTGTCTAAATAATTGGATGAATCCCTACAAAAATACATCCAACCTGAGGGGTTTTTTATATATATATATATTTATTTACTTCTCAGAATTACCCTGGCTACAAGTTTTTCCTTTTTCGGATTTTATTTTCTGAATATTTAAACTTGGTCTTGATAAGATGTTATATTTAGCTGGGTGCCATCTTTCCATAACAACTTTACATGGCTACATTTTGGAGTGGGACCTCTGGAAACTTGCTCTTTACCCTTTTAAAAATCAAAAGGAGGAGTATTCACATCTGGGTTGTTAAGAACTTAATGTTCATAAAACACAAAGCAGAGATAGTTATTATGAAGTAATGTCTGCACACTCACACACTGTTGTGTAACTTAGGGTTAAGACAAATATTCCATTGACCTTTACTCTGACATCAGCTTATTTATCCACTTTAGATAAATAGAGTGCAAATCATTGGCTAAATCTTAACTTTGGCAAGGAGCAAGCTTTTTCAGCATTATAAATATAATTTGTTATTTTACTTTATGGAAAGGAAGAGAGTTATCTATCAATGTTTTCAGGGATGCCTCACTTGGAAGGCATATTTCCTTCTCACACTGTAGATGCAGTTCCCATACTCTGAGCCATATTTTGCTTTTGGGTCTCTACAAGTTCTGGAGCATGTTGTATATTTGATAGGTCTGTCTTAATGTATGAACCACCAGATCCTTATCTGAACTTGTGTGAACTGGAAAAAACATTGCAGTTTGATCTAGGTGACAGAGGAAGGTTCACACACATTCCAGTGCAGTAGTCTATGCGGATTGAATGACAGCAAGAATACTTCTTGCAGAAGAAGAGACTCTTAGTTTTGGTCTCTTCTAACATACCTTCACTGTCATCTGAAATGCTAAGGTAGCAAGGTTATCATTCTTTAGCTCAGGGCAGTCCAACTGGTCACCTGCAAGGGTTTAATTTACAGCCTCTGGGCTCCCACCCAGCTTCCACTCTCTCTATCACTCTGGCTGCAGCAGCAGTCGGGGTTTCAGGGCTCACCCTCTCTCCTTTGGCTTCCATTTCCTGCTCCTCCCCCAGGGGCTGGAGCTAGACAGAATGGAGCTATACCTGCAATGTTAGGGGAACCTGTAGCCTTAGGCATCCCCACATGGTATGGTGGAAAGGTGCCCACATAGTGTGCGGTTCTGGAGACTCACGGCTTGCTTTTGTATGGTCTGTGCGCTGCACAGCTCCTGTTGGCGCAGCCAATGGGGAACACATCCCTTGGCTGCTTAGACATTAGAAGGCCCTAGTTTAGCTAACCAAAACATAAAGTAAACTGACACATGCCATGACAAAATGAAAGCGGCAGTGACTTTTAATAATACAACTTCTTGATTTCATTAGCACTAAGCTGGTGTTTGGAGGCTGTTTAATTTTATTTTCTTGGCTCAGATCATCCAAATGATTTTTAACTGTGAGGAATTAGAGTCCAGACTCAATAAGGGAGATTCTCAGTCATGAGCCTGGATGCTGAGTTTGGCATCTGGTCCAGGTTTGTGGGTTTTTTTCATGGGCAGGATGGGCAAATAGAATCTAGATTCTGGGTGAGAAACTGTCTTGCTGGATTCTTATTTACACTAAAGATGAACCGCAATCAGAATCTCAAATTCAAAAGACTCTGGGCTGGACAGAAGTGTGAGTCTGGATCCAGATGTTTGCAAAGGATCGAAACACCTTTGGGGAAGTTCAGATCCAGATATGACCTAGATATGATTTTGACCAAACATTCTTTCCCCAAAATACTCTCTTTGAATGGTTTGCTCTCTATTGAACTATATAATCAGCTTCCCAGTCAACAAATTTGGGTACATTTTGGGTCTGATCCAAATCCTATCAAAACCACTGAGGATCTTTTCATTAACTATAATCATAGCTGGCCTGGGTCTTTAGGAAAACATGTTTCCTATTAGCTTCCTTGTTCCTTTGAGCACGTTTTTGGCAAAGTTAAAAAGAGAATTGGTTGTGTCTCGTTACAAATCTTAAATCCTGGATTTGTTTTTGAATCTGGAATCTTCTCTTTGTTTTTTCTCTCTGGTGTTGAAATGTTCACTAACTTTTGCAAAGTCTTACTTAGCAAAACCAGCATTTGATCTTGAAACTTTTCCTGACCTATAGCTGATACACAGCCACAGGCTAGCAAATCATTTCCTGGAGTGATTCCAACTGCTTTGATCTTGAAACTGAAGAATTAGCAAATATTGTGTAATAAGTAAAGGAAAAGATATTTTCCAGACTGGTGTGGAGATAGTGAGAGAAATGAACTGTGACACATTGAGTTGGAGATGACAAATGAAATAGTGAATAGGCTGTGAGGCTGAATTATTTGTGGAGAAGAAAACTGGTTGCTCACCACTGGGAATGAAGGAACCTATGATTTTAAAATGAAATAAGTTGGGTGGTTTCAGCTGGCTCCCAAGGGTACGATAATGTCAATGTCATGATCTCATTTGGAAAGATCCTTCTTTATTTTTGTAGCATACTGTTGCTGTGCCATTACTGTCCTTTGTCACTGGAAAACTGTTGTTGGAAGTCTCTGTGGGCTCCTACACACGTGCAGGAAGCCTGCTGCAAGGCACTTGAAATCCAGTACGTCAGAGCAGACTTGATTAATTAAGTCTGCTTGAGCGTGGAAATTAATGTGCTCCAGCAGACTCTAGTGTCATGTGTATCAGCATCCCCATGCTGAAAAATGGTGGTGGGGAGCTTTGAACTAAAGTTTGTCGAATGAACTTTAGTTCAAAGTGTCCTGCCGCCATTTTTTCAGTGTGGGCACATTACAGTTGGGCACTTTTAATTAGCGCAGTTCACTAATTAAAGTGCCCCCCATGCCTCCCAGACCATGTGTAAAAATGCCCTGTGAGACTAAAGGTGTGCAGATTTGCCAATAGGATGGGTGTATGGAATGTTCCTGCTTGGTATTCAGTGGCAAGGAGAGAGAGCCACCAAGAGCCTGGCAGCAATAGATGTTTAATATCAGCTGGTCTGTGTAGATTTACTTTCACTGCCTGTACTGTAATCTGTGGACTTCTTGGGATTTCAAATGAGTTTTGAATAGGCACCTTTGGCTGCATGTACGTGTATGTATGCCAGGGTTTTGGAACTCCTGAGGATGCCAAGACTCATCCAGAGTTGGAGGAGCAATTACACTATTTATTCTACTTTCAGACATATGGCAAACTCTTGTACTAATAAATGATAGTCGTGATGAATGAATATCAGGTGCCTTAATTTGGAGAAATCCTTTCAAAATTTAGCTGCTGGTCCAGAGCTTATTTAGACAGATCAGAGGTTTTTCTCTTTTTCCTTTTCTGAAGCTTCTGTCTTTCTTTCTTGCTTGGAACCAACACAGTACTTCCAACAGTACTTCATCTTCCAACAGCTCTCCAGTCTTGATCTCATACACTGCTTTCTTCTTTTCCCTTTCTTACCTCTCGCCATCCAGGTCAGTTTCTGGCTAATTTTCTTCCACTAGTAGCTCTAATGGTCCCTCTGTGCAAATGAGCATATAGATACCTTGCTATCTATTTACATGTGCTTTGTCCTAAACTCTCCTGCAATTGTAGTGGCTGAAGGTATGCATGGAGCCAGGGGCAATGCATAGGGGGTGCACATGGATGCACGCACACCCCCTGAGTGTGGCAGTGCACCCCCTACAAAAAAGTGCTGCCAAAACTGTCGGCAGTGCCTGCAGGAAGTCGCCGCTTGCCACAATCCCTCCCACCTCCCCGCCAACACCATTGGCAGCGGCTGCAGGCAGTCAGCAATCCCTGCTGGCCGCTGTCTCCACTGCCGGCAGTGTTTACAGGTGGTTGCCAGCCCCTGGTTGGCGCTCGCCACCCTCCACCACCCCAATGCTGACAGTGCCAGTGGCATCTGCGTGAGCTCCCACTTACTGCTGCTGTGCTTCTGCCGCCACCATGCCCCCCCAGCCACCAGGGGCATGCGTCATTCATGCATGGAACTATATAATCTCACACCCCCTTTTATTCATAGAACTTCACTCTCCAGGTTAGATCCTGGTCTCTGTTCTGTCCCTTTTATGGCACACGAGTCACAAAAAGGAAGCAGAAGCTGGCTTTAGCATGACAGCTATTTATTGCCAAGGCATAAATAAATGTCTAGTGGCTGCACATCTTGTATAACAGCTCCAGGATATTGGAGCAGAAAGGATGTGACATTTGCATATTATGCAAACTCTCTGTTATCTGGACAATCTCTGTGTAGCTGATTAATCCGGCTTTTCAGATGCCATAAACCAGAGGAGGCCAACCTTTTTGGCAAACATGCCACAGATTAAGCTCTGCACTCTCCACAAGTGCCAATCTGATCTTCTTCCCTTGCCTGATCTCTTGCTCTGTTTTCTGTTTCCTCCCTGATCTGCCATGTGCTACATACAGAAGCTGTGAATGCCACTAGTGGTATGCATGCCACATGTTGGCCACCTCTGCTATAAACTAATTGACCAGCACAAATTGGCCCTGGCATATCAGAATCTGGTCCATAATTAAGGCTATGAATTTAGGAGGGTCCAAAAAGGATTAGACATTTATGTAGGTAATGCGAACATCCAAATCACATTAGATAGGCTAATGAAATATAAATCCTCATGTTTCCTGGCCTAATTTATGTACTAACTGACTGGGGTTAGGAAGACACTTCCCCTGTGGACAACTTATTCCTCAGTTGTCTGTTAGAGGCTTTTTGTCCTTTCCTGTAAGACTTGGTGTAACAGATAAACCCAACACTGTTAACTACAGGAGTGGGAGGGAAGAGTGGGGGCCTCAGGGAAGCAAGGCTTTTGTGGCCACAGGGGCAGACTACTGTAGCCACCAGCAGAAACCCAGACCTCGGCACCTGGGACTTCTAAGCAGCTAAAGAGGGCTGTGCGACAGGGGAATCCAAGGAGCTCATTTAGGCTGAATAGGAGCTGCTGGGTACATCTCCAAGGGCAGCTGTCAGGTGGCTGGAAAGGGCAGTGTTTAGCTGCATATAAACCCAGTCTTTGGACTAGGGCAGGCAGTCCATGTCTGCAGGCTGCAGAGGAAGTAGAGGACAGAGCTGGTTGTCAGGGAGAAGGAGGTACCCTGGGGCTGGGGAAATCAAATCAGCCCCTTATGACTGTGGCAATGCTTATGGGCTGGAGGGGACTTTAGGATGAGGTGGAAGCAGACTGTTAACTCTTTGTGTTCCAGTTATCTTTTCTGTATTTGAGTTTGACATGAGAGGACTGGGTGTTGGCTGTAGGGGAGGTCTGGAGGCTACAGAGCAGGGTGCCGGGGTGCTCTGAGTTTTGAGACCATCTTTAGTCATGGTTGTGTGCGGCTGAGGCCTAGGAGGCCAGGGTTTAAGGCAGTGGACCTGGGCTGAGGGAAGCTCAGCCTGATAAAAAAGGGCCAAAGCTGAGAAGGCTGAAGACCAGCCAAGGGTTTTGGGGGCCTGATGTTTGGGGGCCCAGTGTTGGTTGGGGCCCCAAGGTCCCCTCCAAGTGGCACCTGAGAGTCATCTACAAGGCATGGGTGTGATTATGGGGGCAGATGGAGGCCACAATACAGCCCCTGAGGGATGACTAGGGCCATCTTAAAGGGGAAATACATCCACTTGAGTTTGGGTGGAGTAGCCCTGAGGACTGGGGTAACAGGGAATAACCCCTAGGACCAGACCAAGAGGAGAAGACACCAAAGAACAATCTACCCTGGCCTCTGGAGGCAGGCTCTCCTTAAATATATACTAAGATCAAGTCATGGCAAGAAAGAGACAGAAAATGGAGGAGGCTGGGGAGCCCTGGCAGGCAAGTCTGACCACAAATGGGCATCAGATGCTGGGGAAGTCAGATACCCCGAGCCTGTTACACTTGATCATTTGCTTAAACAAATATCCCATAGGCTTCTCCAAATCCACATCATCCAGCAAAATTTCTGAGAGATTTTGAATGGCCTTATTCAGTATAGCCTGACATAAGCAGATCGAGGGAGGTGATGCTCCCCCACTATGCAGCACTAGTCAGGCCACAGTTGGAGTACTGTGTCCAGTTTTGGGGGCCGCACTTCAACAGGGACATGGAGGATTCATAGATTCATAGATTCATAGATGTTAGGGTTGGAAGGGACCTCAATACGTCATCGAGTCTGACCCCCTGCATAGGCAGGAAAGAGTGCTGGGTCTAGATGACCCCAGCTAGATGCTCATCTAACCTCCTCTTGAAGACCCCCAGGGTAGGGGAGAGCACCACCTCCCTTGGGAGCCCGTTCCAGACCTTGGCCACTCGAACTGTGAAGAAGTTCTTCCTAATGTCCAATCTAAATCTGCTCTCTGCTAGTTTGTGGCCATTATTTCTTGTAACCCCCGAGGGTACCTTGGTGAATAAAACCTCACCAACTCCCTTCTGTGCCCCCGTGATGAACTTATAGGCAGCCACAAGGTCGCCTCTCAACCTTCTTTTGCGGAAGCTGAAAAGGTCTAGGTTCTCTAGTCTCTCTTCGTAGGGCTTGGTCTGCAAGCCCTTAACCATACGAGTGGCCCTTCTCTGGACCCTCTCCAGGTTATCCGCATCCCTCTTGAAGTGCGGCGCCCAGAATTGCACACAGTACTCCAACTGCGGTCTGACCAGCGCCCGATAGAGGGGAAGTATCACCTCCTTGGTTCTGTTCATCATGCATCTGCTGATGCACGATAAAGTGCCATTGGCTTTTCTGATGGCTTCGTCACACTGCCAACTCATGTTCATCTTGGAGTCCACTAGGACTCCAAGATCCCTTTCCACTTGGGTGCCACCCAGGATCTGGAAAGGGTTCAGAGGAGGGCCACCTGCATGATTAGTGGTCTCCGTGAAAGACCCTATGAGGAGACGCTGAGAGATCTGGATCTCTTCAGCCTATACAAAAGATGGCTGAAGGGTGACCTTGTGGCAGCCTATAAATTGATCAGGAGACGACAGCAGGGAATTGGGGATGCACTGTTTACCAGAGCACCTCAGGGAGTAACTAGGAATAATGGATGCAAACTAGTGGAAAGTAGATTTAGGTTAGA
Organism: Alligator mississippiensis; assembly: GCF_030867095.1. Classification (NCBI taxonomy): domain Eukaryota; kingdom Metazoa; phylum Chordata; order Crocodylia; family Alligatoridae; genus Alligator; species Alligator mississippiensis. Next base: position 149,308,450 of record NC_081824.1, read on the forward strand.
CATTAGGAAGAAATTTTTTACAATAAGGTTGGCCAGAGTCTGGAATGGGCTTCCAAGAGCGGTGGTGTGTCACCTAACTTGGAGGTCTTCAAGAGGAGGCTTGACAATCACCTGGCTGGGGTCATCTGACCTCGGTCCTCTTTCCTGCCAGGGGCAGGGGGTTGGACATGATGATCCATTGGGTCCCTTCTGACTCTATAATCTATGAATCTGTGAATAATTTTCTGTGAGAAGAGATTTGATTTTGGATTTAACAATATGGGATAATCATGTATAAAAGAGGAAACTTTCTTCACATTCAATACAAAGCAGCCCCAATATCGGTCCAAACAAATTGCTGCACAATAACTTCCACTTTCATATTTGCACCTGTGTCTGATACGTGGGTCGGGATTTGGTCCTTTCAGAGTCATTCTGGACCTATTGTTACATTGACAGAGAGAATTAAATTTAGTGAGAAGCTTATAATCCAAGGGAAATGCCTGAGCTCTCAAAAAATGTTTTTCTTTGGTCCCCTGTACAGGGACAGTGCTAGGAAGAGGCTTGGGGGGTGGGCTACAGGCACCTCAAAATTAGCCTTAGACTCCCCCATAGCCCCCCTCCCAGTGCTGCCCCTGTCTAAGCCCCCCACCTCACTCCTGGGCTGCCACCCGCCCCACACAGCTGAGTCTGCCCGACTCCCACGCATAGCCTGCAGAGGTGCGGTGCTCCCTGCTCGGCCTGGACCGATCTGTTTGCATACAGTATATATTTTTATTCTCCTTTTGCAGATAACATAGATACAACACATGTTTAAATGGGTGTTCTTAAAAAAAGAATAAGTATGTTTGGCCAGAAGATGTATAGCACAGCCACCCAATTTTCTGTCTAGCACACCTCAGCCCCTCCACTGGGAAGAGGCTGGTGCTGCCCCTCTCCCTGTAGTGCAAAGCATTTAAGCATATGCTTAACTTTAAGCCAGTGCTTAAATATGTTCATATTCATCACAGCCCTGAAGGAAACTCAGACTTCTCTCCAGGTTGTAATCAAACCCACTTAACCATCCACTCATAAAACCCTTACACTAGGGGTAGGCAACATTTTTGGGCAGAGTACCAAAAACACCTGCAACCTCAACTAGTAAGACACTTGTGTGCTAGGGACGAATGGCATGGGAACCATGAGGGCTCCGATCCTTCTTGTGGCAGCACAGACCTGGCCCCTTCTTCACCATTTGCCCAGAGGCATGCATGCCAGGCAAAATGCCTTTATGTGCCACACTGGCACCCATGCCTATCCCTGCCTTAGGGTTGCCTATCCCTGCCTTACACCTATTTGCTTATGTTTATTTCTTCATCTGGGATCTAGATTGCATTGTGGGTTTGCTGTAAGGGCCCCCTGCCCTGCCAATCTTGCAACAGGGATGCAGCTGCAGGTTGAGTTCTTCAGTGGTCATGTTTTGTGAGTCTTCCCATGCTTTCCTACAGATCCCCAGGGTTATATTTTTGGATCTTCCATTTGCTCATTTAAACTCACCTACATGCCTCAGAAACTACATGCTGGTTTATATACCCCCAGTCAGCATTTAAACCTTTCATTCTGTGTGGTCTGCTCCATTTCTGCGTGACTCATCACATCCTGAGCCATGAGGGAAGATGCAGTCCTGTTCCAGGGTGATCCTAGTTAGCTGGAGGATAATGCCAAGCAGAACCCTCTAGTACAAGTGCACCCAAAATTAGTAAAAGCATCTCAAAGATAGCAGTGGTGGAGGTGGTGTTCAAGCCAATAGCTGCTCCGTATCATGATAGAATGAACAACCTCCAGGGTACCTTCAGCAAAGCAAAAGACACTGTCACCAATTGCATATCCACCATCTTCCTGCCTATCCCTACCATGAAAAAATTGACTGGGTAGTTGGCATTGTCCTAAATGCAGACTTCATAATCCAGCATGAGAGATTTCTGAGGTAGAACTGCCTGGGGCAGAGGAACTGGGAGTGGCACTGAAGCAAGCCCTGGACGTGAGACCAGATGGCCTGGCAGACATCCTGGAACAGTCTGCTGAGACTGTTTGAGGATTGGCACTGGGAGGAGATGAGAGAGGAAGTGGCTACAGAGCAAGAGCTGCAGTCTGGTAAGCAGTTGATGCTATTTTTATTACTGTTGTAGGGGGTAACTGCAGCAGAACCAGGAGGGCTTCCTGGATTGTGACTGATGCAGTTATTGTTCTGGAGGATATTACAAGCTAAGGGGTGGATTGAGGACAAAATCCATGCTGTTCTCTGGCCTCTTTCCCAGCCCACCACTTCGTAATCCAAGAAAAAGAGAAAAAACTAAACATGCAACTAGTTGCATTGTTCATCGTTAATACAGTAATTCAAAGCGGGACTACGAGTTTAGCAAGCATGAGTGAATATGCGAACATGTGCAGTTTATGAGTCTGTCATACTGCTCCACAGCTATATTGTTATTTTGCCACTACTGCGACACCATTGTCCTACACAGCCTGCACCAAAAGTTCCAGCAGCTGTAATAACTGAATAAAGACTCTCAGTGCAGTTGGTATGTTAGTCTCCTGGTAATCTCTGTCATAGTACACTGACTGACCTGGAGAGGGTTTTCTGACCAGTCAGCAGGCAATTAAATATCTCCATTCCATAAACAGATGGTCTTTTACCACTAGCCCAGAAAAAAGTCTTCCTTCTTCCAATTGGGAATTTCCAGGAGATTAATAACTTCCAAGACTAATCCTGCCTGAAAGAAGGTTAAAATCAAAGGTGTAACTGGGCAATTCTGAGCACTGAAGTTATTTTTCTTTTTTAACTGAATTAAATCTGAACTATTTACCACAGGCTCTTGGTAGGCTGGCAACCTGCTAGGCACCAGTTCCATGCCCAGGGCAGCCACACAACATCTAGGCCAGCACCAGCTGCCCCAGTTATGATCCCAGTGGTGCAATCACAGCTATTTTTGTGCCCCTTCCCCCAAAAGGAGGTGCCCAAGTTGCACTACTGCTCATTAGGCAAAGATGTAGAAATGAAATAGCATCCTAGTACATAGAAACAACAATTTGTGGCCTTGCTGTGATAAAAAAAACCCCAAAAGGGAAGTCCTCTTGTCTTGCCTACTTAGGACCTCCTATGCACCTGGTTTCAGGGGAAAAAAGGATAAGGTGCATTCAATGCATGTAACTTTGAATGCAGATCAGAGCAGTATCTTTGGTACCAGCAGGAAGAGCCAGACACAGAGATGAAGAAAGAGAAGAGGGACATGGAATGAGAGGATGAAGTAGTTTTGGAGTTACCTCAGAAATAACCAAAGTAGGAGGGAAAAGAGCCAGCAACAGCACAGGGAGTGATATGCACTGCTACTGCTTACCTTCATTAGTGCCAGCTCTGTCACCATTACTATTGCCATTAGATTTTCTTCCATGTCCTGGACAGTTCAGGAGTTGTGAGAGCTCTGAACCACTTCGTTGGCTCACAGAATGCTATGTGCTGGGGCTCACATACAACCAAACTGGAGTTCCATTACTAGTGAGATGGGTGACAGGGAGTGAGCTGAGCACTAAGTTCTATCAGAGGCTGCAGGCCAGCCTTCACCTGTCTGCATGACTAGCCATGGGGTGGCAAGCCTGAATGAACAGGATACTGCCAGGCTGAGGCCGCAGGTTTCAGGATTCAGCCTGAGGCTAGGGACAGGCATTCAAAAAGCCTGAGCCTGAATTGATTCAATCTTTGCAGGTTAGTCTAACCTGCTTAGGTTGAATTGATTTGCAAGTGCACAAACATTCCCTCTGGACTGAGGAAATGCAGGCACATGCCTGCATTGGCTCAGGTTAGAAGCCAGGGGGCACTAGAGCAGCCTTCCCTTCCTTTTTACAGTGCTGAGCTAAGGGGTGGGAGGGCATGGCCAGGCCCTGTCAGGGTGCTCTGATTAGGGAGGGGTTTAAACCCCCACCCTACCTGAACAGTTTCAGGCTTTTCCCTGCTTACTGCTCCAGGGGCCGGAGTGTTGCCAACCCTCGGCTAGCACTCTGAGGCAAAGGGGCCGGGGGAGGTGCGTGTGCAATGTATGCATCTGTTGATGAGCTTTTCATACTGAGCTTTTCAATCTCCCTCTCCCTGCTTCTTCATAATGTATGCAGCAAACCTAACAAGCGAGGGAGCCAGCAGGAAGCTGATAATACAGCATTTAGCAGCCCATCAAGAAAACAAAAGCCTGTTTCATTAGTTTAAGCTTTTTTTAAACAGCTTTTCCCAAAGAAGGAACAGAGGGATATTACCAGATGATCTGTTGATTAGCTCCAAAAAGCCCTAAGCAGACACTGTCCTGTATATCTTTGTCTTGTTTCAGTGAAATTGGAGACACACACACACACAGACACCTCTCAGCTTTAGCTACCTTGCCTAGGGTCTGTGTAGCTGGGGTCTGTGCTGTGGGAGATGGGAGGGAGGGAGGGAGGGGTGGGATCCCTGCTTGAGCAGCAAGGGGGAGGGGGGCAGGGGGAAACTAGATAGATGTTGCTGTGCCTGCCATCTCTGCTGGAGCTCTGGCTAGGGAGGAGAGGGGCGGAGCCAGCCCTACTCTCTGGAGCAGATAGCCCAGCCAGCCCAGGGCTGTAAAGCATCTGTGATGCTGGGGGACTCTGGTTTAACTTAAACCAGGAAGGGTTCTGGGATAGACATTGCATAAATCAATTTGACATAAATCAGTTAAGTTTGACATTTAACCAGATTTATTTTAAGTTCAGTACACATAAATGATTTTCAAAATGGCAGAAACTGGTTTATGTTCTGTTACAGGTTTAAACCAGTTTCTGATCACTTAAACTGGTTTAAGTGTAATGTCTGTCCCTAGCCTGAGAGGTGGGCACCAAGGAAGCCCGTTGTCTCAAAGTTACCTGTGATTTAGGGCATATTGGTTTTGTTTACCACCCCTGAATAAAACAGTATGCTAATCATTAGGGCTGTGCGAAGCTTTGCTGGCTGTTTTGTTTTGATGCTGTTTTGACTCATTTTGAGCTTGAAACAATGAAATTGAAATGAAACAGAGGGTTTTGAAAAACGCTTGAAACAAAATGAGGCCATTCGAAATGTTTTGAAAGTTTCAAAACGTTTCAAAGCTCAAGTTGGGCTTGTCTTTAGGGAAACAGAAAGTAAGGAGAGGAAGGGGGAAGTGGGGAGAAGGACTGTTCTCATATTGAGTGTGTAGCTGGCCAGTGACTGTGATCCTTCCCCGAGGTCCCTTCCAATCCCAGTGCTCTGGGGGAGGGATGGAAAACACACACACAGCCACACATATCACGAGTTTTGCTTGTCAGCAGCCTGAGGTGCAGTTTCCCAGAAATCCCTCTACCGAGCTCCTTGAAACTTGGCAGGCTTCATGGCTTCAGAAGGGGCTACTGTCCCTGCAAGTTTCATTAAGATCAGGCAAGAAATGACAAAGTTATAGGCTATTTCATGCTTCCCCATTATAGCCTGTGGGCTAAACTTCTAATCAGCATTGAAACAGCGAAACTGTTTTGATGAAATGAAATGGAACAGCGGTTTTGAATCAAAACGAAATTCAAAATGACACACTGTTTTGTCAAAACATTGAAATGGAAGTCGAAACAGAATGGTGCCATTTTGCACAGCCCTATTAATCATGTCCACAGCACTGGCAGTTCACTTGCCAACACTGTACTTTCATAGCATTGTGCCTGAAGTCCAGTGCCAGAAGTGCTGGTATACATACGGGGGACTGCATCAAACATCTGGTATGTCAGCATTTAGACAATGCGATCTCACTGCTGCCTTCCCTGCTGCCTTCTCTAGGTCACAAGCATCTATGAAATGCATTCCAGCATCCCCCATACCCTCTATATGCATCTAGCTGTGGTAACAGGGCAGCCAAAAGTTGGTTAGGTCAATGCCCATTACCCACCAGCTGGAAAGAACAGAACAAAGGAGCATGAAGAGCCAGAAGTGCCTGAGTGAACTGTCCTGGTGATCTAAGAGCAAGTCTGCACAGGGGTTTGGGAAAGACAGACAAGTTTTCTCACAACACACCACAAAGCCTTTTCTAGAAAGACTCAGGTGAGCGAGCCACTCACTAATTTAAACTTTGGGATATGCTCCTAGCTACACTAGCAGCTGCAGTTTCAATGTGGATGCAACTACATTGATATGGGCTACCTGAACCTGTGCACTATGAAGGCTTGAAGATGGGGTCAGTAGCTGCATTTCAGTACTCAAGAGAACTCTGCAGTGAAGACATTCTGTCCTTCATTCAAGGGCTTAAAGATAAATATGTCTGCTCAAGCTTTGTTGACTTGCGCTCTTAACGATATGCATTAAAGGAGCAGATCCTCCCAACTGCCAGGATGACTGTTCTTATATGTAGTCCTGATCCAGGTGAGCAATCACCATTGACTTCAGTGGGAATCTACATTTGAGTAAGGACTGCTGAGATGTTCAGAAGCTGCAGAATTGATTTCAATTCTTTCGTTATTGTGCAATGAAGCTGAGCACTGGTGTTTTCATTTAGTTTGCAAAGATGAAGTAAGTCCACATCAAGAATCTGGAGGGTTAGTTTATTGTGCCATAGTAGGTGTGCAATTAGAAAAAGTGCATTCTTCAAGATTTGTCAATCCTTCAAGCTTTACGTGAGTGTTTCTGTTTTTGTAGGGAAAGAATTAAGAAAAAAAAAAACAATGAGAGAGAGCAGCACACAGCATATAGGGCCTGTCTTGTTTGACATACCAGACTGTAGCTCACCCTTATTTCTTCAAAACGCTTCAGTGATATTAACACCATTGAGATGAAAAACTTGAGAAGGAACTAAGGGTTCTTAATTCCTTCAAGCCATAGGACATAACCATGGTTCAAATTTTAAAAATGTTCTGGTTAAAGAAAGGTTGAATATATGATGTGTTATAACAGGAGCTTGTTAAAGCAAAAGTTCAAGTTATTATAATAATGTTACACTCATTTTAAAGTATCTGATATATAATAAGAATATTTAATAAACATGCAGGATGTTGCTTTCCTTACTGTTTATACAGAACAGGATACAGAAAATGTGGTTTTTATCTGAAAGAACATATCAAAGTTGTTTAAAAGGGAAACTCAGTCTTTATCATCAGTAACAATCATAATTTATTAGTATACTATTTAAAGCCTTTTTCTGTAGTTGCTGTGGTATGTGGTCTTAGGTTGGTGCTCCCTCCTCCAGGTTCCTTCAGTTCACACATGGTTGACTTCACACTCCTGGGTCTTTATATCACATGCTGACAAAATGACATAATTTTCCCTATAACATTCCCCTGCTGTTTGTCTCTCAACTAGTCTCCATTTCTGGTCAGAGCTGATGTGGACATTCCTTTAAAACATGCTGCAATGTTGAATGAATGTTTCTTTCCAGCATTAAGCACTAAAAGCTATTTTGATCCATAAATGAATGCCTTTTCCGATCTGATTCTCATTATTGAAGTTGTTATTGCTAGCATCAAAAGTGTACTTTTCTTACAACTCACGAGCATGGAAACATGAGTCTTGTGAGCCAAATCATGACCTCTGCAAGAGGAACCTATGAAAAAACCAGAAAACTCCAGAGGCCGGATGCTACGTTGTTTTTAACTTAGCTTCTGCCTGTCATAATTCTACTTGACCCTACCAACATAAGAGTGTGATGTTTTAGTGGGATTCAGGACTTCTCTAGGGAAATATCTACCTGAACAATTGTGTCAACCGAATACACAGGAGCATCAGCGTAACATATGGTAACTCCCTGCTTCCAGTTCTGCTTAAGCAGATTTTCCAATGACTGTTTAATGAAAAATGCATAAACAAAATTGGAAACAAGACCTTCTTATTTTCCAGGGCAGTATCCATGTCTCTGGATAAGAGAGTCAGGCTTCTTGTTTGTTCTTCTTTGGTCTCATGACTCTTTCCCTCTTAGCTACCTGGCAGCTTAGTTTCAGCACAAAGAGACCTGGGTGTTCCCAGTCCTGTTAACTAGGGCACTGACCTGGATAATCTAGATTCAGATCCTTCAGAGGGAGGTGGGCTTAAGACTTGGGCCTCTCCTATCTTTAACTGCTTGGCTCTTAGGTAAGATGTGAGCACCACTGTGTGAGAAATGCCAATTGCTAATTGTTTTGGCTAAGTACAGTTTGGGGGGATTTTCATGAAATGTATATGTCCCTATGGCAAAGTTGGATCAGAGTGGAGTGTAAATTGAATTAGATACCTAGGTGATGGGTCACTTCTGCATATGCATGGCAGAACAAGTTTAGATGCACAAGGTGAAACTGGAAACGCATAAGGAATGTCATTGCCTTAGTAGAATTCAGGCTGTTGCGCAGGGCAACATAGAAGTGTAGTGTGGTAACTCTGGCACCTAAAACCTGCAAAAAGGCCAGGCAACTTACTTATTTCTCAAGATCCATAAACCTCTGGCACTGACACCCATGTCTCTGGCACTGGCACCATCATGGAGGAAGTTTCTGGCTGTCTGCTTTATCCTATTCCCACATGCCACTGGAGCTGCCAGTTGTTTGAAAGACACCACAGATTTCTTAAAGAAACTGGGGTCAACAGACAAACTTCCAGAAAACACTAACAGTGGGCCCCCATATGTGCCTCCAATATGCCAACATATGAATGACAGACCTTGAAGTCTGTTTCTCCACAGCTGTCCTCTCACCTCTCTGCTATACCTCACATACACTGATGACATCTTCATAATAAGGACACATGGGAAAGAATCTCTAGAGAAATTTTACCAGGACTTTAACAACTTCCACCCTTCCCTCAAGCTAGCTCTGGAATACTCCACCCAGTAAATTAATTCATAGATACTACATTGAAGGTTTGCAATAGCTACATTACTACCATATTGTACTGGAAACCAAATAACTGCTACAGCTAAATTCATGCCACCAGCTTTCACTCTGAGTACATACTAGATCCATTGTCTATAGCCAAGCTTTACACTACAGCCTATCAGTTCTGAACCCACCAACCAGGATGCACACTTTAAAGATCAGGAGCAGGGATTCCTCAGTTACGGTGCACTCCCCAAACTGTAGCCACTCAGATCAACAAAGCCGTCTCAGACCTTGCACTGACCTACTACAATACCAACTCCAGATCAAAGACAACTGAATCCCGCTGGTTGTCACCTACAGCTCCCAGCTTGAGCACTTTAGACACATCATTAATGACCTCCAACTGCTCCTGAAAAAGAGTAGTCATCTCAAGGTAGCCATGAGGGACAACCTGTCCTGGGTTACAGGCAGCCCCACAAACCTCAAATGGCATCTCTCAAGCAACAGACTAACTCACTCCCATCCTCACCAAGGCACCAGGCCTTGTAATGGACCCAAATGCTTCCTATGCCCCCACATCAATACAGACCACATCACCACTGGTCTGAATAACCAGAAGTATAACTACATTTGAGGTTCATTCACCTGCCACTCTACTAATGTCATATATGCCATCACTTGCTTACTGTGCCCCTCTGCTGTCTACATTGGACAGACAGGAAGATCTCTATGGGTGCACCTACACGTTGCCTTACGTCAACATAGCAATGCACTATGTCACTATACAGCATGCTACAGCGATGTACCAATCACACGTGTCTATACATGATCAGCAGCTACGTCATTGTAGTGGTGCGCTCCCTGGGTATAGCACACTGCTATAGCAACAGTGGCGAAATTTACCCACGCACCACAGGTACGGCACAGTAACTGCCTATACTGAGCTGTGCTTTAGTACTTCCAAAAGGATGTTTAGATGCACCTAGTGTGTAGGAATGAACGAATACTGCTCCGGTACCAACTACAGAAGGAAACAAAGGCCGGTGGTGGAACACTTTAATTTCCCTGGCCATTCCATTCCTCAGGGTTGCTGCTTTCAGGCAGTGAAATTTTAAACCCCAATTTTTAAAGAAAATTGGGAAACAAGAAATCATCCACAGACTGAACCGTGATAATCATGGTCTGAACAGGGACTATGGATTCTTATCCCTGCCATGGCGTGGAGTCTTGTGGGATGGCTGTGAGCTCCCCAAGGCCCCCTTCCCGTGCCAAGTTGGCCCAAAGGGCACCCTCACATTCTCTCCTGCCACGTCTTTGGTGTTCAAATCTATTAGGGAGGCTGCCTTTTACGTCCTCTTGGACACAGGTTGCTGTAATATCTGACCCCATGGACTCCCAGACCCCTTGTGGGTCCTGTTCTGCAAATGAGTGCTTCGGGGCACCCTAGCCTTATGGGCTATGCATGGCTCCAACCACCCCTTTACCATGCCCCAAGCCTTGCAGATGGAATAGACGTTGTTCTGTCTGGGCCCTGTTATAATTTGGCCCCCTTGTCCTCTCTGGGCCCTGTGTGGCCCTGTCTAGCTCTGTGCCCTCTCTGGCGCTTGGGCTCTCCTTGGCCCTGGCCTCACTCAGCACCCCCTCTGGCACTTGTCTATGCCGCCCCCCCCTCTGGCACTTGTCTATGCCGCCCCCCCCTCTGGCGCTTGTCTATGCTTCCCCCCCTCTCTGGGGGCTTCTCCACAATGCTGTGGGTCCCCTATGAGGCCTCCTTCAACCCCTGGTAGCCTCATCCAAACCACCAGTATTAAACAGTAACACAACGCAAGCCCCTGGGCTATAACATAAATGGAAGCCACCTGGCTATAACCACGCTCAAGCCTACCGGGGATACTTCACCCCGTAGCAGTGTTAGATGCTGCTTTTACATTCAGGCTGTTCCTCCCTTCCATGAGAAAGCTCCTTCCTCCTTGGCTGCTGCCAGGGAGCTCCTCTGGCCTCAGCCCCTAGGGTTTATAAGGGAGCCAGGCCCTGCCCCTTTCAGTCAGCTGACGGCTGGCAGGTGTCATTGCTTGCTAGCTCCAGTTGCCCTGGCAACCAACAGCTGAGCTCCTTATTCACTGATAGGGCTCTTTCCCTAGCAGTTTCCCCTTTTTAGGAGCAGGGCACCTCAGTGCTCTGCGACAATCCCATTACCTGAATTAGCTTTTGGGTGACCCCTTTGTTCCTATGGATTCTTTGCTTGCTTCTCTCTCTCAGCCCTGCCCTTCCTCTTCAGACTAACAAGGCTAACTACCTTTCTCTGTACTGCTAGCAACATCATTCCTGTATGTGCTATTGGCTACACAAACTGGTGTGCCTTAAGTACACTAGCCAAAGGGGTTGACAGACTTGAAGGGATCCTTTATTTTAAAAGGCCCAAGGAGGAACTCTGCATATCTTGGCATATATGTAGAGAGTCCTACTCTCATGGCAACACAGCTACCCTGGAAGCCATATTCCCACTCTCTACCTGCTGGCCAGAAAAGGTTTGTGATATGGAAGACTATTCTGAGAGGGAAATCAACATGGGGCTTGAAAGGGGAGGATACAATGGAGAACAGCTCTACCCTGGGCCCAATCATAGAATCATAGAATCATAGAAGTAGGGTCGGAAGGGACCTTGTAGATCTTCAAGTCTGACCCCCTGCCTGGGCAGGAGGAAAACTGGGCTCAAATGACCCCAGCCAGGTAGGCATCAAACCGCTTCTTAAAGACCCCCAGGGTAGGAGCCAGCACCACTTCCCTTAGAAGTTGGTTCCAGATCCTAGCCGCCCTGACTGTGAAGTAGTTCTTACGGATGTGTAATCTAAACCTACTTTCCAACAACTTGTGGCCGTTATTCCTTGTTATCCTGGGGGGCGCTAGGGGAAACAAGGTCTCCCCCAAACCCTTCTGGTCCCCCCTAGTGAGTTTATAGACGGTCACCAGGTCCCCCCTCAGCCTTCTCAATGCCTCAGGGTATCCCAAGAGACTCAAGTGTCTGGAGTTTAACCTAAGGGTTCCTGCAGAATTGCAGGGAAGGGATTCTGTTCTGACTCTTTCTCCCACATACTCAATATCAGGAGAGTGAGCTGGCCTTATCCTTACAAAGTGGTAGGGATACTACTGACGATTTTCAGTAATCAAAAGCAAGAGCAACAAAAGAGAAGGATTAAGTCAGATAGGCTCAGAAAATGCTCAAAAGTACATACAAAATCTTTAAAAAAAAATCTTACTAAACCCTTGCATTTGGAATTAATTCAGTGTGATTTCCAAATTAACACTAGATGGCACTGTTTCAGAAAGAAACAGGAATGCTAGGGAGATGACAATCAGCTTTGCACTGTCATATTCCTAATGGGTAAAGGTCATCAGGAGCTTTAGAGGTTTAAGGTAAGTAGTACAAAGGACAACTGAAACACATTTGCAAGGCCAGTGCTTTAAAAAAAGGCATTTAAAGTCTGGGCCGTAACTCCCATTTGTCCTTGTGGGTTGCTTAATAAACCTCTTTACAGGAACTGTCTTTCCACTTTGCAGGAACTATGTTGCTCTTCAAAATGGAATTCTCTTGTTTAAAAGTAAATCAGATCTTAATTACTAGGGATGTGCAACATTTCTCCTGGTGTTTTGGTTTGAAGCTTTTTCAATGTGTTTTGAGCTCGAAACAGTGAAACTGAAACAAAACAAAAACCTATGAAACAGCTTTGAAATGAAACAAGGGCACTCAAAATGCTTTGACAGTTTTGAAATGTTTTGTGTTTCAAAGCCAGGCTTACTTGGCTTCAGTGCTGGTCCCAGCCAGCAACAGCAGCCTCCTTCCATCCAGCAGGCAGATAGGGGGCCCGCCCACACCCGTGGGAAGGCTGCAGGGCCAGTGCCAGGCTCCTTCTGGGGGTGCGGGCCCCTGATCTGCCTGCTGCATGACAGGAGGCTGGTGCTGCTGCCTGGGACCAGTGCTGGGTGCAGCCCACACCCAGCTCTGGGAAGATTGGTGCTGCTGCTGGCACCAGCCTCCTATCATCCAGCAGGCAGATCAGGGGCTTTCCCACACCCTGGGGAGTGTTGCGGGGGCTGTGCTGGACTGCTCCTGTCTGCCAGATGACAGGAGGCTGGTGCTGCAGGCTGGGACCAGCAGTGGGCACAGCCCGTGCTGGGAAGATCAGTGCAGCCGCTGGCCCCAGCTGGCAGCACCAGCCTCCTGTCATTCAGCAGGTGGATTGGGGGCTTGCCCACACCCCCGGGGAGGGCTGTGGGGGCTGTGCCAGACTCCTCCTGGGGATGCAGGCCCCCAATCTGCCTGTCAGAGGACAGGAGGCTGGTGCTGCTGCCTGGGGCCAACAGCAGCACTGATCTTCCTGGCTCTGGGTACGGAATAGCCTATGGGCGAAGCATCGAAGCAGCATCAAAACAGTTTCGACGGAACAAAACGGAACAGTGTTTTCAAAATTAAACAAAACTTGAAATGAAACACTGTTCCATTGAAACATCAAAATGGAAGTCGAAGCAGAATGGTGCTGTTTCACACAGCCCTATTATTTACACAGGAACATTTTTGGTCTAACATAAGGGTGTGAGTTTTAAACTAATGTAGCAACAGTAGTTTATGTCTCTATGTGGACACTATTATTTGCCATTAAAAGACAGTCTTTTCAGCTTATGTAACTTGAGAAGGAATTTAAATTAAACCAAACAAAGTCACACTTATACTGACATGAGTTTCCAAATGGAGCGGTATAATACTATAGTACTATCTTGATATAATGTGCAAAACTTTCTCATGCACTCAAAGGTTTAAAAGTTAATAATAGGCAAAAATCTTAACTCATGGCATGGGGATAGGAGTGATACATATGATGTGAAAAGATTGGCAGAGAAATTGCTCCACTAGGTTTTTGCTGATTATCAGGAAGAATATCCCCAAAAGCATTCGGAAGACTTTTTGTCACTTCTTTCTTGCTCTTTCCTTTGTGCTTCTCTCAAATGTGTACATCTCCCCCATCCCACACACTAGTACAGTTTTCACATGAAATGATTAGCGTGATAGCTGAAGTGATAGCAGTCTACATTGAAGATCCAGGGTTCAGTCTTGGCATTGATGTATTATAGGTGGTTGTTAAAGTCAGATGTAACAGGTCATATAAAACTCTTGCTCTCTGATCTTTAGACATCTTAAAACCGGCTCTCATCTACATGTCATTTTACATTTAACACTCAACTAGGTAAACTTTTCAAAGCACCTTCTCTTAGAGCAAAAGTAATGAGGTGAGAGCACTAGCTGTGTCACATAAAATTTACCACGTAACCTTAAATGAACCACTATTGAATCTACTCCCAGTAGTCATATTTCAGTCCCAGGTACTATCTGAATAGGTCTACAATAACAAATGCTAATCAAGTCTCACTGTCTGCAAAAGCTATGCTCAAGTTATAAATTAGTCACAATCAGGACTGCCAGATTTAGATGAGGCAGATTCTGTGCTATGACGGATGACACTGTTCTTAACTGAAGTATCTGTTTTCCCTTTGGCAAAGAAGGATTTGCCACCCCAGATCAGACTATTGGTCCATCAGGTCTGGTGCACTGCCTCAGGCAATGGACAATGCCCTTGTGTTCTCAGAGGAAGACAACCCCCACCCCAACCCACATGATTCATATGTCCAATCCATTCATGCAGTGCTGTACAGGAAAAATGAATTCCTTCTTGTCCCCTGCAGGTGATAGATTTATGCCTCATCAGATTAAATTTGATGTCTCTTATCATGTCTTGTGTAACTTCAGCAGTTGCTAGAGGTCCAAACAGACCCTGTTTTGGTTTTTTTTTGTTTTCTTTTTTCCCCTCAGATCCATGCAAAGTTAGAAATCAGTGCCTGATTCTCCACTCCATAAGAACTAGTTTTATATTAGTGTAACTCCATAGATATTCATGGAATTATAGTGAAGGATTTTATAATACTTTATCAAATTTCTTTCAGAAGGTCTGATTGGAAAGTATTTTCTAATGAAATATGGTCCAGATACCAGGCTCAGGCAAGGACACAATCAAACATTCTCGGTGTAGTAATGAATCGAAAAGGACCTGAACACTGTTTTATGACACACACGTTAAATATTGCTAAAAAACCTGTAAATGCTAAAATGCAAATAAACATATAAATCACTTCATTACTTCGCCAGGTATATAGCACCATGTCCTTGTGCTATGAGCCTGTCAGCTCTTTTAAGTTAAATGGAATAGGTCTGGATTGCTACTTGGATGGGACACCTCCAACAAAGTCTTGGAGTTGAACACTATATAAATAATACAAAAAGGCTAGATACAGACATTCGTTAGGGGGAGGTTAGATAACGTTAAAAATGGCCACCCAATCTAACGTAGTTTTCCCCATTGCAGACACTACACTTAGATCCCTAGTTGGGTCAATCCAAGTGCGAACTATACAGAAGTTCAGGATCGGTAGATTGGTCTAAAATTAGCCAAGCCAAACTTAGCTAAATATACCTCAGAGGTAGGTTAACTTAGATGGGGTCCAGCAAGACTGATCTAACTGAACTTCTGTACACATTCCCAGTGCAGCCCCAGGGCTGGAAAGCCCCAGCCACCAGTCTCAGCCCCAGAACTATACTTTTCCAATACCCTTCTTTCTCCCAGCCCCTCCCCAACCCTCAGACCACCCAGAGCCCCATCCCAAGCCTGCCAATCCCCCTGATTCTGCAAGCCACTTCTGGTGCCAGTTTTACTGGTGTTTGCTGGTGTTGGGAGTCACTGGAAGTAAGTCAGGGTGGGGGAGTGGTGGGTGGGATTGGAGGGGTTTTTCATTTGGGGAGCCATGTTCATTTGGGTTTGGGGCAGGGTTGAGAGGCTAAAAATGACCCCTGATCCAGGGGGAGGAGAGGGCCTTCCCAATGCTACCAAGTTCTCCGGAGGGGGCGGGGGGGAGGGAGTGGGGGGAAAAAGGGAGGCCCCCTATCTTCCTGCCCCTCCCCGACTTACTTCATTCAGGTTCCTGGGACTGGTGAACACCAGTAAAACAGGCCCTGGGAGCAGTTTGTGGGATTGGAGGCAGTTCAGCAGTATTGTGGGGGAGGTCTAGGGGGTCCAGAGGGGTTTGGTGGGATGAGAGAGCCTCTCCTATTCTGCCAACCCACCCCCAAGCCCCCATGACTCTGCTAGCCCCCCCAGTCCCACCAAACCCTCCTGGGCCCAAACAATCGGAGGACCCTACTGGCCTCCCTGAACCCCCAATACACCCCCAGCAGATCCCACTAATCCCCCCCAATTCTCCCAACCCCCCTGTGGACCCCACTAGCCCCCCATATGCCCTAGCCTCCCTCATGAGCCCTACTAGACCCTCAACTCCCCAAAGTCCTCCCCACTAGCTTCCCCCATCTCAATGTACCTTAGATTGGGCCATTTTTAACCTTATCTAACCTCCCCCTAACTTCCTCCAATGTCTGTACATACTCAAAGTGGTGTTGGTTGCCTAGCAGGTTGTACTTTTCCATTTACAACAGCCTACCCCAAATCAAGGCATAGTTAAGGGTTGGTTTTGGTTATTCAAGAGTCAGTGGTTCTTTTTAATAATAGTAGAGCTATTATCCCTAGAATCCTAGTTACATTTTAGCTTGAACAACTACAGACTGCCTACCAAAAATTGCCTCTTTAGGTCAATGGGAAAGATATTCTTCTTCTTCAGGTCTGAGTTTTTTCATGGTGTTTCTGTTGTTATCTAATAGCTATTCGTTTAATTGCCACAGGGGCTGACTATCAAAACTGCTTCTATGTCTGTTTTATACTTTACTTAAAATTGCAAAATACTATGGGATAAAAACCATTTTGCACCAAATCTTGAAGACAAAACACCTGAGGACATGTTTTTTTTTAAGTGTAGGAAGGGCCCCTTTACAATATTCTGGCAGTGTAAACAGGTCTTAAATGTGTACATTTACTTTCAGGCCTCTGTCACTGCTGGGTTGGTGTAAAGGACCCCTATAGCAGGAGAATCTGGCTCCAGAAGTTTTGCTTTGATAAGAACTTCACGGCTTGGGCACACACAAATTAAAACTTGTGCTCATTTTTTTCCTTCTTCATAGAGAAAACAAATATAATAATGAATTGTCCCTGAGCAGAATCATAAAGAAACTTATATCCAGTGCTGTGCAGACAGCAAGAGAAATAAATACACAATAGCTTATATAATTCAGTAAACCCAGGAGACCTGAGTGCTGAGTTGTATGTACAGCAAGAAATGCTTCAGCAAATGACCAAACAGGAGAGCTGCACATGCAAGTGACATTTCAAGGTGAAACCCTTTAGGTAAACAAGGTTGCTAAGAATGAAAGTCTAGCATCTTGTGTATGTAGCTAGCTGATAAAAATATTTGCTGTTGAGTAACACAGCTGTTCCAGAAAAAGGAGACAGAAATGAAGAAGAGGTTGGAAATCCCAGATGAAAGTAAGATGAACAGTATTCTTTAGTCTTCTGTAGTTGTTGTCACTAACTCTCCAAGGACGCTGATGCTGTGTGCTTTGTACGATTTACTATTAGGTATTATATATATATAGGTATAGGTATTAACTGTACATCCCTGGGCAGCTTGGCATATTGCTTGCAAATGATATAAATGAAATAAAATAGGAAGGAACCATACTTGTGTTTTTATAATTATAGATGCACATGTTAGGTTTGATTCTGGTCTCTCATTGCTTTTCTGCTAACTTAACTCCTTTGACAATGTTTTTTTCTCTGATTTACATCAGTATGTGAAGAGAATCAAGTCTGCTGTGTGTGATGTGTTATTAGGGATGTATACAGGTCCAGGTACTTGTAAATTATTCATCCTTCATATTGCAAGTGTTCCACATACTTGAGGATATTTGATATTTGTATTTAGATTATGCTAATGATGTTAAGGGCAAAACAAAAAACTAGTGAGAGAAATGGAAGAAAAAAGGAAAAAAAATCTCTCTTTTCTTGGGGAAAAGAAAGTAAATTTTCTAGTGGTATTAAGAAGCAGGATCTTATTTTTTTGTTCTTGCTTATGCTGCTTTTACAATGGAGCAATTCTATAATTTTTTCTGGAGTTACTCCTAATGTTCTCCATGGTGAAAGGAGAATCAGATTTAACCTGTAGTTTTAATACAAGGCTGACATGAAAGGCTTTCAAAGAATTATGAATGAATACACATGAAATGCAGTACATTGCTATCTATAAACCTTAGTTAAGATTTGGGAAAGGAACCTGCTATTTCTTGTCCCAGAGACCATTCTGAGTTACCTTAGATGTCTTGAAGGGAACTTTTGGCTGTTGATCTGAATTTGGATGTCCTAGAGATTTTGGGGAGTGATGGGTGACTACTTTAGGATAGGATTGTTGCCAAGTAAGAATCACTGCTCTCTCAGATACAAAAAGGTGTATAGTTGAGGGCAGGATAAGTCTGTCCCATACCACAGGACAGCAGTGGGAGAAGAGAAATACTTTCTTCCATAACTAGCCCCAAGCTTTATATGCTGACAAGATCAGACATCCCAGGGAACCTTCAGGGGTCTTTAGTGACCACATAGTAGGAAAAAGGAGCAGTATAAACTATACCCACATGGTTTCTTATGATGTTCCACTACTTACAACCTTTCACAACAAACCATATAGCCCATGACTGATGGAGGACCAGCAGGGGCTACTTCCAATCTCATAAATCAGGAAGGCTCTCTACAAAACAGAGATCTGAGGCAACCTAATCACCCTTCAGTTAGAGACTCTTTAATGCTAGAAGTTACTAACTAAACTGGTATCAATTTTCTGGACAGACAATTGCCAGCAGCATGAGAGAGGCTGGACAGCCAGGGGCCCATTTCAAAAGGTAGTGGTTGAAGGGCTCTGATGCATGACAGATAGAGCACATCTGCTCCCAAACATAAACTCTGTAGGCTTGAAGGAGGCAAATCAGGTCTTATATGATTCTTGCTGTCCTGAATTTTATAGAGACTTACAATTCACTGATAGTCTGATAACAAACATGTTACTTAATCCCTGGTTTGTAAGACAAAGTACTACAAGCATTGGAAGAGCAAAGTGCAGAGTTCTCAGCAATTGCCCATGATGTCTAACCCCCCGTAATCAGTCCAAAGCTATTTTCATTCCAATGATGTGATGCATTGCGTTACATTGAGGCAACTGCTACAGGAGGAGCAGGTCCTTGACCATTAGCCAGGAAAGCTGTCACTGAGCTCTGTGCATGATGCCAAGCGAGAGAGTTTGGATGATGCTAATCAGTGCGAGGAAAGGGTGCATATACTTTGCCCCAAAGACGTAAATGCAAGGCTGTGAAAGAGAGAAGAGTAATCTAAAATAGGGAGTCATGGACTAGAAATATAGCCGTTTCAAATTCTGAGGAAAGCCTTGTATTTTACCCAACATCATGTTTATTTAATACGTGTAACAAACAGCTATTTTAGGGAATTTGTAAAAAAATTATAAAAAATCATTGGGATTGTTTTTCGTATCCTACTCCTGGTGCCTCTGTTGTTGGGAAAGAGAGCTTCTAAAATGGAAATCAGATGGCAGGTGCCTTTGGAGGTTAATGGGGGAATAGGGTAGTCTTCAATATCCTACCCCTGCCTTGGTTATATTTCTCTGTTCCCAATCTTGGCCCATCCTTTTCCCTCTCAGCTAGTATGCTAGTGCCCACTGCATCCTCCTCTTTCTCCTTACTGTTGCTTTCAGCAGCCCCTCATGGTTGAGAGTCAGAAAGCGGGGGGCATGGAGGATGGAAGAAGAGAGGCAGCCAGGCTGCCTACAGAGCCAACATGATAGAAATCCCAGCAGCTAGTAAGAGAAAAACCTGGCTGCTTTCTTGAGTCCCTCCTGGATGTGTGACAAGACCACTGGACTGAACAAAACACTTGAAACCATCTTTTAAACAAATTCAAATAGTTTTGTCATTCTGTAATTGAATGCTTGCAAAATATAGCTTTATGATGTTCCACTGACAGGGAGAAGAATACATGTGGTTTCAGCACTGTCAAATCTACACATTTAAAAATCTGGAGTCAAGGCCCCAGAATCATGAGACAGGCTTAAAAATTATCAGCTTTTTCTTTTAAAAAAGGTTTTTTTTGTTTTGGTTTGGGTTTTTTGTATGTTTGTTTTTTGTTTGTTTTTAAATTTACCTTTTGCTTTGCAAGTCTTTGAACCAGATTTTACATTTTTTCTCAGCAGCCATAAAGGCTAGCAACTTCAAACCTGAAGTTTCTCAGCTTCACAGAAGCACAAGACTCCAGGAACTGGAGCTTTAAAGAGGGAATACTAAATATTGTAAGACTTTCAGTTAAATTGCAAGACTTGTCAATAGTGTAATTTGTAACCTCTCCTCAATTTGAGCTCATGAAATGACAAAACTTCCGTCTCTTCCAGTTGGTATCAACAAGTAAACAGGACTCACACACATCATAGCCATTTCTTGTTAGTCAGAGCACTGGGTGCTAATATCACTTCACAGGAATATTTCTATCACAATACCTTTCCAAGGAATCTATTAACATTTCTTTCAACACTTGTAGCATTACATGAGTGTGGTGGTTTATTTGTGGCTGGAATATTATAGGATGTGTAGTTATTTACACAACCTTTTGATTCTATTCGTCTCTACAGCAAATTGCCAATGCAACCTTTCGCAGCTGCTATCAGTACAAATATATTGTGTTCCTCTTTTTTCAGTATTTTCTAGGCTCATTTGGACAGGAGCTGAAGGATATGCAATATACCAGATAGCTACAGCATTCAATGTAGGCTATATGGGGAGCACAAATGAAGGAAGAATTCTAGCTGCAGTGTTTGAAAACTATAAATCAAATGCTACAGAAACTTCTCCTTGTAGAACTGTGCTGCAGAATCTCAGCTTCCATTTTAAGAACATAGTTTCTAGCAGTTATAGTTGCAAAGAAAACCTTCTTGATATAAATTGAATGGGTATCACCTGCTGGTCTCCTCAGTTTGCAGGCAACCTGACAGAGCATTTCTCAGAGGTGCAAACTGTCCCCCTTCATACCAAAAAGCAGTTAGCTCTGAAACCTAATGGTGACAGATCATCAGAAGCATAATTCCTCTTAGGCAGACTTTATGCAAGTAGTCCTACGCAGTTTGGTATCACCTTCCCTCTGAAGATCATTATGTATTGGCTTGATACACTCACAGACCCTGATCCTGAAAAAATAGCCATATGCATGTAAATTTGTATAAAATACTGGACACATTTAATTAATATTAAACCATTTCAGTTGTATCTTGGGCTGCTTACCTATATATGTGGCTATCCTGACACACATAGCTGCTTAGTCTGTATATGTTTGTTTTACTACATTGCTTTCTCATTCCCTCCACACAATGCAGGCTGGTAATTTTGGTTCTCTGTCCAAAGTTCCTTGCAATGAACCTGTTTAACTTTCCAGGCTGTGGGTTTGATTTGAAGATGCGGTGAGCACTCACTGCCCTAGTAAACTTCATTTGAAGTAGCAGAGTTTCTGCAGATCAGAAAATGAAATGAACTATTGTATCAGTAATTTACTGAAATAAATGGAACTACTCAATAGGCATGTCTGCACATGCAAATAATCGAGGAGCAGTTTACTCTCGAGTAAACTACTTGAGAGTAAGCCACGTGTCTATACATGCAGGGATGCGGAAGAAGATTTGTTGCTCCTAGCAGCAGACTGCTCCTGCTTCCTGCGGCCCTGCAACAGCCAGGGGGAGCTCTAGGTTCCGCCTGGGTGCTAGCCCAGGGTCCAGAAATAGCTATCTCCTGGTTGGGGGCTGGAGCATTGTTTCCTGTCCACAGTAGCTGCCTGCTGCTGGGTGGGCTCCACCCTTGGAGCCTGGGCAGGAACAATGTCCTCCTGCCCTGGCAGCAGGGAGCTCCCAGCCTGTGCTCTGCAGCCATGGGGCTGGGGTTGGGAGATTCTTCTCTCCCAGCAGCAGCTCCACAGTCATGAGGCCGGTATTGAGAGATTCTTTTCTTCCAGCACCAGCTCCGCCGTTGTGAGGCCAGAGCTGGGAGATTCTTCCAGCTCTGACCCCCCAAATGCAGGGCTTCGGCTGGGAGATAAGGATCTCCCAGCCCTAGCCCCAGAATTGCGGAGTGGGGGCTGGGACCTCCCTGCTGCTGGGGCAGGGGGACAATGTTCCTACCCAGACTTCAGGGCCAGGGACAGACATTACACATACATTGGTTTAAGTGATCAAAAACTGGTTTAAACCTGTAACAGAAGAGACATTCAGTGCACATAAACCAGTCTGAAAATGGCTGAAACCACTTTGAGATAAACCTGGTTGAATGTAGTATCAGACTTAACTGGTTTGACTCAAACCGGTTTATGCAATGTCTGTCCCAGACCCTTTGCTGGTTTGAGTTAAATCAGAGACCCCCAGCATCCCAGCATGCTCTCTGTGCGAGACTCTCTGCCCCAGCCCAGCCAGGCTGGCCCTGTCCCTCTGCTCTGCAGCCCAAGAAGGAACCACCGGGAGCAGGGGTCTGGCTAGAGAAGGGGTTTAATTCCCCCTCCCTGTGCCTCTGGCTGGGACCCGAGCTGGGTCTGCCCACACTCCCCCCTTGCTGCTGCAGCAGGGGGGCACCATGGCCTCTGAGGCAGAGGGGGGCAGGGAGTAGAGTTAGTTTCCCCTCTACCCCATTGGCAGCCCAGTGGCTCCCTGGCTGGAATAGGCCCCCGGCTGTCCCCTCCACCGGAGGCCAGAGGGAGGAAGAATAACCCCGTCCCTGCCCTCCACCCAGGGGTCCTGCCTGACCGTGCTCCCTCCCCACTGCTGCAGTGGAAGGGGGCAGGGCCCTTACTGGGGGAGCATCCCTTGTCACACTGGGGGGGAGAGCGAGCCCCTTCCTGGCGAGGGGCTGCACTGCAGGCTTGGGCTGCTCACGGCAGCACTGGGGTCTGGGGCCAGAGCCCTGCAAGCTCCCACAGCACTGCTGTGCTCCACAGCCACTCTGCTGGCCCTGCAGCACAGCCCTGCTGGTAAGCTGTGACTGGCTCCTGCCCATCGAGCACTTGCTGCTAGAGCTGCTGGGCGGGGTGGGGGTGGGGCCAGCCCCGTCGCTCATTCTGTGCCGGGGCAAGACACTGAGGGGGCTTATTCAGCCTCCATTATTCCCCCCCCGAGCCTCAGCTGCAGCATGGCCAGGCAGACCCCATGGCCAGCAGCTGAATAAGCCCCTTCCTGCCGGGAGGGGCTTGCTCCAAGCACAGAGGGGCCACTTGCACTGAAGCCGGGTCTGCCCAGTGGGGTCTGCTCGGCCCAGCCACTGCTGTCCTGTGCTGAGACAGTGACTGAATAAGCCCCCTCTTGCCAGCAGGGAGCTGTCTCTGAGCACAGGGCAGTGCAGTTGGGCTGGGCAGACTCGGCTGGGCAGATCTGGCTGCAGTGCAAGCGGCCAGTCTGTGCTTGGAGCAACCCCCCTCCTGGCAGGAAGGGACTTATTCAACCTCTGGCCGCAGGGTCTGCCTAGCCGGGCCATACCTGAAGCTCAGGAATAATGGGGGCTGAATAAGCCCCCTCAGTATCTTGCCCTGACACAGAACAAGCGGTGGGGCTAGCCCCAACCCTGCCCAGCAGCTGGAGCAGGAAGCAGCGAATGCCTGACAGCCCGGAGCCTGTCAGGGCTTCCTGGTGGGGCTGCACTGTGGGCAGGGAGGGACTGGGCATGGCCAGGCAGGGTCCCTGGAGTGGGGCAGGGACAGGGTTATTCCTCCTCCCTTTGGCCTCCAGCAGAGGGGACAGCTAGGGGCCTATTCCAGCCAGGAAGC
This sequence comes from Alligator mississippiensis, assembly GCF_030867095.1. Taxonomy (NCBI): domain Eukaryota; kingdom Metazoa; phylum Chordata; order Crocodylia; family Alligatoridae; genus Alligator; species Alligator mississippiensis. The sequence continues at coordinate 149,332,074 of NC_081824.1, forward strand.
CACCAGGCTGCCAGTGGGGTAGAGGAAAAACTAACTCTACTCCCTGCCCCCCTCTGCCTCAGGGGCCATGGTGCCCCCCTGCTGCAGCAGTGAGGGGGGAGTGCAGGCAGACCCAGCTCTAATCCCAGCCGGTGGCACAGGGAGGGGGAATTAAACCCCTCTCTGGCCAATTCAGCCTGGGTTGGCCATGCCCCCGCAGCACACCTTCCCTGCAAGTGAGGGCCAGCTCTAGCACCCCCGCGGCTCCTGGCCTGAGCAGCTGCAGGTATGTGCCCTCCTTGTCTCAGTCCAGACAGCATGTTTATTCTGTTACAAACCGGTTCAGCCTAGGCAGGTTAGACTAACCTGCAAAGATTGAATCAGTTCAGGCTTCAGCTTTTTGAATGTCTGTCCCTAGTTCAGTGGCAGAGCCTGCTCTGGCAGCAGGTAGCTCCTGGCGGCAGGGAGCAATCTCCTAACCCCCTGCTGCCCAGCTGACCAGGAGTACATTTGCTCCTGGTCAGGCATCTACACATGTGCTGCTGTGCAGTAAGTAATCTTGAGTAAATTTGCTACTTGCATTTGCAGGTAGCGAATTTACTTCTGATTAGAGCCAATTACTCTGCAGTAAGCATCTGCACATGTAGACACAGATGCTTAGTGTGCAGTAATTAGCTCTACTGCACAGTAAAACATCTTGTGTAGATGTGCCCACTGTGCATAAAATTAAATGCACAGCATGAATTACTGCAGAATTAGGGCCTCAGCTTCTATCATCATACGTTTGAGCTACAGGGAGCTGTTTTCCTTATGGCCATAATTATAATTGGTTCCAAAGGTAGATCGGGAAACTCGCCGATCCAAAAGTACAACAGAAAGATATATGACATCACATCTGATCTTTGTGCTATTGAAATCAAATTTTCACAAAACCCAACGTTATAAAAAAGCATCAGATCTACAAAATGCATGGAGGAATTTTCCTGCCCTAGCATGGATTTGCATGGTCACAGGCAGCTTTTTCAAAACAAGTCAGCATTTATCAGTCAACTGGAATATGCTGTGTAGGTCCTGAGGTTAGAAGGGTTTAGCAAAGGTACTAGAACCCATACTGGCAGAGCTAACTGTAGCTCTCTGCAATATCCAGGATACATCTCTCTTTCTCCAAGTCAGCCTGCTTGGACCTTATCTGCTGCTACAGTTCAGCAGCCCCAATCTGGCTATAACAATGTGTGCCTCTTTCCTTGGCTTTGGCTCATACTTCCTGTGTGGCTCTGACCATCTCCCTGACTCAGTTAGCTTCTCTGGTTTTTAAAGAGCATCCTTACACCTTGGATTCCTTGTTCAGCATTTTGGGAACTTTTCCACTTTTCAAACTCCAGCCCATTGCAGAAAGATTGGAACAAACTGTTTCTTTCCATTTCAGCCAACCCATTGTCCAGTGGTGTTTCTATTTGAATAGATGGCCACTGCATTCTGAAACCCATCGCCGTTCCTGTCCTCGGATGGGTAACAGGTAGGGTTGCCATCTTTTTGTTTGCTAAAGTAGGGAAAGGCACAACAGAATGTTTCATAGTAGGGTCTGTAAATATAAATACACAGCCCAGTAATATTGGTAGATAATAGAGTTCTTATGCTTGTCTCTTAAGCTGTTGTGGATGTACAGGCTGAAGTACTCTTTATATAGTATTTGTTGCTCTTTGCTGCTGTCAAGACATCCTTTCTTCCAATGATGAATTCTTGGAACTCCCTGCATGTTTTCCTGAGGATAATTTAAACACTTGACAAGGTCAGCTCTCATCCTGTTTCTTTTATGTATCCGAAGAGTTTTCATAATGTAGAACATGCTTCCTATTTTCTTTTGAAGAGCAGGACACTTGGAGTTGGAGATGAAATTGACTTACTTGCGATGTATTTGTTCTTTGTCCTGCACATTTGACATTGCTTCATGGAGCACACAAACTTCACTGTACAATGCTTCTCCATCCAATTCTGTTACATTTCTGCCATCTTGACAGAATCCATCAGGTCCTCAAATGTGAAATGAATGTGCAGAGTAAGCTGTAATGATTGTGTAAAAGACCTCATTTAAAAAAGGAGCCATTATATGAGTGGTTAATACTTTTCTTGTACCTCTTCAAGGCATCTGATTTAAATACAGTTTCAAGAGTGATAGGCAACTACTTCAAATTCTGGGTCAATGTGAGCCAAAGAAGTTGTCTCATAGCTTGTTCTTCAGATTGCCTTTCCAATTCTCCATCACACTTCATACAACTCTGGCCTCAGTTGCATTACTTTCAAGTACCTTGTGCTAAAAGTACAAATAGCATTAAGGAAAAAATAGATATTTGTTACATGTCCTCTCACATTCTTGTCAGTAATGAAATTGCAGATTAGTGACTGCATATTTTCTTGCCCTTGCATAATGAAATATATTTTCACAGTGATCCAGCTTGTCAAAAAACTTTCAGTAAATGAAAGAAGCAATAGCCACTTCCCTAAAGACTGCTCTATGCTTTCTCCATGAATGCAAAATGTTCCTGATATTCTTTCACCTTAGCAGAGTTTGAAATTTCATTATAAATCTAGATTGTCATCTTCATTTGCTTACATCCCTGCTTGGTTGTGTTATGCAGCACATTGGCATTACAGTTTGCTTTCAGCCAGTTAGCTGTGATGCTTTTAAAATGCAAAATATGGATTGATTTTCCCCATAATTAACTGATACATTGTCAGCCACAAAAGACACTAGTTTTCCATCTTCATGCCATTGTCATTCAAAATTGCACGTATTTTGTTACTGATAGCATTGGCTGATTTTTCAGTCTTTGTAAAAATCAAGCAAGCCTTCTCCAATATGACTGGGCAGGAAAGAAATATCATGTAATGTTTCCCTTATCTGAAGTGTTAGCAGCTATGGAAAATGATTTATTGTCATTGTACTCATCCAAAACATTTTCAACAGTGCTCTCAGATTTTGTCCTCTACAATGAACTTATTGACTCGACTTTTGAATTTTAAAGTACTTTAGGAGACCACTTTATCCCCCATCAAGGAACAAGCTATTTGAAGACCCTTGGGGGTCTTCAAGAGGAGACTGGACAAGCACCTGGCTGGGGTCACATGACCCCAGCACTTTTTCCTTTCATGGGCAGGGGGTTGGACACAATGATCCTTTGAGGTCCCTTCTGACCCTGGCATCTCTGAATCTCTGAATCTCTAAGCTTAGCTGGTGATGCACTGCTGCATAACTGCTTCAACAGCAGTAGCCCTAGTCTCCTCAGGAGTGTCTTTAATTGTGAAATATGTTGCCAACTTCCTACTAACCACTTTTGGTCTTACTGACAATTGTTTCTGCTTGCTCATCTGCTTTCTCATAGCACCAGCACATTCACTGTTTACAGAAAAATGACACTGGATATTATAGGCTGTGATAGCCACTCAGCCCTGGGTGATTGGGCCCTTTTCTCCTTTGTCCTCTAGTGTATGTTCAGATCCTATCTTCTTATTCATGGTCAATAGGCTGGAGGGGTTCCTGAAGGCAGAAAAGAGTCCTGGCAGTCTCAGGCCTGGCTAGGTGGCCAGGAACAGCTAGTTGAAGAAACTTCTATGAAGCCAGAAGGGAGCAGCACCACAGAGAGACTCCAGAGGGGCCAAGGTAGAGGAACTTGGCAGTCTGGGGATATGGCCACACTCTAGCTGGGAAGAGCCACAGCTTCTGAAAAGCTTGAGAGTCCAGGAAGGGCGGGCACCAACATAGGCGATGGAAGGCCAGGGCTAACAGGGCTCAGCCCCCCACAAACATGGGGCAGTGGCTGGAATGAGCAGGGTCCTGGCCGGGCTGGGTAGTGGGACAATCTGAGCCTGGGGAGCTTGTCCAGGGGCACTGGGGGAGGGGGTCCTGCCACTGTGTGCACCCCAGCAGAGGCCCGGGGGACACGTGCCCCCCCCAATCTGTGCATGGGGCAGAGGTGACTGCCACTGCATGCTGTGCTTTGCTCCCTGCTGCAGCTGCCCCAGGAGCAGTGCGATGCCATGCCACCTGGCCTGGGGCCTCATTTACCCCAGCCCCGTCCCTGCCTCTGCCCCACTCCCTCCCTCACCAGGGGGACCTGGACCTCCGCTCCAGCCCTGCCCCCCTCCCCCTGCCCCTTCCTCCAGAGACTTACCTCCTGGGCAGGGGCGGGGGGGGAGGGGGGGGGAGAAGGTGTGCATGCATGCGCGCACATGTTCAGCCCCCCCAAATAATTTTTTCTCCCTCTGCCTATGGGCACCCAGCTGGGATTGGGAAAAGCAGTTGACTGGGGTTTAAGAACATCCAGGGATCTTGTCTGAAAAGTGTACTGTCTTATCTTTCCCCTCCCCGCCCCCCACCTTCCCCACTAACCCTGAATCTAAAACTAGGGACAAATGAGTGTCCCTACAAGGTTTGGTTGGGGCTAAACTTGGGGCCCTTGCACTGAAGCACCTTTGTGCCTCAGCCAGTCCATCTACACGTGCATTGCAGTAGAGTAAATAACTCCATCGTAAGATAGTATTTGTATTAGGCAGTATTATCCTATGGTAGAATTAATTAATTTACACTGGCCTAATAGTGCCACACATGTTGACAGTGACACTTTACTGCGGAGCTAATTAGTCAAGCACATATGTACACGCCTCCAATATCTTATATCTAAACTTCTGGTTTGATCCTCATAATTTTTCTGTGTCTGAGCAGTCCTACTGACTCCATGGGAAAGGTGGCAAAATGATTACTTGTGAGAAAGGGCATACAGGACGAGTAGGAGTTGAGCCTTTTTTATCTTGTAAGCCTCATGCTTCTTTGTGAAGCTACATATATAATAAATAATAATAGCTCTTAAGAAAAAACATTATATAATTTAGTGACAATGAAATAAAAAAGCATCAGAAGAAGATGGTTTTACAGAAACAGCTTAAAACTGATAGAGTATAATAGGGAATATTATTCTGTCATCAGAATTTTTAAAACAACATAGAAAATTTAATCAGAATTATATTTCTAGGTTGATTTAAATAATAAAGAATTATATAACCTTTCTAAGTTGATTTCAAAGGGGTATTATTCACTGTTCAAGTCTATGGAACTTTTCCATAAAGGAAATTACAAGGTACTGTACAAAATATATATAAATAATTATCTCTTTACATATACATTTTCAGCAGTACATTCAGCAGTACATTGTAAAACACAGGAGAATCTTACATCACTCGAAATATTTTAAACCTTTTTTTTAGATGAATAACAGCAGCAAAAGTAACATAAAATGGTTCAGGTTATATTTTACTGTGTGTTTTCATATACTGGCTATAGTAGCTTTGAAGGAAACTAGTACAAAACATGGCCCAAGAGACAGTAAAGTTATTCAGAATTTAATATCATCTAAGGCTTTTATTCTGTGACTAAAGTAAGGTTATTATTGTCTCCTGTGCAATATTTTTCAGCAGTTGTAAAAAATAGCTATAATTATTTATTTCATTATACTCTTCTGCCTTTTTCCTGACCGTTAAATTCTTACTTGAGCTTGGAAAAATCCTACTGAATTGAATAAGGATGAAGCCAGTAGATTATTCTTAAACACTGCTGTAAAGCCAATAAGATATAGTACAGAATGACATCTTCAGATAGACTTTTTAAAAACATTTTGCAAAATTCTATAATGGGGATATAATTCTTTGTTAAATTCTACAGGATAGTTCAAAGACCTGTATAAAGATTATCATTTGCTATTCAATAGGATTTTTTCCATAAGGGGATTTTTCATTTAGATCTTTACATCATTTTCCAAGTCTTCTTCCTCACCTGACTAGTGGCTCAGTTTCACTTGGTGGGACTATGGTCAGTTTATATGAAAAGAAAACAGTGATGTTATTTTATGCTAAATATGACCTGGGGAAAGTGAGAAGAGAGGCTGTGGAGATGAGGAAGGGGGAAGAAGAGAAAAGTGGAGTGTTAGTAAGAAAAATATGAGGAGAGTCAGATGGATGATGAAAAAGGGAAAACTTGAGAACAGAAGTGCTTTGGGTGCTTCTGTCTGCATTTGCACAAGTAAAAACCTGTCTACATTATGGCAAAGGAGGGGAAGATGAGTGGTGGACAGCAAAGGCTGGCAGTGCTAGTATAAGTGCTGGTAGTATCCATGCATGAAGTAAGCATGGCTAAGTTATCATTGGTTTTCACCTCAAGGAAAATCCTGTGCTCACTGTGCTGGAGCAAACGTAATGTGAAGAGTAGTGTGATGATATCAAAGCAACGAGGCTGGAACCTGATTTAGCTGCAGCATTTTGGATGAACTTGAAGAGAGCAAAGTGACAACTGTCCAGGCCAAAACGGATACAATAATCCAGATTCAGATGCCAGAGAGAGTGGTTGAGATGCTTGGTGGACTGATTGGTTGTTGCTTGTTGTGAGCCAGTAAGGCAGGAACATGATCAGAAAACTGAGGAAAAAAAGATGGGTCCAAATCAACGTTTCCCTCCCAGCTAGACCCATAGGAGGGGAAGCACCCCTTGCTAGCTGGGATCCAGGGGTAAAACGTGCCTTATATCATATACAACTGCATCTCATATTTTCAAAAATGTAACCCAGGAACACCCAAGGGTGTACCTGTCCTCAACTGGAAGGGATAGATGAGGCAGGCGACAGTTCTGTGAGAGGGACACCGGTGATTTGAGCTTGGGTCTCTCCTCTATAGAGTCAACTCCACGCCAATGCTCTTGTTGTAGTTACCCAGTCATCTGCTGAAATTCAGAAGGCCAAAGTTGAGTTCTTGATCGTTCCCCACCACATCCTTCTCTGCCCCAATTCCTCATGAATAACATTACTGTTCTCTCAGTCACCTTGGCCCATAAGCCAGGTGTCTTGTTCAGTTCAGCTCTCATTCTTTCTCAAAATCCAACTCTTGCCCCTTTTTCTTCTGTGACAATCAATCTTTTCTCTCTGTCTGCACTTCCAAAATTCTCACCGAGGCCCTTCTCACTTTGCATAGGGTTAAGTGCCTAAACTTTTAGTACGATGGGCAGGGAGATCAAGTTGCCTTCCAAGGGTGATCAGGAACGCCTAGTCAGTCAGCAGGGAGGCATCTACTGTTAGTAGGAATTGCCAGGCATGGCCGGGCTTTAGAATTCCTGACCTTAGTGTCAGACTCAAGGCAACACATCAGGCACTTTCATCATCTAAGGATCCAGACTACCTAGAAGGGAGGCACCTGATTGCACCAGGATGCCTAATTTTTGCCAGTAGGAGTTGAAGGTAAAACAACTTACCCCAAATTCACTCCTGAACATGACCCGTGGTAATGGTAGTGGCTAACTTTGGTCCAATAGCCTAGTAGTTAGTGCACTCAACTTGGAAATAGGGGGCCTGGTTTCTAGGCCTTCCATAGCCATAGCAAACCCACATATCTGACTTCCTGAATGAGTGCCCTCACCTCTAGGCTATAGATTAAAGTAGATAGAGGCCTCTTGTATTCTTCCTTTTGAGCTGGACAGCTGTCAAGAATGCAAGATTAATGGGGTCACTATGGGCAAGAGGAACTCTGACTCTAATCTAGTGAGAGGGCACTCACCAGGGAGGGGCCCTTCAGTGCTAGTCCCTGTGCCAGGTGTAACAGGAAGTCAGGGACTCCCTGTTACTATGGAGAAGGAGCTGGCAGCAGGGAAGACTTAAGGTGGACTAGGGTGCTCACTAAAGAGTAGCAGAAGGACAGGCCACCTGGATCCTAGGCTGGAGAGGCCTTTATTGCTGAAGTAGTAGCACTGAAATAGTCCAATAGAGCAGAGAAGGGTGAGGACAGTGATCTACCTACTGCAGGGCTAACTGTACCACAGTAGCACTAAGAAGCAGGGCAATTAGCTCCCATCACTGGCAGCGGCTCTGAAGGCCAGCCTGTTAGCCTAAAGAAAGAGACCTGTGGTGGCTGAGAGATCCCAAGATCTGGAGGGGCAGGACCTAACCCATATATAAGCCCAGAGCTTGAGGCCAGAAGGCAGTCTGTCTCTGCAGGCTGCCAGGGAATGAGCTTCTCCGTGATGACCATGGCTGGGAGACTGCCTGAGGAACCCTAGCTGCTCCACTGCCAAGGAGGGGGCTCGGTGCTACACCTAGTCTGAGAGTCCTCCGGAGACCTCGCAAAAGGCAGAGTACTAATAAGGAACTGTGAGTTGTCTGTGAGCTGAACTTTCTCATGCTGCCAGAGTGCTTGATTTTAGTTATAGCTGAACTTTTCTGTTCTGATTTGCACCGGTGGATGGGGTTTGAGACTGATAAGACGAGGAGGAGGTCCCAATAGTGCCCAGGTGCATGACCAAGCTTGAGTCTGTCATGTATGGGGCCCAAGCAACAGTATACCCCGAGAGGGGGAGAGCCAGGGTCAGGAGCACAGCAGGACAAGAAGTGGGGAAGAGACTGAGAATGGGCCAGAGGCCCAACACCAGAGTGAGGTGGAGCCAGGGTCAGGAACCTGTGGCCCCACAAATGGCAGAAACTAGGCTCAGAGGCCTGCAGCCAGAGAAGGGTGGAGGCAAGGGCCATAGTCCTGGGAGGGGCAGAGACTGATCAGAAGCTTATATACCTGACATGGCGGAGGAAGAGTCTAGGGCTGAAGGCCCACTGAACTGATTGATTGTTGACACCTGCGAGGCATGGATGTGGCTAGAGGGGAGGTTGGAGGCCACGGATAGTCAATAGGATACAACATAAACAGATGTTTTGTGGATGAGTAGGCCCGACCAGTGAGACCCTGGGGTGTGGGCAATTCCCTCAACTCTTTTTTTCTCTAAAAGTATCATCAAAGGCGTAGCAAATGAATAAAAAGGGAGAGACCCAGAAGCGGAGACTGAGAGGTCACCAGGGGGAGATCCCACCACTTCTGCCCCCCAGTGCCACTACAGCAGGATTATTTCTGATCTTTTTTCCTCTATGTGAAATTCATAAACCACCCCTGGAGCAGGACAGGAGGAATGTGATTCTTTCGTGAGAAGTGAACTTGTGGCATAGCCATAGTCCAGACCCTGAGGGGTCTTTTCAGAGCAAGATGGAGGTGCTTACTGAATTGATATGCCTAAGCTGTTTTGCAGCTGCTGGGACAGGGTGGATCTGGTTGACTTTGTGAGTTAGGTGCTACATTTTCTCCTAAGCCCTGTTTAGGTGTCTGTGGGCATGTCTACACGTGACACTACATCACCATAGCAATGTGATACAGTGACATAGTGTCCACAGGTGACTGACTATATGTGACCAGCAGCTACTTTGCCATAGTGATGCACTCCCCTGGTATAGTGGCAAAGTAGCTGCTAAAAATAACTGTGCGCCACGCATATGGCACAGTTTAGGTTGTTATTGCACCGTCATTTTAGTACTTCCAAGAGGAAGTACTAAATCACAGCACAGTAACAACATCGCCATAGAGACACGTATAGGCATGCCCTGTCTGTCTACTCTTATTCCCACTGAGGTTGAAGGGAAAATTCCCACTGATTTTGCTGGAAGCAAGGACAAGCCCTAACTTGAGGCCTTCAGGTTTGTTATGATGAATAAGAAAACACAGTTCCTGTTAAAAAAGAAAAAGCATCAAAGTCCTTACTGGAATGCCTCTGCCTTTGATTCCCTTTGTCCCCACCCCCTTCCCTTCCTTCCCCCACCTCCCTGGCTGGAATAAACGCTCTGGAAGTTCATATTAGAGCTGCCCCTTGCTGACTCAGTACAATGCGCGAGCTGGTATCAGGCAGTGGAAATCACCATTTGCTGGATGACTTCAGCATACAGGAAGGGGGAGAGGGGGTGAGAGTGAGAAGAACAAGACCAAATGCTGCCTGCATATCAAGTCAGAGCAATGGCCAGGCAGCTGCTCTTCTGCAGAAGTGGGGTTTAGTTTGATGATAGGTGCTAGAGCCATGACTAAAGCCTCTAGTATCCTGCACAAATGGGAAAATTCACTCATGGAATTCAGTATCACTAAGCACTTTGCAGCTTTAGGAAGAAATGGCTAGAAGTGGCTTTGCATGTGCATTGCTTTTGACTAAGGAGACAACGTTCTCTTTTCTAGCCTTAATCTTGTGAACAAAGGAAATGATTACATGGTCTAATGTCTGAAATAATAGCCCCTGATACAGCAGGTATATACAGTTACATCAGCAATGACATGACTGAATTCATTTTCTTGCTAAATGCCATCGCATTTATACAAATAGCAAACATAATAGTAACCCAGAAGCCCCTCTTGTCCACTAGCTCCATTTAAAACATTAAGTTAAAACAAGAGAACCTGTTCCTTACACATCTATATTGTTTTTGGTTTTACTTTTTTAATTAAAAAAAAATAAACACACCATTTTAACTGGACAACAATAAAGACAGATGCATACTTGCACTGACATCTGTAAAGTTATATGTCCTCAAAGCGATCCTGTCCTTCGTTACTGTCAGGAGGAATGACAATAACAGAGAACTGAAAAGAGCAAATAAGGTTTGCTCTAGTTATAACTAGCACTGAACTCTTAGTTAATTTTTGGTGAGCTGTGGTTATCTCTGTTTTGTTAGGATGGGAGCAGGGTCAAAGATCTTAGGATTTTGAGAGCAGATTGAGTCTATTTCCCTCTTTTCCCTAGGTGGAAATGGAATCCAAACTATATGTAATTGCCAAAAATAGCTTTTAGGTGGCTATATAAGTTCCACTTAGACTTTTGAAGCTGAAATAATATTTAGTCTGAAGAGTGAAATTCACCAAAGTGAAGGTGACTGTAGTCATTCTGAAATCCACATTATCTAGTATTATACCTTGCTTTTTCAAAAGAAATCAGTTCTTGTGCATTGTTCACCATTGACTAGGTAATGGCAGATGTTACAGATTTTCACACTGTGTCTATTCTGTGCATTGTACTATATTTATAAATCTGCACCGATACAACAATGGCCACTGTTACCCACTCATCATTTGTCATTCTTCAGTGATTGAACTGCAGTGGTTTCTGTCATTTTAAGTACAGGAACATTCAGTACCACGGCAACCGCTGAGTTTTCAGACATGTCCCCTGTATGTTTTCAAGCCTTCAGTTTTGCACATATGCACATATGGCACAATTAGTTTGTACATCCCCAAACACACAGAATGTATACATGTATTTATAGGCCTGTCTTCAATGAAACAACAAAGACATGAATATAACAGTACTAAGTAACCACATGTTCTTATCTTTTTAACTTTGTCTCCCATCCCCTTATTTCCATGTTAAAGGTTGTTTCTAATATGTGTTGCATCTGAAATTTTAGATCAATGATTCTTGGCCTCATTAGATTCAAGGTACTCCTTGAAAAACGTCAGCTTTTAGTTTTTACTCTTTTATTGACTAGAGAAAAGAATAGAGCAGTTTTTCTGTTGTAAAGAACTCAAGAAGACCACAGCCGGTCAAAATATTTTTCACATTATGGCTTCCTGTTTTGGTTATGGTTTATCTTGAGAAGCATGGTTGCACACTTCAGGGTGCTAACATTGTGTGGCACCCTGCAGCACCCCTAAAAGGATCTGAAGGTACCCAGGGTGCTGCAGTGCCCTGGTTAAGAATCACCGGATTTAGATTGTAAGCTCTTCAACCTGGAGCACCAGGTCTTTTGCTGTTGGATCAAAAAAGGAGCCAGCATATTTTGGAAAGAATGTACAAACAGCTTGCACATCTTAAGACTGTGGGGTGGAAGTCACTTTCTTCCTAAGTGAATGCTGTACTGGGAAAAGCTGCTGAGCTCATAGCCACAAAGTCTGGAGTCCGGTATTTACCCACTGATCAGATAAAGCATGGGTGAAGGCAGTGCAACCTTCCCCACCCATGTCAACCCATCCAGATAGGGAGGGACCATTTCCAGTCACAGTTCAGGTTCATTCAATCACTGATATCTCTGCTAGGATCCCCAAGTACGGCCCAGCTGAGATTGTGGCTTTTTGTCACGTGATCTCTTATTACCAGGAGTGGGATAGGTTTAAGCAATTAATTTCACAAAGGTCAATAAACAGGGTTTTCCCTTCCCTTTTTAAAAAAAAAAAAATCTTTTTTGAATGATTTCCAGTGGTTTATTGTACAACAGGTCTGAGCAGATGGTGTAAAACCCCTCGCCTTTTCACATGGCATGTAAGAGAAAATGAAGCAAAAATGGACTCTTGCAGAAGCTTTACTCACTAACAGTTGTAAAATAAGTTGTAAATGAGTGTGTATGTGGCTGTGTGCGCGTCATCCATGATCCAGCTCTTCTGGATGGAATGATAAGGTTAAAAAGTCATATTAAAAAGTCAGTTAATGAAAAGCAGCACGTTCCTTCTGCAGTGGCAAAGCTAAGTCCACTGTAATAGCAAAGGATAGCCTTTGAGGCATTCGGGATTGCAGTTTGCAATGCTGAATCATACTGGATGAGCCACTGGGTTTAGAGCATATGACTGTGTAAGCAGATGTGTCTTTTCATGCCTCACCTAGCTGCCAAGCTGAGGGAAGTATCCGAGTGATTTGTGAGCTCTTGCTACTTAGCCCAGTCTGTAATTAGGTTTCTGGAGTGGGCACTGTGGTAGTCATACCCACAGTTTCTACAGATCCCTCCTGCTGGAATTGTTTGTTGTGTGCTTACCACAAGACATTTGATGGCCTCCATGCATTGACTGACTGAAAACATTTGGTGTTAGCACATTAAGGAAATGGATGTGGTTCCCTTTTCCCTAACCATACTGTCAGGCAATGAGGAGTGAAGAAATCCAATGGATAAATACTCCAGTGAGGTAATGCTTTGCTTTTTTTCTGCTAGCATTACAATCACACAGATAGTTTTTGTACCAATATGACTATTTCACTTAGAGGTATGATTTCTAACCACCCCTCCTGCCACCCCCCATAGATAAACAGTACACCACCCAGTGTGGACACAGTTGTACCAGTTGTTTAGTAAGTTGTTTAGTAAGTCTAGCTTATTTATGCTTATTTACACTTACAGTGTAGCTACACTTATAACAAGTGTAGCTTATTCGTACTATTAAATGTATGGGAGGAGCAGCTCCATCTGGTATTGCTGTGTCCATTTTGGGGGGTTAATATAACTATAAACCAGTTTCAAGCCAGTCTGGTTAAAGGGGTACAGAAATGTGTAGAGCAGGCCCCACTCTTTACTAATTCCCAATTTAAAGCAGTAGATGTTCTTTTCACTTGCAATGTTTTTCCACAGGGGTAACCGTTCTGAGCTCAGCAGAGCTGATTCAGGGGTCCTGTGTCTCAGGATGGTTCCCCCAAACCACTGCTGACTTTCTCGTAAGAGAGGGTCCCTTTTATCCTGGCTGAAGGTAGGTGTTCACTGCAGTCACTATTGTGTTATCATAGACATACTCGGGTTGGCTTTAACTAACTATTTTGGATACCTATACTTGACTACCATGGTGGGATGGAGAGGAGACCAATATGGACTGCAAAGCCCACCCAAGAAGCAGGATGTATTCATATGTGGTTAACCTGTGCTGAACTCTATGTGCTGCTATAGCTAGAATGCTACTGGCACTAATGCACTGGAAGCTAACCAACTGCTTTTTTGTCAGAGGAGAGTTTTGTCTGTGTATGCCCAAGGAGTTGATTTTAGCAACTCCACAAACCCCAATCTGCAGATATGCAGATCTTGGAAGATGCTATGCCTCAGAAGTGTGAAATGGCAAAGCCAATAACTCATAGGCAGTCTGGCCAGCTCTCTATCATCAGCTCTTCAACGTGGAACATATAGCCTTCATTTCCTGTTGAGTTGGTCTCCCTGATTATCTGAAGGTTTCAGGTATCACTTCGGACCTTCAAGTAGCTGAGGTTGTACAGTAAATAATTTTCATTTAACTCGAAAAAGAGAATTGAAGACCCTGGCGGCCTACAAAAATATTGGCCTGCCAGCTTTTAATTTTTTTTATTTAAAAAGAGTTATATATCCTACTGGTCCAAAGTGCTGCTGTTTTTAATACTGTAACCTTGCAAAATTCTACAATCATCAATCTTCATAATTAAGGGTGGGTGCAAAGCTTTTGTACCTGTGCCAGTTGGCTTTGAATGCAAATTCTGCATGGATGCAGTTGTGCAACACAGTATTTTAGACCGTCACTGGCAAATAATGTAGGGTTTTTTATAAATACAGCAGACGTCACTTAGTACTTTTGCATCTCTCTTTTTTATGGTCAGTCAGGATCATCAGTTTGTGCCAAGAAAGTGCCCAGAAGAACTGCTGAACAGTATTGCCTGTATTGACACAACGTTCATGGAAAACAGAGAGAGGGGAAGTTGAACTAAATTAAGAAGCAGTGCCTAGCACATTTATTTTCAAGTCAAATGAAGAGTAAAATCTCAAACCCCAAACCCTCAGGGCGGGAAGGGGGGGTGGAGGGGAAGAGGGGGAGGGCTCTGGACATAGAAAGGGAATCAGTACCTTCCCATTTTTCAGAAGCTGGGAGGAAATCTGAGTGATTTAAGGAGTACTAAAATCAGTGCACATGGGTTTAGCATGCTTTTTTCTTTCTCAGTTACTCTCCATGAAATAGGAAGAGACATTTCAGGCCCTGGACTCTCTTTGGGCCCAATTAGTTGATGGTAATCTAGTTGCTGACACTGCTGTCATATCCATTTTGGGTGCTCTCACAAATAAACTCAGCTATTTAAAACAGTGATTATTTACATTATCCAAGCCTGAAGTGGTCAGAGTTCTTGCTTTATGACAAAATGATCAGCTGGGAATCCAACACAAAGCTCTGATTGAGCTTGGCAACATTGTGACTGCATAGTTAAGTCATTAGATGTAATCATAATATAGCATGAAAACCACAGAAGACAGAAAACAGCCCAGTCCACAGTGCTCAACCTTACCAGTTGCAGGAAACTCTGATTAAATCAAGTTACATCCACCTGAAACAAACAGATGATCCTGGTTCAATGAAGCAGGGGAGAAAAATCTCCAGCTGTGACTACCAATGTGTCATGGGGGAAAAATTCCTTCCACCTTCTGAATTTGATGAACATTTTAATCCTTGGTTGTGGCCAGCTCCTGCCAATACAAAGGATGACTGTTACAGTGATTTTGGTGTTGACTCTGAGATTGCAAATGAATGATAAATGACATTACCACCAAACAAAATCTGTTTAGTTTATTTATATTCTCAGGAGGAGTACCTTGGCCTCACAAAGTGGTTAGTAGTGTGGCAGCAGGCTTTGATTATGGCCACATTAAACCACTTCCCTCTTTGATTTGCTTTTCCTTTTCTTTGGAAGGTATTATTTATATGCCTCCATAACTGAATATCCAAGTATCTGTTGTAGTATCTTCACACAAAATGCCGGTGGAAGTACTATAACGCCCATTTTATAAATGAAGACCTGAGACCCAGAAGGTAAAACCTAGGGGGACAAACTAGGTGCCTTAATGAGATTTAGGCAGAATTTAGGCCAGTGGTTCTCAACTGGCCCTAACACAAGCCCCTTCCAGGGTGCTAATGTGAGTGCTTCCACAGCCAAGCTGAAACGTCCCACATGCCTCCTATGGAGGCAGATTGGGAAGCAGCTCTAGCTGAAGCCCATGCTCTTCCTACAGTCCTTCCTAGTCTGATCCCACATGTTCCTCTCAGAACAGAGGTGGACTAGGTGGACTCTGTTTCCAGGAGGAGTATGTGGGGGTGGACTGGGAAGGGCTGTGGTAAGAGTGTGGGCTTTGGCAACAACCCTTTGCACTGGCCATCTGGAGGGGTCAAGCCGGGCTGTGGATCAGCTGTTTTCACTTTCCTTTCCCATGTCCTTGTGACAAGATATTAAGCGGACTTTGCAGATTCATTGGAATATGATAGGGCCATGTTGTGAGCACTTCTGCTATGGCCTTGAATTTGTGACCTCTGGGTTGTCAACCATGCACCTTAGATCCCACATCACCCCAGCCCCCAGCTGTTTGCACTATGTCAGGGGACCCAGGATGGGCTTTTGCACTGTCTGGCTGGAGGAGCCGGGGACACCCAGATCAGGTAAGATCACACTCTTTCTATACACACCCCTCCCACCACTAGCACAGGAGAGTTTTACCCAGGGCACAACACTCATTAGTTATGCCTCTGCTTCTGCCTGTTTTAGATGTATCAGAAAACCCAAATAGAGGCAGGAATGTGTGGCAGTGATCACGGTTGAGAACCACTGATGGCAGCAGAGGCAGTGCAGCAGTGGTTCTCAACTGGGGTGCCACCAAATTCCAGAACATGGTGGAGGAGGGCCCTAACTAAAAGGGCTAAGAACCACTGATTTAGGCACTTGAGGTGCAAAAGATAATACAGAATGGCTCCCCTCATGGACCCATAAAACTCTGCAGGCACCTACATTTCAGACCACAAACCTGGCCCCCAGCTCAGATATGTGCCAAAACCTGAGCTTCTGTGCATGTGTGAAAGTGACTGCTCTGACTTAGGTGCTCTGACTAAGTCTGAGCAGCTAGGTCCAGATATGAGGCAGACTAGGGCACCTAAGTCCCTCTAGAGTCTGATTATAATATCCATGCAGAGGGCAGATGTAAAACCAACACTACTGCATCTAGCCCAAGGTGCAGTAGCCACAATCACTTTCACTCAGAAACAGGGCCCATAGCAGTGGTTGCACCCACTTTCTACATAATAGCCCAGTGGTGAGGGTTGTTGCCAGGAAGTGGGAAGCCTAAGGTTTACACCTTCCTCTGTGTGAGGAGATCCAAACCTGCATCTCCCACTTACCAGAAAATTGTCCTAACCCCCAGGCTATATGATACAGTGGGTATTTTTATGATGGCACCCTCCATTCCTGTTGAAGTTGGGCCACTACATCCCTGAATGCAAGATTCATGGGTCTTAGAAGGAAAACATGCAAGAGGGAGTCTGTCTTTGTAGACCAGTGGGGTGGGGGCACTCCCCTGGGAAGGTGGCATCCCACATTCCTGCCTCTGGTACTGAGGTTACTTCTGATTTGTGTCAATGCCTGTCTAATGTAAGATGCACAAACAGTTCAAGGAGCAGGGATGGAAATCCATGTCTGTTCCTCCCAGCGGAGGGCCCTAAGGACTAGTCTACACTGCCAAGATGTAGCTGTTAGCCGAGGTGCATACCTGTTTGGTATCTATGCTCTCAGTCACTCATCAAAGGTGTCTAAGTTTCTTTATTGACTGTACAGGGAGCCTAGGTGTAGAACTCTGCTTCTCTGAATCGCCCTCCTGGGGTCAGATCCATATTTTTAGTTGTTGAGATGCCTACATTTTAGGCATCTGTATTTGGCTCCATGTTACTTTCCTCAGGGCTCACAGAAAGTTTGCGGCAGACAAAGTCTTTGAAGGTCCTGGTCTCCCACATTTTAGGTTAGTATGTGAACCACTGGACTCTCCTTCCCTTGAGAATCCGTCCTCAGAATTCAGACAAGCAGAGACGAGTAATTTATTCTTAAATCCTCTAGGAACCCAACACAGTGTATATACAAGACACATAGGGGATTATTAAATTGGAGATGAACTGCTTTCAGACTAGCACATCGTATATAAAGGGATGAAAAAGAAACATGTCATACATGAAAGGAAATACTTTCAGAATGACTTTTATTAACCAAAAGCACCAGCAATCTTTATCTAAAGCTCTCTTTATGTGAGGCCTAGCAGCAGCCTTTCATGGAGATTTAGATGGTCCTGGAAACATCCTTTGAGTGACTATTCATATTCAGGGAACCAGACTTAGGTTATTCAGGATGATCTAGATTAACTCTGTAACCAGGGCCACTACCCCATGAGCAATTGGGAACTAAAGGGAACCCTATAAAAATAGAAGCAGGAGGGGAAATAACTAATAGTAGTATGGAGCAAACTAATGCAGAAGCCTTGAATCAATTATAGATTTTTCTTCCACTTTTAGGAAGGCATTTTGTTTTGTTTGTTTAAACCTCTTCTATTTATTTTGTCCAGTTATTTAAATATAGGCTGAGAAGAAATGACTGGGGGAAAAATTCAGTTTGAGAAACACATTTGTGGCTGGACTATCTTGGCCTGTTCTTTTATTTGATAAGCATCTCATGATACCTGAACTAATGCCTATTCCCTGTATGCCAGAGCGATTGACATCTAGATCTGAATTTGGTAGCTTGACTTCAGCTCTAATATGCATGCTACTGAATGTGCCACTGTACATATAGCTTCCTCTTTGTCCTGCTAGGTTCTGATACTGCCCATTGTTTGTGCCAACATGTACAAAGTTATCACAAAGGTTATCTTGTTCAAATTGTAGTCCTTTGTTTATCCATATGGTCAGGTATGGTGGAAACAACTGCAGCAACAGTACTGCCCTACCAGTGACCCCAGCCCTGACCTAGAGGAACCAGCCTACAAGGAGGTGAGAAGTTTATTTAGGCTTCATGTGGAAGTAGTACTGAAAGAGGCTGTGAAATAAAGCTGACAGTTTACCTGCAATACCTATCTACAATGTACGTGTGAAAAATCTGGCCACCAGCGGGAGATCCCAGCATGTCTTTGGCTACTCATTGTGGTCAGTGAAGCTTTCTCTCTTACTGGGAGCATATGTACCTTGCCCAAGATGGGGAAAAGTTGAAATTTTAAGTCAGTTAATTGGAAATTCTTCAGGGAAAATGGAGGAGCAGGGCAGAAGAGCTATCCTACTGCATGTGTGTGATGGTCAGAGCCCATAGCAAAATGGGTATAATTTTTGCTGCTCAAACACCTACATTTCACAACAATGGAAGTACTGTGGCAATATTCCTCATTCCTGTTTTCCTCATTCATACAAACACCTGATTCACGGGTGATGTTCCAGAAAAAAACTAAAAGTTGAGGCCACGTCAAAATGCAACAAAACCATCACATATCTTCCACTGTCTCCTGTGGAAGGTAGGAATAATGAATGGATGGCTGAACTCTACAGTATTTTTGCTTTCTGCCTACTTTAGCATGTGTTGTGCACATTTATTTACTTCTGGTTAACTTATCAACCAGATAAGTATTCTTCTTTATGAGACAACAAATCATATCCTACATAAGGGAAGGGCAAAGTTAAAGCTAGCTTGAACCTTGGAGAAGTTCAGATTCAGGTCAGTTTTTTTGCAAGGTCTTTCTACAAGTCCACTCATAGCATCTGATGCAGTAGGCTGTCAACTACAAAGGCTCATGTCTCCCTGAAACAGTAGTTTCTAAGGCCCTGTCCAGATGAGCACGGCTGTGCAGTATGTGGTGCCACCGACATGTTCAGCTATTCTTCATGCTGCAAGGGAGCAGCACTGGGGGTGTTTTTGACCCCTGAATATCCAGGAGTCAACCCCTCCCACCCCCTTCCCCCCCAAAAGAAAAAAAGAAAAAAAGCAGAGCGGTGCACGCAGGGGCAGTGTGCGCTGCTCAAAATTGGAGTCTGGCCAGCTGGAGCCATGCTCTGGCTGCCATCCAGGCTCTGAGAGGCAGCATCGCCACTGCTGCAGCCCCAGGAGACCCCCAGGACCCAAGGAAAGGCTGCTGGGGCCAGCCCAGTGCTGGTTGCAGCCTCCCCTACCCCACCTGGGGTCACCTGCCACATGCCAGAGGGTGCATGGCACAAGCATTCCCTGGGGACAACTAGCGGTGGCACAAAGTGTGCCACCGCTAGTTGTCTCTGGGGAACCAAATGTCCACGCTCAGGTGGACATGGCCTAAGGTGCCAATTTGCTCTACCTTCTGCCAGATCAAAATGTTGTGGTGCAGATTAATCTCTTCACTACATCTGCCAGGTTTGTTTTGATCTCATTCATGCTTCTGTAAGTCAAGAGTAAATTTACTGAATTCAGTGGCTTAGCACTTGCAAATCTAATGTATGTTTAGAATTGGGCTCTCTGACTGTGTGTATGTATGCGTGTGTGTAATCTACCACAAAAAGCTTTCTAAGTGAAGCTAGTCAAATATTGGAAGCAATTATTCATTGAATAAATTATTCAATGAATTTTGCCTTTGCTCATCTCATCAATTATTCAACAAACAGCTAAAGAGCTGGTAGAACACTGCAGAAATTATTAGCCAAATAACATGTGCAATGAATACCATTCGCTGAATAATATATTTGACAAGTAATACTTATCCAGGTCTAGTTATAATTGATCCAGTGAGAAAGTGCAAGGATGGTTGACTCATATACCTATTGATCCATTCCCCTATCACTATTTGTCTTGTGATACAAGACTACAGAGTTATATCAGATAAGCTGAACTTCTGTTACTTATTATGATGCAAAATAATGAACTTTCACACACTGGACTCACATTCATGTTCAGCTGGATTACTGTTACATCCATCATGCACTATGATGATCACTGGGCAAATATTCCACAGTTTGTGGCACCGCTCTAAAGTATGGCACATTATAGAGAAGTCGCAAGAGAGACACAGTTTAGAAATAAAGCCCAATTCTTCACTTCTTTTCCCCTTGTATGGTTATTTTCACTTGTAAGAAAGGTTCACATCTGAACTATAGCTGTTTTACTTCTGTTGCATGGGAACCCATGGCCCTACCAGGTGACCCCACCCATTATGTTTGATTAAAATACAAGGAAGGGAAAATGAGAAAACAACTCATTACATATGATTCATTCAGTGAAAAGTTGTAGGAATAAGGGAATAGTAGAAACATTTGGGCATCTTATTTCCTCCAGGAGTTAGTTTAAGGATCTATATTTTCTGGTAATAAATATATTACAGCAGACATCATGGAGACATCTTTGTTATCATTATAAATCTGATTTTTTCCCCCCTCTCCCTGCCTCCACTTCTTACTTTTTATGAAGAACTTTCCTCCCCTCTGACATTTTTCATGTGCACTCTCTCACCAGAAAAGAATTTTCCTTTGGAAAATTTTAGATAAATCAGATATCAGGTTCTTTGAAAAAATGAGGTGTGGTTTGCTGTTTGAAAAGTCTTTCTTCTTTCAAGTTATATCTCACAAGCATCTTAGTTGAAAAACTCCATAGTTGTTTTATTTATTGGTATCTATGGCTATTTGTTATAAGCTAGGGTTTTCCTGCATTTTAACAATAATGCTATAGGAATATGTATAAGAATCCAAAATTGTCTAAAAGATCAATATAGGCTGTCTAATTCTGCCAGCCTTATTCACTTTGGGTACACCTACATGTGCAATTAATATGAAGCATAAACTCTGGACCAGTTTGAGCTGGAATAAACTGCAACATCTGTAGATGCAGCATCTACACATGCGCTCAGGACAGCTGCAATTTGAGCTGGGGTGGAGCAGATCTGGGCTGGCAGAGGGCTGGAGGGGAGCTGGGGGGGAAGGGGTCAGCCTCAGGCTCTGGATGGTGGTGTTGGGCTGTGTCGGGGCTGGTTGGGGCACAATCATGCTGAACGTGAGGAGCCATGTGGCTAGGTAGCAGGCAGGAGTCTGGCCCTCTGCCTGGGCTGACCAGGTACAGTTTACACCCTCAATCTGTGTCTACATGTGCATTTAATTGCAGTAAATTAACCTGACGTAAGACAGTACTGTCCCCGACAGTATTATTTTACTGTAGCAATTAGTTTACTGTGGCCTGTATAGATGGTGTTGCTTTACTCCACAGCTAATTAGTCTACTCTGCAGTAAAGCATGTGTGTAAACGTGGCCTGTGTGTAGTATTTTCTTCCTCAGATACGTTGATTTAGGGGCAGTTGCAAACTTAGGCATTACTCACTACAAATAAGGGTAGTGGGATACATCCCATAGTATACAGCAGTTGGACAATTTTCTGTGCTTATCATGTAAATACACACAAGTAACTTTAAATAAATGAGCCACTTTACTCATTAACTTTACCCATGCAAAAACTTCCATTCAATGAGATTCCTCATGTGAGAAATAGTTACTTAGAAGGATTTCAGGGCTGGGACCTATGCATCTCTGTTTTTCCAGGGGGAAAAAAGAAACATGTTTTAGCAACAGCCAGTTGCTTCAACACAACATAAAAATATTGCACAATGTTTATTTCCTGACCTCCTCCTCAGTAAAGGTGGTTTGCTAATGTTTTCCCCCTCCTTCATGGAGGAGAGAAGAATTGCTCTGGTGTTACAACAATTATGTACGTACATTTAATTTTAAGAAAACTAATAAGTGAACATGATCTTCTGGGCCAGAACCTGCAACCCTAACACCTATCATAATTCCAAATCCACTCAAGTCACTGGGAGTCTTTCCATCAGCCTCACTTGGCTTTGGATCAGGCTTACCATGTATTATTGGGAGCAGTATTAATAAGAGGTATTAAATGAAGGGAGAAATATTGGAAGGAGTATCATTGGGATAGTAATGAGGGAGAGGGACATGTGTAAAATGGGTGAGTTGATATGGAAGTAACACCTATAGCTGGTTGAAAATTTTCTGGTGACATTTTTTTTTGTGGTTGGAAAGTGCCAGTTTCTCCAAGTAAGAATGTTTTATGAAAACATGCCAGCTTCAATGAAAATCATGTTGAAATGAAAAGGGGAAAAACACATTGCAATAAGCACAAAGAATAATATTTCAGTCGTTATGGAACAGCAGGACAGTGTCACAGGCTGTCTAGGGAAGTTGTGGAATCTTCATTGGAGGCTTTCTAGCAGAAGCTGGATAAATATTTATCCGTGTTAGCATAGTCTTCATTTATGCTGAAGGTTGTATTAGAAGACCCTGGATGTCCCTTTCAGACCTATGCTTCTATGAGTGAAAAAGAACGATTTTTCTATTCTGAAATCACTTTTCAATTCAATTTTAAAAGCATGATATACTACAATAACATTTGGATTGGAATGGATGCCTGAAATGAATTTTTTTGGTTTTGTCCTGCTTCAATAGAAAGTTTAAAATGTCAAAACTCCCCCTTAAGCAAAACAAATCTGATTCTTGTTCAGTGGAAGTGGCATCCTAAGATTTAACATATCTATTTGATTTTTAAAAAATGGATATAAAACCATTTATGTTTTTTCTTGAGCCTGAGATATTACAAATGACTTAAAACAGGTAAAAGCCTACCAGGAGGATGAAAGATCATACCAAGAGACCCGTTTTATGTATTTAATTGAATGGGAAGCCTGAATTTATCACTCAGAGTGCAATTCTTAACACCTGCACAGTAGGAAGTAAGACCAAATTTGTGTGACCTTGCTTAGAGCAATTTGTGGGAATAAAGAGATTATAAGCATGATTGAAAGAAGTGAAGGAAGGCTGTGAACAAGTCAGGAGCTAGGCAAGAGGAGAGGCGAGAAAACAAATAGAATAAATGGTACTGAACATGAACAAAGTAGGAGATAGAGAGAACCACTATGAACTCCAGTGACCAGGGAGCCAGCAAATAGGGGCTGAGAACAAAGTAAGCAGTTTGCAGGCAGTTGCTAGGGGCAAGAGGAGGAAGGGGAAGAGAAGCCAGGCATCAGAGCCTGCCCAGCTGCCTGTGCCTTTGGTTTGCTGAGTGTTTGTTTGGTGGGCAGTGTGTTTGGGGCATGTGCCCTGAGAAACTGGGAGGCTTGCTGACTGGGTGATTGCTGATTGCTGCTTGGGCCTGACAGAAACCCAAATGAGGGGGCGGAGCCAGTCTAGGCCCAGCAGGGTATAAAAGGAGATTCCCCAGGTGACCAAGGAGTCAACAAACAGGGTTGCAAACAGTTTTCAGGCCAGTTTCCTGGCCTCTTCTCTCCCCTACCTTTTCATCTTGGTGTGAGGAAGCAAGGAAAAAAAGGACCCTTTTGAGGCCAATAAGCAGTAAACAGGCCAGCTTCTAGGTGAGTTTGCTACGGATGGTGTGCTTGGAAGAAGATCAACACCTGGCTGCTCAAGTGGTCTTACTAGCAGGGCTTTGGTTTCTCTAACCATGGGGTGTTCTTCCAAGAAGGATTGCTGGAAAGAGATGGGGTCCACCTGACTAAGAGAGGGAAGAGCATCTTTGCAGACAGGCTCACTAACCAAGTGAGGAGGGCTTTTAACTAGGTTTTCCAGGGCGATGGAGATCAAAGCCCTGAGGTAAGTGGAAGACCTGGAGAAAGACCAAGCAGGAGGGGGCAACAGGGGAGGTGCTCTCATACTTCCTGAGAAATCAGGGCAATCAACTAATTACTCTAGGTGCCTGTACATGAATGCACAGAGCCTGGGAAACAAGTGGGAAGAACTGGAAGTCCTTGCACAGTCAAGGAACTGTGACATGATTGGAATAACAGGGACATGGTGGGATAGTTCGCATGCCTGGAGCACTGTCATGGATGGGTACAAACTGTTCAGGAAGGGCAGGCAAGGGAGAAGAGGAGGAGTTGTACTTTATGTAAAAGAGCCATATGATGGCTAAAAGCTGCAGTATGAAACTGGAGTTAGGCCTGTTGAAAGCTCTGGGTTAAGGTTAGAGGGGAGAGCAACAAGGGTGGTGCTGTGGGTGGGGCCTGCTATAGACCACCAGACAAGGAGGAAGTGGTGGATGAGGCTTCCTTCAAACAGCTAGCGGAAGTTTCCCAACCACAAGCCCTGGTTCTCATGGGGGGACTTCAATCACCCTGATATCTGCTGGGAGGACAATAGAGTAGTGCACAGGCAATCTAAGCAGTTTTGGGAGAGTGTTGGGGACAACTTCCTAGTTCAAGTGCTGGAGTATCTAACTAGGGGATATGCTCTTTTTGAACTGCCGCTCATAAACAGGAAAGAATTGGCAGGGAATACAGTAGTGGATGGCAACATGAATGACTGGGGGGGCACCATTTTGTAGGTGGCAGCATTAGCAGCAAGCGGGGACCATCTGCAGACACCGGTGGTGGTGTCAGTGGGAGGGGGAGGGCAAGTGGTGACTGCCTGCAGACGCCAGGAACGGTGTCGGTGGTGGGAGTGGGGTGGGGGGTGGCAAGTGGTGATTGCCCACAGAAGCTGACAGTGGCTTTGGCGGTGGCCATTCTCAGAGGGGGCACATGCCCCCCAGTATCACCCCTACGCATCGCCTAGGGATGGCAACTTGGGCAGCAGTGTGACCACAAGATGATTGAATTTAGGATCCTGAGGAAAGAAAGGATGGAGAGCAGCATAGTAAGGATCCTGGACTACAGAAAAGCAGATTTTGATTCACTCAGGGAACTCATGGGCAGAATTCCCTGGGAAGCCAGTTTGAGGGGGAGAGGAGTCCAGGAGAGCTGGCTATACTCTAAAGAAGCCTTACTGAGAGTGCAGGAACAAACTATCCAGATACGCTGAAAGACTAGGAAATATGGCAGAAGACCAGCTTGGCTTAGCAAGGAACTCTTCAGTAAACTAAATCACAAAAAGAAAGCTTATAACAAATGGAAACTTGGACAAATAACTAGGGAAGAGTATAAGAGCATTGCTCAGGCATGCAGGGATGAAGTCAGAAAAGCCAAAGCACAACTGGATTTGTTGCCCTTCACTTCCCTTGCTAGCTGCAAGAAAGGTTTCTACAAGTATGTTGGTAGCAAGTGGAGGATCAGGAAAAGTGTGGATCAAGGGAATGGGGGAGGCAACCTTGTGACAGAGGATGCAGAAAAGGCTGAAATGCTCAATGTCTTTTTTGCCTTGGTCTTCACAGGCAAGGTCAGCTCCTGGCCTACTGAACTGGGCAGCACAGTTTGGGAGGAGGTGAGCAGCTAACAGTGGCAAAAGAACAGATTAGGGATTTTTTAGAAAAGTTGGACATATACAAGTCCATGGGGCTGAATGGGATGCACCTGAGGGTGCTGAGGGAGTTGGCTGATGTGATAGCAGAGCCACTGGCCATTATCTTTGAAAAGTCATGGTGATCAGGAGAGGTTCTGGATGATTGGAAAAGGGCAAACATAGTACCCGTATTTAAGAAATGGGAAAAAGGAGGATCTAGGGAACTACATATCCGTCAACCTCACCTTGGTCCCTGGAAAAATCAATTTCTGAGCACTTGGAGGAGAAAAAGGTGATTTAGAAACAGTCACCATGGATTCACCAGGGGCAAGTCATGCCTGGCCAACCTGATTGGCTTCTATGATGAGTTGACTGGCTCTGTGGATGTGGGGAGGCCGGTGGATGTGGTGTACCTTGATTTTTAGCAAGGCTTTTGATATGGTCTCCCACAACATTCTTGCAGGTAAGCTAAGGAAGTATGGGTTGGATAAATGGACTGTAAGGTAGATGGAAAACTGGCTGAAGCATCGGGCTCAGAGAGTAGTAATCAATGGCTCAGTGTTTAGTTGGCAGCCAGTATCAAGTGGAGTGCCCCAAGGGTCGGCCCTGGGGACAGTTGTTTGTTCAATGTCTTCATCAACAACCTGGAAGATGGCTTAAAGTGCACCCTCAGCAAGTTTACAGATGACACCAAGCTGGGGGGAGTAGTAGATATGCTGAAGGGTAGGATTCAGAATGACCTAGACAAATTGGAGGATTGGACCAAAAGGAGTTGTTGCAGGGCACCTCAGTGCCTGCTCCTAGAGAGGAGGAACTGCCAGGGAGAGAGCCCTGGCAGAGCCTAATGAGCACAGCTGCAGGTTGCCAGGGTAACAAGCGCAGCTGCAGGTTGCCGGAGCAACTAAGGGGAGCCAGCTGCCTGTAGGGGGCAGGGCCTGGCCCTTATAAAGCCCAGGGCTGAGGCCAGGCTGGTAGTTCTCTGCCAGCAGCCAGAGAGGTAGGAGCTCCCGAGGCTAACAGCAAGTACCGCTCGAGCGAAGGTTAAGCCGTGATGTTAAGTTATAGCCAGACGGCTTGAGTTTGTGTTTGGGTTACAGCCTAGGGGCTTGTGGTTTTGCTTTGACGTTGCGATATTACACCCGGAGGTTTGGGTGAGGCTGTAGGGGTTGGAGGAGGCCTCATATAGGGACCCCAGAGAGTGTGGGGGCCCTAGCGCCAAGAGGGCGCATTATTTTTACAGCGCCAGTGAAGGCGCGGCTTGCACGCCAGTGCGGAAGCAACTGGCGGTGAGGAGTGCAAACAGTGGGTTGCAGGCGCAAACAGTGGGTTGCAGACGGGGGGACATAGACCCCTGCCCCAGAGCGAGGGGCGATTTTCATTGAGAAGCCCCATGTGGTCACGGTGAGTCCCAAAGAGGGGGAGCGCCATATTAGGGAGCCCAGGACGGGCACAGCTGATGCCGGCAAGGGCGTCACTTGTGGGGTGCATAGACCCCAGCCCCAGGGAGGGGCAATACTGAGGAGCCCTAGATGGGCATAGCGAGCCCGGCTGCAGGCTAGTGTGGCAACACCCCTCAGACCGAGGCAGGGCACTGCAGTTGCCCCTGAGAAGACGGGGAGTAGCAGTGTGGTGAGCCCGTATCAGAGAGGGTACCCGTGCGGTTGGCCGGAAGGACCGGGGGCCCGCTAGGGAGCCCATGAGCGGGACCATACCGTCAGGGGAGGCCCAGAGGGGGCTAGACGAGAGTCCCAGTAAGAGGCTGGGTACTAGAGAAAGCCCAGAGTGGGCTAGATCATAGAGGGGGCCCGGGAAGCGGGCATGCAGACATACCAACGTCTATTACATCAGCGAGGCTTGAGGCGTGGTATTAAGGGCTGGTAGGAGCCACGCGCAGCCCATAAGGCTAGGGTGCCTGGGGAGCACCCATCACACCGGGAGACCCCAGGTGGGGTCCAGGGACGTATGGGGACAGAGGTCCTGAGTAGCCGTGCCCAGGGAGTCATAGGCAGCCTCCCAACCTTATATTTACCAACAAGACGTGGCGGGCGAGAATAAGAGGGTGCCTTGGGCCGGCCTGACACGGAGCGAGGGACCTCAAGGAGATCACGGCCCTCCACGAGGAGCCCACCATGACAGGAGTTTTATGAAGTTCAACAAGGACAAGTGCAAAGTCCTGAACTTGGGATGGAACCATCCCATGCACCAGTACAGGCTGGGCGCTGACTGGCTGGGCAGCAGCTCTGCAGAGAAAGACTTGGGGGCTACAGTGGACAGCAAGATGAATATGAGCCAACAGTGTGCCCTAGTTGCCAAGAAGGCTAAAGGCATACTGGTCTGTGTTGGTAGGTGTTGCCAGTTGGTCAAGGAAAATGATTATGCCCCTCTATTCAGCACTGGTGAAACCACACCTGGAGTACTGTGTTCACTTTTGGGCCCCCCACTACAGAAAGGATGTGGACAAATTGGAGAGAAGTCAGTGTAGGGCAATGAAAATGGTGAGGGGGCTGGGACACATGACTTCTGAGGACAGACTGAGGGAACTGGGCATATTTGGTTTGGAGAAGAGAAGACTGAGAGGGGATTTAATAGCAGCCTGAAACAAGGTTCAAAAGAGGATGAAGCTAGACTGTTCTCAGTGGTAGCAGATGACAGAACAAGGAGCAATGGTTTCAAGTTGCAACAAGGGAAATTTAGTTTATATTAGGAAGAATTTTCTCACTAGGAGGGTAGTAAAACACTGGAACAGGTTACCCAGAGAGGTGGTGGAATCTTCATCCTTGGAGGTTTTTAAGCCCCTGCTAGACAAAGCCTTGGCTGGGATGATCTAGTTGGGGATGGTCCTGCTTTGAGCAGGGGGTTGGACAAGATGACCTCCTGAGGTCCTTCCAAGCCTCATTTTGTATGATACAAATACTCTGATGGTTGATTATAGAACTAGTAGGAAAACTCCAAAGAAGCTGAGCAAAGAAGCCAGCAATGTAATTTCAGTTCACTAGAGCACCTGGCAAAGGACAGGAAAGCAAAGTGATATTTCTACATTTGTGGGGAACTGCCTAAGAGCTGTGCTGCAGAGGGAGCTGAAAGGAGGCCATGTTCCTGGCAGGCACGGCTGGTGAACTCAGACTGGTGGGGCAGGTGGAGTAGCACATGGGAGCAGGGGTGCGGGGAGGTTTTGCAGCCATCCGCGCGCTCCAGCTGGGAGCAGGGAGGTTGCAAACCACACCCCTGCTCCCGGCCGGCTGCAACCCCCCACTCCTGTGTGCTGCTCCACCCACCCCACCAGTCTGAGTTCATCAGCCGCACATGATTTCTGATGATCCTGGGCCCATCACTGGGAGCATCTACATGAGACACTTATTGTGCATTAGCCTAATTACACTGCTCACTAGCATGGCAATTAAAAACGGTGCTAATAGCCTACTGCACTGTTTTATTAGGCTAATGCACAGTAAGCCTCACAAAATAACTATGCACCCATGAGGCTGCACAGTTGGTCTCAAAAGATATCTGATTTACCCAAAGCATCTTGTCTGCCTATGTCCTTAGACCTACATGGTTACAACCAACACCCCTGAAACGTTGTGGTCAATGAAACTTTCCCTCTTTATCGGACATAGTTGGTCCAGTTAAAGATATCACCCTAAGAAAGCCTTGCCTCTCGCACAATTTTTGGACCATCACAACTACAATAATACTCTTACTGAAAGAAGGTGCAAATCAGTTCAAATGGAGCTACTGAAGTTTATATACTAGTTGAGGACCTAACCTCTTCTCATTATGTGGATAAAGACCTACCAGCTTTGAGAGTTTAATTTTGATTTGGAGTCACTGTAGTTCCTTTGCATTTACGCTGCTTTAGCTGAGATGAAACTTGGCTAAATGTAGAGTGTTTAGCAATTTATGCAGCATTTAGCATTACTGTAACTAAGCCCCTCAAACAACGTTTAAATTGAGCTAGAATACTTGAATCAGCACAACAGAGCTTCCATAAAATCCGTCATAGTTCCTTCCCCGATGGTGACTAATTAAATTAATTCATCAAAAGCCTGATTAAACAAAATTGTTTCAGTCATTCAGTGAGAATGCAGAAACAGCATTTTTAAAAACAATGCATCTCTTCTCAGTATGACAGCCTGGATTTTATGTGTGCACCTAAGTTTATTTCCCGCCTTCCCCCTTTTTTTTCCCTCTAAAAACTAACTACTTAATTCCTTATTTCATAATAATAGTATCTTTGGCCTCAGCATTTATTCATTCTAGGGCAGGGCAACTGCCAAATTATTATTTGAATACTTAAACATCTACTGGTCCTGGCCTTTGTATCACACTGGAAATAACAGCCAAATATGGATATTTTAAAACTAACCTGAGATGAGCCTGAACATAAAATCATAGAAGTAGGGTCGGAAGGGACCTTGTAGATCTTCAAGTCCGAACCCCTGCCTGGGCAGGAGGAAAACTGGGCTCAAATGACCCCAGCCAGGTAGGCATCGAGCCGCTTCTTAAAGACCCCCCCAGGGTAGGAACCAGCACCACTTCCCTTGGAAGTTGGTTCCAGATCCTAGCTGCCCTGACTGAAGTAGTTCTTACGGATGTCTAATCTAAACCTACTCTCCAGCAACTTGTGGCCGTTATTCCTTGTTATCCCGGGGGGCGCTAGGGGAAACAAGGTCTCCCCCAAACCCTTCTGGTCCCCCCTAGTGAGTTTATAGATGGTCACCAGGTCCCCCCTCAGCCTTCTCTTGTGAAGGCTGAACAGGTTCAGGTCCCGTAGCCTCTCACTGTAGGGTCTGGCCTGCTGTCCCCGGATCATGTGGGTGGCCCTCCTCTGGACACTCTCAATGTTGTCTACATCCCTCTTGAAGTGGGGTGCCCAGAACTGGACACACAACTCCAGCTGCAGCCTGACCAGTGCCACATAGAGGGGGAGGATCACCTCTTTGGCCCTACTTGAGATGCACCTGTGGATGCACGATAGGGTCCGGTTAGCCCTACCGACTGTGACCTCGCATTGTTGGCCCATGTTCATCTTGGAGCCAATGATAGCACGGAGGCAGAAAGGGATCTTGGAGTTCTCAAGAAGGGAGTTTCCCATCTTATAAGTCTGCTGCTGCTTACTACTGTCCAAGTGCAGCACCCTGCACTTGTCCGTATTGAAACGCATCCTGTTTTTGTTAGCCCACCCCTGCAACCTATCCAGGTCTTTCTGCAGTCTTTCCCTCCCTACTAGCGTGCCCACCTCACCCCAAATTTTAGTATCATCAGCAAATTTGAACAGGTTGCTTTTCACCCCATCGTCCAAATCGCTGATAAAGAAATTGAACAGTGCAGGCCCAAGGACCGAGCCCTGGGGGACTCCGCTGCCCACTTCCCCCCAGGTCGAATATGACCCGTCCACCACCACCCTCTGAGTATGACCCTTCAGCCAATTAGCAATCCATCTGACTGTGTAGGCATTGATGCCACAGTTGCCTAGTTTTTTAATGAGGATGGGGTGGTCGACAGTGTCAAAGGCCTTGTTGAAGTCCAGAAAGACTACATCCACGGCGACACCTGCATCCAATGCTTTTGTGACCTGATCGTAAAAGGCAATCAGGTTGGTCTGACATGACCTGCCCTTGAGCATCATCCCCAATGCTGGCCCATCACAGATGTGCTCCTTGATGATCTTCTCAAAGAGTTTCCCCAGGATTGAGGTAAGACTGACAGGCCTATAGTTGCCTGGGTCCTCCCTCCTCCCTTTCTTAAAGATGGGGACCACATTGGCTATCTTTCAATTATCTGGCACCTGGCCCAAGCACTCATAAAGCCGTGCCAAGGGCCCAGCAATAACCCCTGCTAGCTCCCTCAACACCCTGGGGTGGAGAGCATCTGGACCTGCTGATTTGAACATGTCCAGCCCCTCCAGAAGCACTCTAACCCAGTCCTCCTCAACCTTAGATCTTGAGGCGTTCCCCTCGAGTCCATCTTGAAACATGGTGGGGGAGTCCCGGTCCCTGCACAAGAAAACAGAGGTGAAGAATTTGTTAAAGAGGTCTGCCTTCTCCTCTGGTGCAACACCAGATTGCCCAGCGTATCTTGCAGGGGCCCCACATTTCCCGGAGCCTTCTTCATCCTCCCTACATATTTGAAAAAAGGACTTTTTATTATCTTTGATCTTGGACGCTAGTCCTAGCTCTGTCTGCCTTAGCTTTCCTAACAGCCCCCCTACAGGCTAACATCACCTAGAGCTGAACATCCCTGAGCTTTAGAAAAGTTTGGATATGGATCTGAAGTATGTGGGTGGATGTTGGTCCTAACAAACATTTCTCCATCTATGAGAAATCTACCAAGTCATTATCTAACCAGCTGTCATAATTACCATGCCCAAACCAAGCTGGAGAAATTCACTTGTACATGGATGCAATGTCGTATGGCACTAGTCAAATCCAAGCAGACATGGTATATCATTCTTCCAAATTCACCCTTTGTAAGTTTACCATTTTTTAATTTGTAAACTGTAAATTGATCAACTTCTTCCATGCAAGAGTCTAAGGGGATGTCTACCTGGCAGCAACAGATAGTTCAGTCACATGACTGAAGGAATAAGCCCTGCCTGCTGTTCCTGGAACCCTAGAAATGTGGTGGTGAAGATGCCCCGAGGGAAGCCCCTAGCACTGTGCTCAACTCCTGGGCTTCTGCTATGCTCCCAAGCAGTGAGCACCTCCATTAGAGTGTCCTCAGTGCCTCATTTCTGGGGTGGACACACACCACACAGGAGCAGGTGGGCAGAACTTATTTCCTCAGCAGCATGACCTACCACCCTGCTGTTTTGGGGTAGACAGACCATAATAACTAGATGCTTCAATCCACTTGGGCCAGTTTACATGGCATATGTTTAAACGATACAAAAGGGCCTTAAAGTAGGGGTATCAAATACATCCGGAGTTGATGGAGAACTGATTATGCAGTCAGTTGCAGGCTGAGGAACAAAGTTCACCTGTAAGTGCCAGTGAAATTCTTTGACTAGAGAATTTGACTCTTTAATGTCAGGGGCTCTTTTTCTCCCATACCCTCACCTGAAAAGCAGTGGGGGCTGGGTTAGCTGCAGCATCTGGTTGTTTGTGCACATCCTGTTTTCTGCGTATAGCAGTGTCAAGAGAAATAAAAGTGGGAAGAGAAGGAGAAAAACTCAGTCCTTTACACATGGTGTTATGGGGCCCCAACATAGCAAAGGGATCCCTGAGGGGAAGAAATAGACACAGGGCAGGAGGGAAAGAAAGAAGGATGGAAAGAGAAAGGAGAGAGGAGGAAAAATGTTGGAGAGACCTCAGCAGCTGCTGGAGAAACGGTACTCTAGAGCCCCTGCTTCAAGTAAAGAACACCCTGGCCTCAGCAGATGCAGCAGGGAACATACAGAAAATGAGAAAGTCCAAGGGCATCTCCACCATCTGGGCTGGACCCAGTGGCAGTTGCACCCGAATGGGTAGGTGATGGAGTGGGAGCAGGAGATGACCTAAGCCATGAGGGCAGAGCCATCCCATAGGCAATAAGAGACATGCAGCAGTGCAGGATGCAAAGCCACTGAGGGTGCAGCTATACTTGCTTCCAGCCCAGCAGTAGTGTAGCTGTTTTCATGGTGCTGCACATGGGACAATTAGCCTCACTTTTATATGGTGCTGTACCTGTCCTAACTAGTATGCTTAAATGTGGCTATAGTGCATTTGGTTTACAAATCAGTATCTCTACACACTGCTAGTTGTCACTTGCAGACATTCCCACAGGCAAACCTTTAGAGCATCTGTATGGTGCAAAACACCACTGCTCCAAGATAGCTTGGATTTCCTTTTATTGCACTGGTTCCCCAAATGGAAACAATGCTTTGTCACTGAAGGAGGACTATTTACCTATGTAGGTGAGATGCTCTGCCAAGGAGGGAGGAGTATTAAGAGAAACCTGTACAGGGTGCAAAAATCTAATGGTGCTGTTTGCCTGGGGTGGGGGTAAGATCTTGCTTATGTGTCATGATTACTTGTGTATGGGGGAACTTATCCTTTGTGGAAGTGGCTTTTCTTCCTCTTGTGTATTCCTCCCCTTCATTCTGCCAGAGGGGAAGAAGAGGAAGAAGGTGAAGGTGTTATCAGTTTCTGGAGGTCAGGTTTGAGCAAGGGAGGTAGGGCAGCGAGAAGAAGGTCTGCTGTATGTGAACCTCCCCTTCTGGGTAGTGTCCTGAAGAAGTTCTGGGAGTCAAAAGAGGCTTACAGGGCACTGGAGTAGTGTGTAGGTCTTGGGCTGGCTGAGCGTACAGGTGTTGAGTTTCACCCCAGAGCAGGTCTGTGAGTAAGAAGGTACCAATTCTCTTCAATGCCCTTCCAGACCAGGCCCACACAAGAGCTGAGCTCAGCCCTGTGCTGTGATGGAAAGCTTAACTAGCTATGCAGCTCCTTATTGTTCCTCTTCCGTTCCCCTTTCTTCTTGTGCAGCAGCCTTGTGGCATGTATCCAAACTAGGACTCAGAGCTGGCACATGTTCTGCCAGGCAGATTATGCCTCTGGCATGGAGAGAGTGTGCTCAGACCCCCGCTTGTTAGCACGCGTGCTGTCTACCATCTGGGGGCTTGGCTGCACTGCTCTGGTAGGGTAGGTAGTGTGCTGTTCCCTGAACAGGAGAGAGTGGAAACCAGGGAGCAGTAAGTTAACTCTGTAACAATCCCTTTTTTGGTCAGGGAGAACTGCAACTTACTTACAGGAGCTCTTGGAACTATTTCTTCACCTGTTTAATCAGCAGCTTAACCTATTTGCCAGCCCAGTTGATGTCCAGTCCTGTGTCTCCCTGCTCAGAAAGAATACTTCTCCTGGGAGCTGCACTGGCAATGATTGTAACTAACTTTTACCAATATTAGAGCATGGATCCTGACATGTCTTTGATACAGGCTGTGTAGCAGATACTTTGATCACGCCTTGCAGACGAGGATGCCTTGAACTCTCCTGGACAAAGTTCCCAGGGATGAAAATGGAGAGTTTGCTGTACTTGTACAGTGTGCTGTGAATAGGAGAAAAACTGTTTTGAAATAAAGCTGTCAGGTCACTGAAAATGAATTGTCTGACCACTGCCCCCTTTTTCCCTCTGTTGTTACTATGGTTTCTCTGCTCTCAGAAGGAGAAAGAGGGGACATTTCCTACTGTTCACAGTTTTACAAGTATTTCAACAATGTCTCCATTATGGCAGATAAACAAACAGAGAGGCCCAATCCTTCTTCCTGTTGAAGTCAGCCACAGAATGCTCCGTTGACTTTGAGAGAAGTAAGGCCAGGCTGCTCTTTTCCCACACTTTATTGCGGATTGATTGGCCAAAGCACCTCAGTGCTGGCATTCATATCTGAGCTAATCCATCTCTCCCCAAAGATTTTTATATGGCACCTATCACTGGGCTGTTGGCAGCTTTGCCTAGCTGTAATGTGGGAAGATGATATTCTGTAACTTGGGACTCTAGCAACTTGCTTGAAAGCCACAGCTCATGTCCAGCTCACATACAAATCCTTAGCAAGTGTCCTGGCCTGTGTAAGTACATCTCATCTTAATCATAAGGGAGTCAGCACAGTATTTTGGGGGCAGAATAATCAGAAGCTAGAGGTGAGAAAAGACATTTTGCTAAATTTTAAATCCTGAGGTTCTACATTTAGTTGGAATTTTAAAACGCTGACTTCCATTAGGCTCTGGCAAAATTGGAATATTGAGCTGAAGCATGTAATTCATAATATGCATTAGTTATTTGGTATTATTCAGATCCCTTGTGTTTTTGGCTCAAGAGTTACTTCTGACCCAAACTCTCTAGACACAATTCTGCTCCTAGTTTTCAGTTCAGAATGTCACTGGGCATGTCTACACGTTCATTAATGTGCCAAGTTACTGCTCATTAAATTTAGCACTTGAATAATCAAGTACTAAAGAAATGCACAGTAACTGGTGTTACTGTGCAGTAGCACTAGCACACTCCTTTTTAGTGATGCTACTGCTCAGTAGCATATTAGCACTGTATGTGTTGTGACGTGTTAGTGCGCAGTATTATTAGGCTACTGTGCAGTTAGCATCTCATGTAGACATGCCAACTAACTACAAACAGCATCTTTAGGTTTAGTGCTCAAATGAAGGCAACGGTTAGAAATAAAAAAGTCATACATAACAAAGAAGTAGATGGTAAGTAATATAAATGGGAAAATGTCATCATAGAAAAGAGAGATGGAAGGGAACATGAGAAGCCAACCAGTTCATCCCCCTGTCCCAGGGTGGGATCAAATATACTTAAACCATTCCTAACAGATGTTTCTCTAACCTGCTTATAAAAATCTCCAGGGATGGAGGTTCTGCAGCCTCCTCAGCTAATCCACTCTGGTATTTAACTGTCCTTACCTAGGATTTTTTTCTCCCGATAGCCAAACTAAATCTCACTTGCTGTAATTTAAGTCTGTCACTTCTTCTATCTCCAGTGAACAAATCTGTACACTAACACTATGTTTACCCATAAGAGAACTGAAAAAGGAAGCTAAAGACATCAGAGAAACATCCATGGTTAGTGAGGGTAAAGTTTTTAAGAAGCAGTTTGTTATATCACTTGTTTCTAATATATTTAAAAAACTATTTCAGAAGTCTACACTCAAGTATGTTAGCCTGCAGCCTCATCTTAAGGTTCACCAGAAGCTTGGGTACCAAAGCAGCCCCAAGAGATGCTTTAAATGTTAAATATAGCCAGAGAGAGAAAGAAGACTGACAAGTGAAAAATATTTGAGTAGGGACAACTAATCCCTTGAGCTGGCTGTCCGTAGGGGAGCTGGAGTGTCAAAAGGTCCCATAAGCAATTCAAACTCTAATTTGATGAGCAAGAGGCAGACTGCCCTTTCCTTTGCAATCTTGACCTGACTCCTGCTTCCATCACAGCTAAAGTTGCAGAGGCTCTTCCATTCTAACCTCTGTTTTATTAGTTTACACATTTATGAAACTTTTAACTTGCTGAATTCTCCAGGCTTAGTTTTTGCCTGTCAGCAAATCAATTTGAAAGTTTATCCAAAAAAAAAAGTTTTGGTTTTTGAGTAAGAGGAGCATGTAAAAATATTACTGCTGACCCCTTTATGCTTGTTACTATACAAATAACTGTGCCACTAACAGAATCAGTGTTGCATATTTCCCCCTCAAGCTGAAATTTAGCAGGGAAATAACTTTCTCAGAGGCTTTCTCATTCCTTCTTTCTCCTGCTTTGCACTCCTTGTAGCCATTTTCAGAGAGTGCCAAAATATCACCCCTTTGTACAGATGTAAATGACTGTGCAAGGGAAAGAAATCAGGGCAGAGTTGCACCTTATAGACTAACTAAATCAGAAGTCTATGGCATAAGCTTTTGTGAGTTGAAGCTCACCTCATCAGATGCTGTGAAAGGACATGGGCAGTGACGACTGGGGCCCCTCAGGAAGGTTATGCTTGTCTATGTGCTCACCTGTGGCTAAGCTAGCTGTAGGCTAAAGTGTACTACAAATGTCAGTGGGATAGGAAGGGCTGTGGAACTACTGAAGTTTTCACAGAACTTGGAGATTTGAAGATTGGAAGGAACCACTGCATTCATCTTTTCTATGTACCACAGATAATATTCTTTCATCCAGTGATTCTTTTGTTGAGCCCCCAGACTTGCAGTTGAGCTACAATTTTGGAAATTTTTTTGGAAAGATTCTCCATCTTGATTCAAAGTCTCCATATGGTAAAGGATTTATTGTATTCTATGGCAATCTGTTCCAGTGGTTAATTACTCTCATTGTCAAAATTAGCCTCTTTTTTTTCCAGATTGGACTTGGCTGGTTTCAAATGCATTGAAATCAGTGGAATTACTTGGATATAAAACCATGGCAATGAGATAGTTAATCAGGCCTTCTCATATAAGCTAAGGAAGGGTGTGTTGTATTAAAACTGTCATTTCCTGATATATGAGTGCTCATCTATGCAACCACGGCATCCCTTTTTTGTATGGTACATCTATTATAGCATCATGGTAGCAATGTATTAGCTGAGGTTAAGATGGCATTTCCATTTTATAACAGGCTAGTTTCTGATGAAGATCTTGACATAATTGGGAATGACTGCAAATCTGCTTTTATAATTAGAATTTGGTCTTTAGCCTTTCCCTTTCAGGGGGGTTGATTGGAAGCCGGAGAGACCTTACATCTCAGCATGCTGTTTCCTGCAGTTTCTTTCATCCTTATTACAATGTGTGTACCAAATTACTCTTAGGGTTAAGAATGAAGCTGTATAGGCCTTGCAGACCCAGAGCAAATAAGTGATTTGCACTAAGTTAAAGTCATGGCATGGAGAGACTGTAATAAGGTTTCCATTGTCAAGTGGGTGGCTTTACCAACATAGCATTTGAGTCTACTAGGAGTATCATGGTGCACAGATGGTCAGGTTATTTTAAAGAACTTTCAGCAGTTAAAGATTTTTCCTAAAGGTTTGTGTTAGATGAGAAGTGGAGGGGGGTGAGGAGAACAAGATTTTTAGAAAGACATAGTATCATAGTACCTTTGGTGGGAGTGCAGGGGGTGGAAAGATCTTTTCAAAGCACTAAACCCACTCTTTTATTGACAGGGTATTTTTTTTTTTGGGGGGGGGGGAGAGCCTTGCAAGTCTCCTAAACCCTCTGAAGCTGAATCAGATTCTCATCCTGTATAACTTGAACCCTTCACACAGGGTCCAGAGTGGGTTTTGTAGACCCTGCTGAACCTTATGCTGCCACAGCTGCACTGCTAGCAGCACCCAGGCAAGCTAGCTTAAATCTGGGTCAGATAGGTTTACAGGAGTTCACTCATATCGTTGGACTGCGGTGCAGACAAACCCACAGACCAAGGAAATCTGCTATGCTGAACCTCAGATCAAGCATCTCTACCATCTGCCCTGTCACTATTGGGATTTTTAAGGTCAGAAGGGTACACTATGTTAATCTAGCCTGACCTCCCATGTAGCATGGGCCATGGACTTTCACACAGTTCCTATTGTGGAGAGAATTAGTCTTCCTTACTTTATAAATGAACATATGGACCCCATAAGAATGACTGAAGTCAAGCATATATTTTAGGTGTGGTTTCTGGTTGCAGTTATTTTTCTCAAAACCAATTATTTTAGTTCCTACTGCCATTCCTTAAGATGAGAAAGAAGTAGATTTTGTCTCTGGAGTAGGGGGAATCTCATGCAAAAGAGATCGGCTTTTCTTCTAGTGCCTATAGCTAGGTCATGGAATCCATGGGGAGCAGGAGGTGGGGAAGCAGTATGTAAAGTGTCATAGAGCACTCATGGGACTTTTCAAACCAGCTTCCATTGAACACCACAGCTGCTCCCAACCAGCAGCTAGATTCCCTTCCCCCCTGGAACCAACAGTGAACTTCTGTTTGGTTTGGGGTAATGTTGTAACTCAACATTTTGCAGAAATCATTCTGAGTTACAGCTAGGAGCTACACTTCTCCCTGCACCCAAAATGGATGCCAACAAGAGGGGTATCAGGCCTGTTGTCAACACCATGGCATGTTCATACTCTAGGGCAGATCTATATGAGAAGGAGGAAGTGTAGAAAACATAAATGCCTCCACTGTGACTTATATGTCACAGCTTCTAAAGATTTGGCACTCCACAAATTTCAATTCTGATTTATACTTTGATAGAAATGTTCACAGGCAGGTCTAGGACTTCGAAAAGAGGGGTGGAGATGGTGTGGTATACCCTTACCATACCCATTTTTCATCAGTTAAAAAAGAAACGAAAAGTACGCTAGGGACCTAGGGCTATGTTATTCAGTTTAAGAACAAAGCAAAAGAGAAAACTTTCTTGGAATGTGCATTAATCTGCTATATCATATATTATGTATAAAAACATAAAAAACTAGGCAAAATAACCAAAAGATGTTGTTTCATCATTTCTGTAGTCATTAGAATTAGATGTACATCTCCTTCAGATTTGTAAATAATCTAGCCTTCCTGAGCATGTTGTCAGTGCATCCAATGCTTTACTGAATATTTCCATACCTGAGTTGTTATTTCTAGCTAGAGTTAAAAACCATCTTCAGGGCTATGAAATAGGAGCAACTACAGACAGCAGAATTGCAGCAGGAAGCATAGCTTGATTAATAGAACCATTGAAGACCATTAAAAAGGATCATTAACACCTGTGGAATGAAGAGTTTAGAACAAATCAAATAAATTATAATGAGCCATGAAGTCAATTGATTCCCTCAGTGCTGCCTGAATAATAATGATGCTGCCGCTGCCAGGCAATTCAAACTTTTAAGTGAACTAGGAGGGATGCAAATGCCTGACTGCACTCCTCCTGGATCCACCCCTAGAATCATTCATCCTTGAAACCTAAGGCCAAGTTCTGCCCCTGGATGGGCATATGTCACTCCAGCTGACTTCAGTGGGAGTTGCATTTGCATTTGTGAGAGTCAGCTTTGGCCGTGAGTAGTAATTAAGCAGCCTCTGAAATAACTCATTGAAATAATGGTCATAAAAACAAACTAGGTCATTGCTATCAGTTGCATTGGTCCAAATATGGAGTAAGGCCTGAATCCTCAAAGGGTTTTAGGCCATGTTTACTGTAGGGGCTCTCAAAAGCACTATTCTGCTCTAGATGAGCTGCTTGTTAAGCTGAAAACAGCATTGCTCCATCTGTGGCTTGGTTAATTAGAATAGTTGAGTGCCAGGGCTGTTTAGCCTGCTCCCAAGCTAACAGCCTGGATACTGCTGCACTGCTTCTGGTTTACCTGTTGTTGTGTTTCAGTGGTAGAATCCTTATCTGCCACATGGGAAACCTGCGTTTGATTCCTGGGTGGTGCAAATGACTACAGTCATCGAGGCACTAAATGTCAGGACTTGGTCTGGCATTTGGATTCTGTCTCAATAATCTAAAGAGGGGATGGAAGGTCCAGGCAGCTTCCACTCCTCCATACTCTTGCCTACGTATACAACAATGGTCCTGGTCACTGTTCATGCATACACCATGATCAAGAAGGATCAATGGCTGCCTACTACTAGTTTCTGGTTTAGGAGGCAGCCTGTGCTGAGAGCTTGGGGACACTACTTTAGAGCAGGCTAAATTTACCATGTATAGGCATCTCTATTCCATTTGATTTCAGTGGGAGCAAGCTGCCTAAATACCTTGGAGGATCTGAGCCTCAGCCTGTAGGGCCAAATTCTGTTCTCACTCACCCAGTGTTCAGTGGGAGTCAGTGGAATTATTCCAGATTTACTTCTGGGTAAATGAGAAAGCACAGGCCTGTCTCCTTTTCCTGTGAAGGCTAAAGGAGAGGAGCACTCAAGCAGGTTTTCCTTGCAGAGATTTCTCTCTGGCAATGCAGTTGGGTTTGAGGGCAGTGTTGCCTTAGTCAGTGGAAAAGTCCATAAATCCCAGGCACTCAAGGCTATTAGAAAGTGATCACAGCTGATGGGGTGCAGGCCCTGTACTGCTGAACTCTGGGCCCCTCTAGTTCCAGTGGTATGGCATTCTGAGGGTCTCTGTTGGGCACATGTGTTTTGGGAATCCCCTGAGAGAGGGATCCTTGCTGCAAAGGTCATGGGACACAAGAGAATATATATATATGCAGCCTTTTTACATTTTCTGGGGCAACTCCATTCAGCTTGCCCTTTTTTTCCATGGTCTACCATCTGCCAGCCCCATCTCCCCACCTGGGGTCTTCAAACCAGCAGACAGCCCACTAGGAGATCCTGGAGCAGTAATTCTCAGCCAAGGTGCTTTGGCACCCTGGGGTGCCTTTAGATCCTTTCAAGGGTACTACAGGATGCCACCCAGTGTTAGGTTTACAACTATAATTAACAAGATAAACCCAGAGATTTCAAATAGAAACCCATAGTTATGGCCTTTCTGAGTTCTTTGCAACACAGAAATTGCTGTATTATTTTTCTGTAGGCAAAAAAGAACAAAACCTTAAGAGCTGGCATTTTTTGAAGGGTGCTGTGAATCTCTCTAAGGGTGCTTCAAGCCTGGAAAAAAGGTCTAAAACCTTAAAAAAAATCCTAAAGCCTAAAAAAAAGCCTAATACTATTGTCCTGAAGAAAGGAGCAGCACTGCAGCTGAGGTGGCTGTACCCCAATGACCTTTTATGAGGACCAGGTGATGTCTGGCAATAGAGGTTCTCTTGTATCACAGATACAGCTGAAGCGATCAACTCCTTTTAAGTCAGTGGCCTTACAGGGCTTTAAAAATGC
Organism: Alligator mississippiensis; assembly: GCF_030867095.1. Lineage (NCBI taxonomy): Eukaryota > Metazoa > Chordata > Crocodylia > Alligatoridae > Alligator > Alligator mississippiensis. The sequence goes on from NC_081824.1 coordinate 149,373,905, forward strand.
AGAGGCAGGCCCAATGACTTCCCTAGGGTTTACTTGCATTTAGAAGTAGGAGAAAAGAGGACAGGGACTTGAGTAGATTATAATGACTTATTGTTTCTTCAGAGCTATAGTGTTGGGTGCTGTACAGATTACAGAATGCTCTAAGGAAGTGTTTCTTGGCTAGGGACATAAACTGGTTTAAATGATCAGAAACTGGTTTAAACCTGCAACAGAGCAGAAGTTCTGTGCACATAAACTAGTTTCAAAATGGCTGAAACTGGTTTAAGACACCCTTGGCTGAATGTAGTACGACACTTAACTGATTTGGGTCAAACTGGTTTATGAAACCTCTGTTTCGGACTCCTTCCTGGTTTAAATTAAATCAGAGTCCCCCAGCATGCTTTCCAGCCCTAGACTGGGCTGTATGGTCTGCTCCAGCAGAGAAGGGTTGGTGGCAGGGAGAGGGAAGAGGCAGGGACTGCCCCTCAGGCAAACCCCAGCTCAGGTCTGGGGCCAGGTAGGGCATTAAACCCTTACTTCCCCCAAGTACAGAGTTGTTCTGCCCTGCTAAACTTACTGAAACTGTGTGCTGGCTGCGATTGTGGACTACAAATCCCAGAGGCATCTGGAAGCAGGAAGAGGAGGTGATTGGTAAACCTCTGGAGTCCTGCTGCTGTAATTCTGGACTGCAAATCCCAGAGGCTTTGGGGGCAGTGGGAAGAGGAAGTGAACACATAGCCTAAGCTGGCTATATGCCAGAGAGCTGTGCTGTAGCACCCCAGGTCTTCTGGCCTGAGCCACTGCAGGCATGTATCTGCATTTTGTGGATCAAAAGTGAATGCGTGTCCAATTGTTTCTCAGTTTAATCTCTGCAGTTTAGACTAACCTGCAAAGACTGAATCAATTCAGCCTCAGGTTTTTTGACTGTTTGTACTTAGCCAAAGAGCTCACAGTCATAGCAGAGAGAAGTAGTATTTTCCTCATTTTACCACATGAGAGTCTTATTGCAGAGAGATTAAGTACTGTTTTCAAGGGAGTCTGTGGCAGAGCTGGGAACTGAATCCAGCTCATCTGAATCCTGGCCTACCATTCCCCTGAAGGGGAGTAACTCTGCTGTAGCTGAAAGCAGAATTTGCTCAGGAGCATTTGGTATCTAGGAAGCAGTCACAGGGTCAGAGAAAGGTGAATGCTTGCAGAGACTTGTTTCCTAGGGTCCCGTTTTTCAGGGGAGAAACCATAACCCAGCTCTCTGCTTTAATCTGCTGCAGTACGGTTTGTTTGACTGGAACACCTTGACAGAAAAGAGGGATTTGTAGGATTGAGAGAAACACCTGCACCACTTAATAGGAGGAATCTGAGAGAGAAATGGCAGCTGGAAGGAGATCATCTGAATGTGGTATTAACATAGGAATCGCATGCTGCTTTCTCATCATTAGGCTAGAAGAGTTTTAGCTTTTTAAATGGATAATGAGGCAAAGACATTATGCAGAATTAACACATTAAGACGTACATGACAGGGTACACTCTGCCTGCCAGACGTATCTTTGTGACAATGGCCAGACAGCAGTGAGAGCCCCGGAGGAGTTCCAGCTGGCGTTCCTCTGGGGATTCTCCAAGGAGGACTCTCTGTGCAAGGAGAGCTCTGGCCCCCTTTGCCAGGGTGAAGTGTGCGCTCTCCCCTATCTTCAACTAGCACAGGGGGTAAATTCAGGGCCACAACTTCCCTGCCCCCACCATTTGGAATGCCTGCTACAGCTGATGGTAACAGGGAGCAATGGCTCTGTTCTCCAGCTATAGTATGGCAGGTGTCCACGTAATGGCACAGAAAGGAGGTGAGGTTATAGTGCAGTCCGCCACAGTGTGATCCAAGGTAAGGTGATCTCCTTTGCCTCAATGAAGAAACGCTGTTTGTTTTGCCATCAGAAGTGCTTTAATTGTATTTGTTTTTCTCACATCCTCAAAAAACGGAGATGCAAATTACAGGAGAAAGAGAAAGCCAGTGGGGTAGAAAGTGATGAGTGACAGATGGGGGATGGGAATGTTTCTCTTCAGTGAATTCTTGCATGCAGACAACTTAACTGTAAATTTCCTGCAACTGTGAAATCCTTAGCAAAAAGCAAACAGGGCATTGAACACAAGCCTGAGATCCAGCAATGCCTGCATCTTAGTTGTGGCCCCACCATTATCATCTCTGGAAGGGACCTCCAGAGGTTATCTAGTCTAGCCCTCTGCCTGAGGAAGGATCAGCCCTATCCAAACCATCCTATCCTGGTTTCCCAACCTGTTAAATGCAGATGAGGGGACTGTAAATTTGAGGGGCAAGGAGCCATCCTTTATTAAACATTTGTACCAAGCTCAGCACAAGGGGGAACTCTAGCAGCTTTTGCAGCATACATGTCTGAATAATAAATAATCATAACAGATTGCTTTCCTGACTGAGATGTGATGAGAATTAATGAGCTGATTTATGTAAACAGCAAAATAAAATATCACGTGGTTCTTATGTAATGTTTGCATATGTTGTTATAAGTAGTGTGCCCCCATGTTAAAAGAGACCTACCACTTTTCCAGCAAAGCAAACAATGAACTAGCTGTATGTGCTAATGAATGATAATAGTAGCTTAGGGGCCCAACAGCCTTAGGGAGTCATTATGTGATGGCAATGCACTCAATAAAGGGATTAACTATAATTATGGGACTAACTTTATTAATTTCACTGGTAGATGCACAATATCACTTACTGTTTTTGCATGGAATTTTCAAAAGCCCTCAGCATTGGCCTAACTTGGCTCTCACTAAAGACCACTAGAAATTTTGGCACTGACTTTAATGGTAGCAAAGTACTTTTGAGAATCCCATCCTTAGCCTATGACTTCTTTGCGTGTTATAGTGAGAACAGCAAGAATAAAGACCTACACATCCTTTATGGATAGCCTCCTCCTGATCTTGTCCGCTTTTACTGGTTAGGGGGATATTTGTATGCAGAGCTCCAATGAATACTAGAAGGTCTGGACAAAGGAAAATAAATTCCCCTGAAAGTGGGATTCTGAGGCAGTACTGATCAAATACTCCAAGACACAGGTGACTGGTACAGGGGGGAGGGGGCACGTCCCCCCCCCCCCCAACCCCGAGGTTGGCCAACTTGGCACCGCTCAGAACGGGGAAGTTTTTTTGCTGCGTGGGTCGGAGGCATGTTGGTGGGGAGGGGGCACTCAGCCATGGCACAGAAGTGTAGGAGTGGATATGGGGCTTTTGGCCTGCCCCTGGGCCTACTCACAAATTGTGCCCCCCACCCTCCCCCCGACTCAGGAGGCACTAGTCACCCCTGCTCCAAGATGTGGTTGAGGACACTTTGCTAGGAAGATGCCATCTTCCAGACATGGTGTATGACCAAGCTATCAGAGTACCTGTGACTTTATAAGCTCAGGTTGCATGTGTCCTGCCCTGATTCCATTTGGCATAATTATGTGTTGCTTGCTTAAATTTAATCTACCATTGCAATTGGACGCTTTTTTTTTCCTAATCTAAACAGTTATTTAATGTTGCTGTACATTGTAAGAGACTGACAGCAATTTGGGGGATGAAATTATTTCATTGGTGAATGCAGTGAAGCCCAAGAAGCATAGAACTCCTTCTTCACTTGGTTTCCTCTGTGTTTAAAAAGTCAAACATCACTTGTGTTGCCAGGGTGGAGGGATAGTAGTGTGGGTTGAGTCAGAGTGCAGAAGATTGCAAGGCAGGGCATGCTATAGATTAACTATTGTCTCCAGTGTACAGTTCCAGCCCTACAAACTTTGTCACGTAGCTTTTCCAGCACAGTTGATACTTGAGATAAATAATTACTCTGACAGAGGGCATGATTTCTCTTCCTTCTGTGGATACAGGAGACTGACATTAAGTATTCAGGGTTTAAGGGGAATAGTCTCTGAATTTTGAGTGCACTGTACTTCCAAAATTACACCCGAGCTATTTTGTTCCCTGTGGAACCCCACTGAACTCACAAACTTTGAGTCAAGGTCAGATCTGGCCTTTCCCCGAGGGCAATAGTGAAAACCAATCAGGTCCTTCTGTATACCTTCACTCATAGTGTAAGAATTTGATTAAATTAACAGCTGGTGAATGGAGAATGTAGTACAGGAAATACTGCTTTTTGCAGCCTTCTGGCATTGTGACCTGTTCGAATTCATGGTTTCAGGAGGTCATCAAGTCAAATACTGTAGTTAGGATTTTTTGAAAAGCAATAATATAAGGCATGCTGTGATAACAGCAATCTCAGTTCAAGTTTCACAGCAGAAAGTGATCACCAGCAGGGGACCAGATGGAATTCCCTCCCCATGTATAGCACTGGATAAGTGGCAAAGTACTTTGAGCAGGGAGTATGAGAGGCTGAGTAGGCCTTCACTCCAGCTGGGCAGCTGCACAGAAAAACAGAATCCTGAGGTATATGCATGAAGTCAAGTAAGTCCCAAAGTTTTAGTTTTAGGAAAGCCATCAAGGGTGGAGGAGCATTTTCTTTATACTACCCAAGTAGCCTAGTGGTTAAAACATATGTCTAGGGAGCAGTGGACTCAGGGTTGAGGCTCCCCCTTACCTAGAGGGGGTTTGAATCTGTGTCTCATACTTCCCAGCAGTGCTCAAACCCCTCATTAGCTCTCCCCTTACAGCTGGCCTTCTGGGCAGCCAAGTGAGGAAGATATGTGGGGCCAGGAGGAAACATAAAAGCCAGAGGGTATATGGCTCAGTGAGATAGATGTTGCCCTAGGTTCTAGCATGCTTCCTTGCTCCCAGTGAAGCAGAAACAGTAACATGCTGTTTATCCCATGAATATTAAATGCAAGGTACAGGAGGCCATGTTTAAGAAATAGGTTCAAAACCTCTGTGGGTACAGACCCACTGGCCTGCTTGGGCAGACAGGCCCTGCAGTCTTTCTGCTTTTATGGATGTCCTTGCCTTTTGTGCTTATCTTTATGAATATTATTATAATCAGTCATCCCTAGCTTCTGAAATCTCTCTTCTGTGCAGGGAGCTATGCCCTTAAATTCTCAGCAGTGAAGATGCATGGGGTCTCTCTGCTATGTGTGCTCTGAGCTAGCTACTCTCTGGGAATCTCTTTCATCAAGTGACTCTTGTGTTTGCTGGACGAAATGAACAATGCAGCTTTTGAACTGCAAACAAATGGTTTATTGGAAAAGGAGTGCAAAACCAAACAGCTCAAACAAGCACAGGGCTTCTCAATTGGGGTTTCAACAAATAAAAAACAACATGGGGCGAAGGTGAAGGGGAGGAAGTAGAGCAAACTTCATACAAGTGCAAGAAGAGGCATCAGTGCAAATTTGGCAGGTTTCAGGTGATGTGCAATCTGCATGCTGGGCTGAGCTCAAGGAGCAGAGGAGAGACTTTCTTCTTCCCTGTGCAAGAACAGAATCCCTGGGATGGCCTCAGGCCAGTGTGGGAGTTGAAAGCAGCTGGGGGCTTCTAGCCTCTCTGCCAGCCTGGCAGGACCTGCTCATAGGGTGGCCATCGTAGGACAGTCCAGTTGTCCTCTGTCCTCTATTGATATGAAATCTGATGCCTTTATGTCCTCTATTTTTCTCTTCAAGACAAAAATAGAGGATATAACGACATCGGGTTTCGTATCAATAAAGGACAGTCTCTCAGAAAACAGGAATGTCCTCTGTGATGTCCACCCTACCTGCTCATGTCTGTTTTTTCCTAGCATGAGTTCCTGTCTAGTTTTAGTAGTTGTGACAAATGGATCTCTGCTGGGCTCCAGTGGTATTGGCTGGATGAGATTAGCAGTGCACAGGGAGGCTGAATGTTGGAACCTGTTTATGGACTCCAGCAGCATGGACTCATTTGTCATAAAATCCAGCATGGCACACTACATCTGCTACTTGATCACATATGATATGACCCATTATCAGGTCCAGATCCCCCATGGCAGTAGCCATGGCAGTGTTGTTTATTGCCAGACTCTGCTGTGCCAGCTCTTTTAAATACCTGATGGTCCTCTCTGCATTCAGGAGCCTTGGTGCCATGCTTTGAGTTCCTTCCAACTGTCAGCAGGTCTGGCCGGCTTGGAGGAGAAACTAGCCAGCTCATCCATCGTAGGAGACCCAAGCAATAGGTATGTACACAAAAATGCTAACCCATGACATTTGAAACATGGAAGAATTCCTCTCGATTCATCTAAGGGTATATTAACTTTGGTTGGGGCAGGACATCACAACCTAAGGGGCTTGGATGTGTCGTGACTTTTTAAAAATTGGGATTGCTTGACTTCCCAGAGGTTAGCCCTTTCATGTGTGCATGACCTTACATACTGTAGCCGATGGGAAACTGATCAATCACCTGTACACTGAAAACGGATGTAGCTTTTGCTCCAAACACACACTTACAAGAACATCACCATTTTTGTCTCTTTCAAAGTTTTTTTTTTTTTTTTTTTTTTTTTTTTTTTAATAACTGGAACTCAATGTAACAGGCAGATATGCTGAAAAACTGTGACAGCATATCAGCTCATTGAGAATTTGAGCTGTTGCTACTTCTGCTTGGTTGGGTGCCATTCCAAAGTAGAATTTGGATTTGATTTTGGTTTTACATCAGATTTCCATCTGTGTGACTGCTGATTTCAGTGGAGGTATTCCTGATTTGTACCTGAGATTGAAGTCAGATGCCTCTCTTTAAGCTGAGATTCCGGCACTGACTTTTCTCAATGTAAACTGGGAGCATCCCCAGTGAAGTCTTTCTAGTGATCCTCCTCTTTCTTAGACCTTGCAAAATGGCTATAAAACATTATCATTCTGATTAAGTTGCATTTTACAATTGTGACAAATAGGTGTGAACAATGGTACAAATTACAAAATTGGAGTAAGATCAGAATGGGGCTGAATAGCTTTATAGCTTTAATAATTTATAAATTAAGGGAGTTATATTTCTTTATGAGGAGTTAAGTAATAACATGACAGCATAACCCAGGACAGCAAGCATGTATGATCTTTTGTTTCCATCTTATCAAACCATCTGCTGCCATCCACTCTTGTAACTTTTATGTTTGATATCAGGTGAGATTTTCAGAAATGTTTATGTAACACAGGAGCACAAGTCTCATTGACTTTCAATTAAATTTGTGCTCCTCAATGAGGCATGTAAATACTGCAGCGGACTTGGGCTCTCAGCACTTTTGAATATTCAGCCTCTGCGCTGTGCTCATAATACACTAGATAAGGTGAGCTGAATTAATTTTTCCAAGTCTTCGCATTTGTAAAACTAAGATTTTGATGCAAATATGAATATTTGCTACTCTCCACAGAAAATTTACATTTGGATAATATTTAATGTTTAACTAAACTATATATTTTTGGACAAATGGAAAACTCAAGGGAGTTTAAAAGACTTACTTACTAGGATGAAAATCGTAGGGGGGGGGGCGGGGTAACAGAACTCATGTCTCCCCTCTTCCAGGCCATCACTAAATCCACTGGAACACATTATGTGTCTAAAAAGAAAAAAACCCAGCATGTAAATCATTTAACTGATGTAAATGTGACTCTTGTAGCCAGATATGCAGCATGTAGCTCCAGTACAGTGTATGCCATGTTGTAACCCAAACCTGTATGAACACAGTTTCTTTTTAGGAATCAAGCAGAAACTGGTAATTACATGAGGAAGGTAATAATGATTACCTTGCTTACAAGCAAAGGCAGAAGTTGTTGCCTCCAGCACCATTTAAAAAAGAAAAAAAAGTGAAAAGCAGGAAGAGGTGGAACCTGCCATGGAATTTCCCATGAGGAAGAGGAATCGGCACTTGACAGGTTAATTGAATGTTTAGAGGAGCAAGCTGACATAAAAGTACATATTCTTTTGTATGGCTCAGAAAGGTTGAACTTTAAAAAATAACAAACAAAGCAAAGGAAATATGGAAGACTAGGCAGGAAAATGCCATATGGATGGGATAAGCTTATTTAATCTCCGTTCCAATGATTGTAATCAACCAGCTGAGATGTCACCCAACAAAGATCCTAGACATGCTCATGCTGTTAATGCAAGATTGAGGGCTAATTAAGCTTCACTAGTGTGGTGACCATATGATTATTTTGGGTGGCCCCTAGCTCATTTTCTAAAGTTAAATACACTTGTTTTCTAGCAGTTGGACTTCAATTGGAGGTTAGGCTACTGGAAGTTAGGTAGATTTCACAGACTGACCACTGCCTCCTACATTTTGAAAGTTAAATGCCAGTGTTTTGTTGCAGTGAGGTTCTGCCTTTAGGGATCAATAGAATCACCAGATAGTCCCAAGGGAAGACATTATTCCAGCACTCTATCAAGTGTTTAGTAGGATGTCTAACGTGTTTTTTCTGACTCACCATTTGTATAAAGTGTGTTTACAAACTGCACATGACTAGATACTTATTAGGGATGTAAACATTGTTAAAAAGAAGTATCCATTTAACTTCCTTTAGTTATATCAATTAAACAGTTAATATATAGCATGTACCTCCTGGCTGGGGGGTGCAGAGCCCCCAGCCAGCATCTGCTTCACCCCACCCCACCCCTCTGTGGGGGAGGGGCTTCAGCTGCCTGCCCAGAGCAGCATGGGTAGCTGGGGGCTGTACACAGACCTGCTTGGAGGCAGCTGCTGCTGGGGGGCTGCTGCCTGGGGCCTTTGATTGGGGGTTGGGGGGGAGAGCGGGCATGGGTGGCAGTAAGCAATTCATGCAATTCAATGTGCATAGGCCATCAGACAGCTCTCAGACTGAAACAACTTTCGGAGTCAGCTGGATTGGTTAGACTAAGTTCTTTGGGTTAAAGCCTGTGTGTGTATGTTACTTGGTTTGAACAGTACCTTGCACAGTGAAAGCCTGATCCTGTTTGGGGCCTACTGTTGTTACTGAAAAACAAGCAATTCATAATCATGATGCAAATAGTATGGAGTTATCTGGTACAGGAGGTCATGTAATCCATCACCCATCATCCTTTCTTCATGTGATTTTTCACACCTTAGCCAAAGTGCCTGAACTGAAACCCTTTTAGTACATTAAAAGAGGGAAACTACTAGCAAGGCAGTGTCCATTTGGGGTCCTTGGTGTTAAAATGTACCCCATCCTGGTCTGCAGTAGCATTTATCTCTTCCTTTTCAGGACAGGCTATAATGCCTACAGTATTTTCCCAGGCACTTGTGGAGGGAGGGATACAATAAGAAAATCATAGAAAATGGGGGTTGGAAGGGACTTCAGGAGGTCATCTAGTCCAAAGCCCTGTTCAAAGCAGGAGCATCCCCACCTAGATCATCCCAGCCAAGGCGTTGTCGAGCTGGCCTTAAAAACCTCCAAGGATGGAGATTCCAGGACCTCTCTGGGTAACCTGTTTCAGTGCTTTACTACCCTCCTAGTGAGAGAGTTTTTCCTAGAGCTAGTATTCATGGCATAGCATGTAATGGTTGATTTTTAGTTCCTTCCTTGGTTAATTATTTTCTGACTTTGGGATGTGACACAGCTACCAAAAACCTGTTTTTATGTGTTGGTATTAATTTATGGCAAAGATGCTAGAGGTCTTTGTGGGGGTGGATCTAGATGGGGTGCAGTGACATGGTTGTCTCCTTCTTTTCAGACCACCTTGTGGGAGAAGCAGCTGGGACTTGTTTAACTCACCAAAACAGGTAAGAATCCTTCCCCCTTTCCCTCCATGCTCATCCCTTTCTCCTCCTCTCCTTTCTTCCACTACCTGTACTTGCCACTGCTACCATCTCAGGCTATCTTGAGTGTGGGGGAAGTTCCAGAGCTGTTCCTGCCCCACCCCAGCTAGGCTGCATGGGGAGCTAGGCACAGCTGGGGATAGCGGTAGTATATCAGTTCCTCCTTCCTGCCATATCCCAATGGGTCTTCCCTACCAGCCTGGGACCAGACACAGGGATGAGGAACCTGCCCTCCATTGCCCCTGCTGCTGTTCCTGGCTGAGCTTGGCTTCCCATGCAGACTAGCTGGAGCAGGGCAGGAGCAACTCTGGAGCTCTCCCTGCCCCTGGGGCAGCCAGAGACAGCAGCAGCAGTGGGCAGGGGAGGAGGAAATGGGAAGGCAGCGTGGGTTCTGTGGAGCACAGGAGGAAGGAAAGGGGTACCGAGAGTAGGCCGGGGGGAGAACCTTACCTGATTCAGGGACATTAAAAAAGTTTCCAACTGCTGCTCCAGCAGTGTACTCTGCCCACCCCAGTTTTGGGTAGGGAGAAGGTGGGGGTGGAAGTGGGAGTGCAGCCACCAGAGCAGTGCTGGTTGCTACTCCAATATCCTCCTTTACAAAATTGTGGATCTGGCCATGCTTTTATATACCTATTATGAGAAAAATGAACATTGGTAACTCCTCACACATCACATTCTTTTCCAGTCTGACTCAATCCCAGCCTTTCTACAACACTTACTCTTGACAGTTTAGTGGGCTTGGACTTTTTTTGTCAGATCAAGCAAAAAGGTGCTCTGGATCCCCTTGTTTATTATGGTCCTAATGTGCCTTTCAGTTCCATACACAGCTGCCTTTTGTTATTAGTTTAACGTACAGCAAAAGAGCTTGATACCTAAAGGACAGTGCCGTTTATGTCTGGAAAAGATTGAAGAACTGGTGAAGTTGGCCTCCCTCCACTTCCCTCTGGTGACTTCTCTTCCCTCCTAGCGAGAAACAAAGTTTTGCCTTTGAAGTTCATCATGATGCCAAGATTTAGAATGATGTTCTTTCCCCATCTCTCTCTCATCCCCTGTTTCTCCTCCTCTCTCCCCACTCCTTCATCTTTTTTCTTATAGATTAAAGGATATTGCTTAATCTGGTTTCTGGCAATCGGATAAGTCTCCTGAATTCTGCATTTTACAGTAGGTCTTTTTAAATTCAGCATTTATGTTCTAACCTTGTAGCCTGTGTAATGTTGAATGTTTACACAAAGAATCCATTAGCCTTGGAGGCAGGTTATGTTTTGCCAGTACATTTTTGTTTTTAATTTTGCATGGACGAATTGTTTTGTCAGCCAATTAATCATTGCAAAGCTAATGTGGCTTTGGATCTAGAGGCTGTGGGCTTTAAATTTCTGGGAACAGGATTTATTGAAGACTATCACATGATGATACTGTGACAATCCGGTTGAGGCATAGGAAGAGCAATCCTGTTAGTCTGAATTGTCAATAGGGATCATAGCTATCTTCCCGCTCATACTAATACCTTGGAAGCAAACTGATCAGTGCCCAGGTCTATCAGACCATGAAACTAGATTAGCAAACTGGTGCCTTTGTGGCCAAATGATAGAACAGCTAAGCAGCAGAAGTAGATGTAACTAGAGAGAGAGGGAGGGAAGGCAAGTTATGTAAATATGTGGTAAATAGCTCACTTTGAGGAATATAATTAGATAAGACCAAAGCTGCAGCAGCACAGTCAGCTGAATACTAACTTTGCTTCTACTGTATCAAAGGACATGTTGAATGTCGTGGTCAGGAGAACCCCCGTATGAAGAAATCCTTTAAATTTACCTTGACAGCTACAGGGAGTGTTAAACCAGTCTCTCTCATTATACAAACTACTAGGTATAAAGATGTGTATTCATTAAAGTGTAAATGCTTTCCAGTCAGGTATTGACCACGTACACTTTTATACAGCTGGCTTTTTAACAGAACTTAAAAATTCTGTGGAAACAGAGTTGATAACATTGGAAGAATGATGGATGATAGGTTACCTGATTTCCTACAGCCATATAACTCTATACCATCTGCATTATTATTATGCTTGGTTTGTTTTTCAGTAATACCAGTATGCCCCAAACAGGATCATGCTTCTACTATGTAAGGTACAGCACAAATGAAGTAACACACACACACAGGCTCTGACCTAAAGAACTTAGTCTAACCAATCCAGCTGAGTCTGAAAGTTGTTTCAGTCTGATAGCTGTCTGATGGCCTATGCAAAATGAATTTGGTTGCTTGAGTGCATTTTGCAGCGGACAGGCCACCAAAAAAAACAGCTCATAACTAATACTAATTTGCATCCTCATTGGCATGCTCAGCTGAGAGGTTGAGACTTGACTGGACCTGGAGACTGAAATACCATCTACTCACTGAGGTGGGACCTAAGGAGGTAAGATTGACCTGTTTAAAATTATGAATAAATCGTGTAATAATAAAATGATTGAATACCATATTATGTTTGAGGATGTTAAATAAATGTATAATATTCATTAGGTATTTTATCTTCAGCTGTGTTGCTAGTCAAATAATACAAAAATCATTCAACAAATAAAGTATTTGATTAATATTTATTAAAAGAATATAATAAAAAATCTGGTTGGTGTCAGGGGGCTTTGCATGGGAATTAAGTGTGGAATATGCACAATGGATCCATACTGGTCTGCTTTGTCCTAGGCATGTTTCCCATAGACTGCCATAGTCTTTTTGCTACACAGCTTGTGTATAATCTTTGTGGTTAGTTGGTTTAGCAGTTCTTTTAAAGACCTTTTTCTTCCTACTGACTCGGTTGGATATTCCATCCACCAGTTGCAAGAGTAGATGTCAAAGACAGTTTGGGTTCTTCAAATGTGCTCACTGGTATACCTGGATGACCATGTGGATTTCTTACTGACATGGCAGCTTGTTTATTTTACAACTATGACTGTTGTTCTCTTTTGCTTTGTAACAAGACTGAATCCCCAAGGACGTACTCTATGGTGAGCTGACCATTGGCTAACATCAACTTGGGTGACCCAAACTCCATTGTTGACGTGTGCAAGAAAAAACTTTGTGAGCTGTGCATTGATGGCTAATGCTGGGAATCAATTGGTTCGGACCACTGCAAGTAGAAAACCTCCGTGAAGCACAGCCTATGTCATTTTGAGATGCAGAGGGTTAATGGTGAGCTAGAGAAAAGGCTTCGGAGGCAGGCAAGACAAAACAATACTCATCACGCCAGTGCAAGTTCAACTGAGTTTGTACGTGCAGCTTGCCAGAGGGTCTGTCTGTTACACATTGGACTCAGCCACTCAAGAAGCATTGGGGGTATCTGATAGCCCACCAAAGGCACAATATCCACTGTCTCCCAAGACTGATGGCTGCCAATGATGATGACTTTTGTTCTACTTAGAGATGGGTTTGGTGTAAGAATCTATAGAAGCAGCAAGTGTTATAGAATACTTAGTGCATAGAAGCTTGCTTCCCTCATTCTGTTTCCTTCTTTTGATTTTTCTCACCATTTTGATGAGCCAGGAACATTAGGTCTTTGGTAAAGCTTGAAGAGGGGGAAAGGTATAACAAAAAGCCCACACAATACTGGCTAGCAGCCCAGACAATGGCCTGGACAATTATGAGTTGATATACTGAACAGAATGATCAGAACTAATGTGTTGCTTATTGATTACATTATGACAAGCCATTATGTGACAAGCTCTTAAGTGAGTGTTAGGCACAGCTTCCGAGTCTGTAGGTGTATGTCAGTTATACTTATTCTGTCTGCCTTCTTTTGTGTTTCCTTGTGTATATGTGACCAGTAAAATAGTGGGGTAGACAGGACAAGACATAGCATTCATTGGAAAGGGGCCTAACTGAAAATCTCAGCTGCAATCCTTATCTATGAATTTTGGGGAGTGCTGTTTGTAATCTGGATCTGAATTTTTGTGGCCTATCATTTTATTCATCTGCTGTGAGCCTATGGTAGTATCATCATCATCATCATAAATGAACCCATGTTGCACTGACTGTGTAGTTTTGCCAGGAGTTGATGCTGCCTCTCCTACCTGCAGTGTCTGGCATGGAAGCCAGGCACTTGCCAAAGATGGAGGTGGATTGAGCAGGGAGCAGGAAAAACTGTGTCAAGTGTTGAGGGCAGACACAGTCCCAGCCTGCTTGCTGTTCCGGGTGCGTGCCCCAGCGTGGGCTTCTAAAGGCACCTGAATCCTGGGCAGGCAGCAAGGCATCCCACCCCTGTGGGGCTGCATTGCCCAGGCCAGCAAACTCACCCTGAGGGAGAGGCATGGGGGAGCTGCTAGCAAAGGCCCTGCCCATCCTGCAGGGAATCATGGGGGGGGAGGCTTTCCCTTTTGCTTTGACAGGAGCCCTCACACCACCTGACCCCTCTGCCAACTTCTAGTATACCAATAGAGACCACTGCTGCAGGCACCACCGCTTACCCACTGCATCTTTTTCTTGGTGGTGCCCAGCAGCAGAGTGGGGCCCCATAAGCTCGTCTGTGGCCCACTCGTTTGACGGTGGGGAGGCAGGAACATGGGGAGAGAGTTAGAGCCAGGGCTGGGACTGGGCTGACCATGTCCGAGGGGACTGGAGGCTCCCACCACCTCAGCCAACGCTGGGCCGCCCTGCCCAGCTACACTGCTGCAGGCTTCCAGGGGCTGACAAGGGCAGGCTGCCCAGCGAGCCATGTTAAGACGCCATAAGTCATCCAAGTGTAGATGTGCACCTAAATTGCCTTAATGCGCCTTAGGGTAAGGCACATTAAGTTTAGGCGTGCATAAATTCATGTGTAGACATGCCCAGTGGGCACATCTACATGTGCATCCAACTGTGCAGTTGTTACTGCGCAGTCATTTAGTACTTACTTTAGCAAGTATTAAATGATTGTGCAGTAACTGCTGGAACTGCACAGTCCCGGTGTCACATGGATGATTTCTGACCTTACTGCTCAATAGTAGTGGAGTTACGGTTTGTGCCTGGTGATGCTACATCGCCGTAGCAACAACCTACAGCACTGTAGCTTGTTACTGTGGCTACTTAGTGTCTTGTGTAGACGCATCCAGTAGCTTTTAGGAGGAGAAATGAAGAATAGCATCTGCCATTGAAACACAAGGGGATATACAGACAGAGTATAATTACCCCACTTGGAATTTGGCCAGGACATCCTGGCTAATATCTTGTCTAGGAACAGGCTCTGTCCCACATTTATTCATATTACTGAGTTAGGGTATATTTTGTTTACAATACTTTACTGTCAATAATTTACTATTTTTGTTTGGAACATGCAACAGGTCCTTAACATCCAGTAAAAGACAACTGAGGCCAGATCCATTCACCCTATTAAGTTCTTAAATAGCCTTATGCTTCTAAATGCCATCCTATTCAACTCTGCTCAAGTCCTGATAAACAGTTATTTTAAGAAGTGGATGGGTCCTCCTCTTCCTCATTGCTTTTTGTGACTTAGTTTTAAAGGTCAGATGATTGTGTGTTACAAAAGAAATGGAACCAATTACTATAGGAACAACTTTCCCAGCTACCAAACAACCATCAGAGATACAACACCAACTCCGTACAACATTCCAACCTCATACTTGATGAAACTGAAGGAACCAATCAATCCTCAAATATTATCAATCTCTCCATGCACACACTTTTCAAAGCTGAAAAATATGTCCTCTCTAAAGGCCTTAATTTCTATCCAGAAAAATACTTTGATAAGGTACTAACTACGAAGTGGAGAACTAGAAGAATTTTTCTGATGCCTCCATCTTAAGGAATATTTCCACAACCAAAACAAATCCACTTTCAACTACACTTCATCCTGTGACAACATCGACAAAAAGATTAATGACAAAAAATCCAAAACCCCATCAGATTGGACACCTTACAGTGGACAAAAGTCAAACCCCGACCACTATATTGACTGCTTCAGAGAAAGAATGAACAATGAAATACTCAGCAACAAACGCCACTGTAACAACCTCTCCCTCTCAGAGAGAAGGGCCATAGAATCTCTAAGATCCAAACACCAGATAGTAGTAAAATCAGCAGATAAAAGAGGAGCTATAGTTATCCTTAATTGTGAAAACTACATAAAAGAAGCCAACAGACAAGTCTCTGACACCAGCTACTACAGAAAACTAGAGGAAGATCCAACACCCCTTTTTACCTCAAAACTCAAAACCACCATCATATCATTTCCATCTGAACTACAAGAAAAACTTCAGACCCTGATCCTTCTGCTACCCAATCCAGGGACTTTTTACATGCTCTCTAAAATCCACAAACAAGGGAACTCAGGCAGACTTACAATTTCCAACCATTGAACCCTAACTGAAGAAATATCAGGTTTCACCGAATCTATCCTAAAACCTCTTGTCACCCAAAGACCAAGTTTTATTCAAGACACAACAGACTTTCTGCAAAAACTTAAAAACACAGACCACCTTCCCAGCAATACTCACCTAGACACCATAGATGTTACCAGCTTTATACCAATATCCCACAGCTGGATGGCATCCAAGCCTACCTTACATATCTACAAGAACAAAATTACAGCTCTGAATACAGACCTCAAGATATTACTGAACGTATACACTTCATTCTCACACACAACAACTTCAGTTTCAACAACCAACACTTTCTCCAGACCATGGGCAGAGCTCTGGGCACCGAAATGGCCCCACAATATGCCAACTTTTTATGGCCTGCCTGGAATAAGAATTCCTCAAGAACTGCACCATCAAACCCATGCTATACCTAAGATATGTAAATGACATCTTCATAATTTAGACCAAAAACCTGCAGTCTTTAATTGAGTTCCATCACATATTCAACAATCATCACCCTTCCATCAGACTCTCTCTTGAATATTCCAGCACCAACATTTCCTTTTAGACACCATGATCAATATCCAGAATGGTAAAATACAGACCACCATATACAAGAAACCCACAGACCAAGATATATACCTACACAGAACCAGCAATTACCCCAAACTCACCAAAAAAGCTGTAATATACTGTCAAGCTCTCCAGTACCACCAAATTTGCACTGAGGAGAAGACCCACAATCATCACCTCACAAACTCCAAAAGGGCTTTCACTCAACAAGTACGCTCCTCCAGAGAGAGAGAGAGAGAGAGAGTACTTTTGAAAGAGCTACCTGGATACCACGTGAAGAATTGCTGTGGTACAAAAAGAAAATCCCAATGAATTGCATACTATTAGTTATAACATATCGTCCTTCCCTGGAACCTATAAGGAAAATCCTCAAACAATTGCAACCACACTAGAAGAAGACCCAATTTTAAAGAGATCTTTCCAGAACCACCTATTCTAACCTTTAAACAAGCACCAAACCTCACTAACCTCATTACCAGAGCAAACTTCCTATGGCCCAAAGCACACCAAATGGATCCAGACCAGGCCAGGACAAGAAATGCAAAACCTGCCAACACATCTCCACCATTCACCCAATAACACCCCACACCTTAGAAACAATCTGAATTCAGGTATTGGAAGCAGACTGACTAAGTACGCTGATGCTACCAAATTATGGAGAAGTATGGTCACACTAGAGGATAGGCTGCCGATTCAGGCTGACCTGCACAGGCTCGCAAGGTGGGCGAATCAAAACCTGATGGCATTCAGCATGGAGAAATGCAAGGTGCTCCACCTCGGGTGGGGAATCCACATCATGTTTATAGGCTCGGCAGTGCTACACTCGCTAGCACCACGACCGAAAGAGACTTGGGGGGTCATGATTGACCACAAGATGAACATGAGCCACCAGTGTGATGCCACAGCTGGCAAAGCAAATAAAACCCTTATTTGCATCTATGGATGCATCTCAGGCAAGACTCAGGAAGTCATCTTCCTGCTTTGCTTGGCCTTGGTGAGGCTGCAGCTGCAAGACTGTATCCAGTTCTGGGCTCCACACTTTAGAAAGGATGTAGAGAAGCCTGAGAGTCCAGAGGAGAGCCATGTATGTGATTAGAGGACAAGAGAACAGGCCTTATGAGTAGAGGTTGAGAGGCATGGAACTCTTCAGCCTAGAGAAATGAAGGCCCAGGGAGACGTGGTGGCAACCTATAAGTATATAAGGGATGTGTATCAGAAACTGGGAGAACATCTGTTCACCAGGGCACCCCAAGGGAAGACACGGTCTAATGGTCACAAACTCCAGGAAGACTGTTTTAGGCTGGACATAAGAAAAAACTTCTTTACCATCTGAGTCCTGAGAGGCTAGGATAGACTCCCCCCAAAAGTGGTGCAAGCACCTACTTTGGACACCTTTAAGACACACTTGGATGCCTATCTTGCTGACTTCCTGCCCCTTGGGCAGGGGGCTGGACCCAATGATCTTGTGAGGTCCCTTCCAGCCCTAATGTCTATGAAATCTATGAAACAGAACCATCACCATTCCTGGATCTTACAGCTGCACCTCCAGAAATATAATACATCTCATCCAGTGCACCAAATGCCCGGATGGAAAATACGTAGGAGAAACCAAACAACTGCATATCAGAATGACCGCACACTGAAAATCCACCCTTGTCCTCTTCCCCTGCTTTGCTGGCCTTGTCCTCCTCTCCTTCAGCTCCTCAGTCCCCACTGTCATGGCGGCACTCTGCCATCTGTCTCTATCTGTGCAGAGCACTCTGACTCGCTGTTGAGACAGCCGATCAGACTGCAAATAAAGCATTATGGACAGACACGCTAAGGCTTTTATAATTAGAAGTAGCCAATTGCCTGTCAAGAATGTTGGGGGCGGGAAGGGGGCTGGGATGGAGTGCTGCCACCTAATGCC
Source organism: Alligator mississippiensis (assembly GCF_030867095.1). Classification (NCBI taxonomy): domain Eukaryota; kingdom Metazoa; phylum Chordata; order Crocodylia; family Alligatoridae; genus Alligator; species Alligator mississippiensis. The sequence continues at coordinate 149,392,401 of NC_081824.1, forward strand.
CCATGCTGCCACTGTTCTGCCTCTTGCAGGAAGCGGGGGGGGGGGGAACCGAGGCCAGCACTGTTGGCTGTGGCTTCCCCGCCCCCTGTTCAGTCATCAGCACAGCTTTGGAATCATGGTGGTGGTCCCCCATGCTTGGTGCTCCCCCACACTGTTTCCATTAGCCAAGTAGCGTGCGAATAAAGTGTTACGGACAGACAGACAGACAAACGTAGGCTTTTATAATGTTAGAATGTTGCCTCCCTGAGTGCAGCAGAACTGCACTGGATTCTGCTGAGTCCAGGACCCTCTGTCAACAGGAAGAAGGCTGTAGGAGCTGTCCTTTTGTAATAATATCGCTTTCTTAATCAGCAGATCTTTCCCCTGAGAGACAACGTATGCTCTGACAAAATCTAGTTTTCACTCCGGTTAGCAAGACAGAAACAATTCAGCTAGGTGAAAGCAAAGTGAATTCTATTATGTTTCCTGCAGTGTTGGCAAAACTGTCAGCTTGCAGCATCTTTGCTGCTGGTAACTGAAGATGCAGGAAAGACATAGCTCCATTTTTTCTCTAATTCCCAGGGTGATTTTGCAAGGATGACTGTTAGAAAAATCATCTTCTGACTTGTAAAGCAGGTGATCATGACAGGGAATGCCTGGTTCAAATTCACTGCTGCTTTAAACTGGCATAGCTCTGGTGGGTTTCCATGGGAGTTGTACTTGCTTACAGTACTCAGGCTGAATTTGCTCCTTGGTGAAAGAACACGTTAAAGGTTGCAGTATATACCTACACACTCAATTTAGATATTCTGTCTAGGTCATGGGTAGAAGTTCTAGGAAGGTGCATGTAGCCCTGTTGATTTACAGTCCTAGGGAATGCTGTCCAGGCTGTAATATATGCTGGATGTTGCAATGAAGCTTGCAGTTCTGAAAGACTGTAATGTTTGTCATTGGGACTTCACTTCGCAAACAATGAATCATGTTGTTGTGAAACCCGGCCACAGTGACGAATGACTCACTGTTGGCAGTGGATACCCTATCAGTGGACTCTCTTTAGTGGAACAGGGGGCTGGTGTTTGATATCATCTCTGTACTCCCAGCTCCCAGAATGCTAATGAGTAAGAGCACACTGTGGTCTCTATTGATCTGTTATTTATTTATTCCAGACTTTCACTACTCTCTGCACAGAGACACATGCATTGATGGAAATCATATTGTTCACAAATGTAAAGTTGTTGCATTTGCAATGTTGAAAACCTTCCTCTTTGTGGCCACATTTTTCTCAGCTTGGGTGCTTTAAAAAACCCCCTGAACTAATGTATTACAGCAATAAAATGTGAACTCCCCCTCCCCCAGTAAAGGCATGAAGTTGGGTGTCTAGAGATTTCATATAGGTGACAGGCCTCTAAAGTTAATGGTTCCTAACCAGACCCATCTGGCATGGACAGATTCCTATGCAGGATCTTGTTTGGCTTGAATGGTGGTCTCCATCCTATTCCTAAGAGACAGGTGACCACCTAACCATCTATAATTGGGAACCTAAGCAGGAAGGCCGTACCCTGAAAAACTGCATAAACAAGAGATTGGCAACCTCTTAGGAGTAGCACAGCTTAGTCTGGGTTTTGGGGCTTCCAACCAGGCTGCTGCTGCCATTTCTCCCTGCTGTTGCTGTGTGTGCATGCATTGCTGTGTATGCAACCTATCTGCCACCAAGCATCACAGAAGCCCCACTCCCTTCACTCAGGTGCTGTCAAAATGGCCTGCTAGTGAAAGGCTGCTGATATCCAGGCTTTGCAAGCCAGATGAAATCACTTGGCAAGCTGGATCCAGCCCACAGGCCATAGATTGTTCGATCCCTGGTATAAACTTGATCCATCCTCTTAAGCTGAGACAAGGTTCATGTGGGTCATAGGTGAGGCACACTGGCATGGAAAAGCTTATTAAGCTGCTTCCCATGCTGCTGGTGTCTGCTCTGTTCCAAAGCAGAGGACACCCTTCCCTGTGGCTCTCTTAGGGCCTGATCCAAAACTCACAATGAAATCAATTGTAAAGTCCCCTACTGATATCAGCCCAAGAACCAGCACTGTATTCACTTTAAAAGAGCCAAAGGAATTGTAAACAGTTTTTTAAAAAGAAGATAACAGTTTTTTAGAAGACAGGGCAGGAAGAGCTCATCTGACTCACCAGCATGTAGGAGGCTATCAGTACATACCTGAACCAAAAATGGGTTACCTCAAAGTGTGAGCACACACCCTCTGGCACCAATGAAGGCAAGATACTATTTTTAGATTAGGCTATAGTGAAATGAAATCCATGTCCTTTATATACCTTCAAAGAGTAGGTAGTACAAAGTTAGTTTAATTGGGCCAGACACTATTTTTAGGTAGAAAAAATGACTTGGTCAGGGAAAGGCACTTTTTCCCTGCCAATGCAACCTAAATATACATCCAAGCTCCCAGGCAAGAAATCTTTCTGCAAACAACCTCCTCCCCATAAATCTCTCCTATGTGATAATGTTAAGCATATCTAAAGGGAAGGGTAAGGCTGAGTGAACAGTGTGATTTCAAAACTGACTTGCACAGGGAACATAAGAATTGAATTGAGCCGCGAAGTATGTGCTGTGTCCATATGCTAATTGGACTGCAGGAGGCACTTGGGGTAATAATAAACCTAAACTAACTTTTAAAAACTTTTTTGTAGCTCCTGTAAAGGCTTCTTGCTGTTTCCAAGATTGCTGGTGATAGCCAAGAATGCATTAGATTGAAGCATCACAGATACTGGGAAATCCTCTAGAATTTAGCAGAAAATGTTAACCTTTCTATGGACTTAATGAACCATTTTAAGGTAACAGAGAATGATGTGTCTGCCATGGAATTTTATAGCATAGTGCACAAAGCCAAGAGAAGAGTCTCTCTTAAATTCTATGGGTCATTTTTTGCTAGCAAACCTGGAATAACTTTAGTGGAGCTGCACTAATTTAAACCAGCAGAAAATCTGGATTTACCAGTTTTATCAACCTACTGAACCCTAATGGTTTTGTCCCTACTCTGTTCCGTAGACCACCAGTTTTCAAACTTGCTAAAGTCACAGAACCCTTTCATATAATTTCTTCTGCCAAGGAACCCCTACCTTATCCAAAAGACCCAGCCTGGCAATGGTGGCGCACCACCTGCTGGCTCCCTCTGCCATTACCCCCAGTCCCTTTGAAGGATCCCTGATGACCTGTTATGGAACCTCAGAGTTGCACAGAACACCATTTGCAAGCTGCTGCCATAGACATTTCCCAGAAGGGATTCTGACTCTGCTCTTGAGATAAGCCAAAGGAGAGAGTCCTTTAAATAACTAGAGTTGTCACTCCTGTAGTACTTCATGTTTATTACAGGTGAAACTTGCCCAAAACTTCCCCTAATAAAACAGGTTGAAATGTTCCGTACTGATTGTCTGGCTCAGACTGAATCTTTTTTTTTTTTTTTTTTTTTTTTTTTTAAGTTTCAACTAAAATAGTTCACTTGTTACTTGAATAAATTTAGGGGGAAAAAACCAAAAACTTTGTATTGCTCATATTAACAGCGATCTCCCAGCTGTTTCATTGAGGCCTCCATACCTAGGAACAAGGACCTGAAATTTGGGGAGATTGCTGTGGTGTCAGAAGTGCCTGTGGTCAGTCATTCCCTGGAGATTTTTCCCATAATCTGGCCAGATTTGGAGCTACTGAAAATCCTCAATTCATACCTGCTCAGTAGGGATTTCTTTAAGTTTGGCAGCTGAAGTCTCCATTTCTACTCATGGTACAGGGGTTCTGCAACTAGGGACAGGGAGAGAAGGGGGTTGCAGGACCCAGGGGATGTGGAGGACTAGAGAGAGAGTATAACTAGACAGTATCATAACGTATATGCACAGAGGGGCTGAATTAAGGTTGTCCTGGCAATATGAATTCTGACACAGCCAAACTTTTAGTGCTTGACTTCGTATCCTGAACATTCTTTATATGGCAGTGGTGTAGGCTGGGTAAAACCTGGCTGAGGCTGGTGTGTATAACTGATGCTCCATAATTAAGGTGGTGATGCACCCTGGGGTGCTGTGAGATCCTTTTTAAGGTTGCTGCAGGGTTGCTCAATTTTACCACTGCAAGGTGTGCAAATATCTACACACGAGCTTCAAGATAAACCAGAGATTTTGAAAAGGAATCTACAGTGTCATAAGCATTCTGACTTGGTGTGGCCTTTCTGAGTTCTTTGCAACAGAAGAACTCCTCTATTATTTTTACGTAGTCAAAAAACAACTGAGAGATAAGAGCTGGCATTTTCTGGCAGATGCCTTGAGTATAATGTGAGGTGCCTTGAATCTAAAAAAGTTAAGAACTACTGTACTATTGGGAAGTAGACAAGAGAAAATCACCCTGATTATAAAGGCCTATAACGATAACACAACTAAAACACACCAGTTACTGTAGCCAGTGGCTCACAAGGGAGTGATGTGGCTAGCATCGTGTCCAGCCGCCTTTAACTCCCCAGCCCAAATGGCCACACGGGTTGAGGCCCCATGGGTTAAGGAAGACAGGACTTCACATATTCTTTGTAAGTAAACAGCAAAGAAGTAACTGGAGCTGCTTACAGGACCCTGCCTTTTGGCTTTCTGCTTGCACTGAGAGGGAAGGTAGGTTTTTCTGGATCTAATGTATGTGCATGTGAAGTTTGGACAGACTTGTCAGGCAGTACAATGCGAGGGAAGGGGAGATTGAAAGCACAGAGAGATTCCAAGAGATCCCAGTATGTCCTCTGTGGACATTCAGATAGAACAGTTACAGGCTTTGATCCCTAGTTATAGGCTTTCTGCAGTCAGACTGCTTAGACCGTTCTTGCTGTTCTGAATGAATGGGGAAATGTTTGTGTTCCTTTGAGCAGCTAGTCAGTGGGTCACCATCAGTTTCCTCAATTCAGGTACTTTGTTATCTTAATTAAAAGTGAAAGTCAGGTTTGATCACATACAATTCCATTGTCTACCCTGTTTCAGTATGCTGTTGTCTGACTTACCCAGGTTTCCATGATGAAAAGAATTTGTATTTCACACTGGGCAGAAAGTGCTATTTAAATGTTTCTTGGTTTTGATATCTTTGGAGAGGATTAATTTATATTCCTGCTTTTAAAAAAAATAAAAACATGGCAAACAGATTATCGAGTCATTTGAATAGACATAATGTGATCCACTAGACTGAAGGGTTAGATGTGAGTTGCTCCATTCCTATGTCTGGGCCCAAGAAAAGGGAAGAGGCAAAGGAAGCTTTAAGTAGTCTTTTCAAACCCCTTGGCTTGGATGCCTGTTAAAGCATGGCTACCCAACCTGCAAGGGGGATCATCAGTAGGTTTTGTGGGTCATGTCCAATATACTTTTCTTCATGCGTTGGTGGTATTGTGGTCCACAGTATAGGAAAGGTCAAGAGCTACTAGATTTAAGCTGTTGAACCTAACATCTCAGAACTACTTGAGGCTGTAGGAAAGAGGGAATAATCACAGCAGTGCAGTGATCCTTGACCCAATCCCTACCCCACTGTCTGCCCTGATGCGCATGTGCACCTGCTGCCACCAATGAGCCAGGCTGGGGGTTCATGGACCCTGGTGCAGCTGCTTTCAGCCTCCCCACTGCCTGCTGTAAGCAGCCTGGGCTCTGTGGCTGGTGGCAGGGGCTTGCCCAGAGTCTGAGCTGGCTGAGGCATGCCAAGTAAAATGGCTTCATGTGCCACAGATTGCTGAGCCCTGCACTAGATCTATGAAGGAACCTCCAGCTCCTGACATAGGAGGTATTCCCTCAGGGAGGGTCACTGCTTTCCTTATACTGCTACAGGGATCATGGTGCAACTTAAATTCAGGTCCCTATTGCTCTCCAGTCAGGGTATTACCTGGTAAGAACCAACATCCATGTTACTCTTTTCTACTTCTTTTCCCAAGTGAGTTAATGGATCAAGAAAGCAAACTTTATAATGCCCTGGGAAAATGCATTCCTGATTAACGAGTGGAATTTTTGTTCAGCCAGGATCAACACCTCCACCTCCCACCAATATACAAACTTCATCCCAGAATTTATATTGGGTTTAGGATGCAAGCTGGGGTATTTGCTTATTGCTAAGTAGATGCTCACATGGTGTGAAAAAGGTTTAGTAAAGCAAATATTATCTTCATTAACCAAAAACAAGTTATGAGCTCTCATCAACCAGTGTATTGCATTAATAGAGAGGAGGACAACCCTTTTGGCATGTATGCCACAAATTAAGTCCCACACCTTTCCTGAGTGCTATTCCAATCCCTCTCCCCTGCCCAATCTCCTGCTCTGCTTTCTGTCCCTTACCCTGTGCTCCCTGCCCAACCCGCTGCTCTGTTTTCTGCTCTCTGTTCATGTGCTGCCTGTGCTGCCTTCCCAGTCTCCTGTGTTCCTGATGTTTGAAGGGGGAAGAGGGTTAGGACATCAACTGCTCTTGTATCTCATTTTACCCATACAAAGGAAGCAGTGAAAAAAGTGACACATTTCCCTACCACTTGCCATACATAAAAGCTGAGTTATCTGCTTCAACTGTTACAGAGTGGCTGTAGTTTGCAACTGACTGTCTGCAAGTTAATCCTCTGTGTCTCCACCAATTGATGTCACCGCAGTTTATGAGAAGCCAGGGAGGGGCCTGGAGTAAAATGTAGCCAGTAAAAATAAAATACAAACAAATTTATATTTTCCAGATTGTTTTATTTTACAGGTTTTATTTCCCTAATCCCTTCTCCTTCTTGGGATTTGATAATCTTTCCCTGTCTTTCACAATCAGTCTCAGGCCCAATAATACCCTCCCGCAAGAATTCTTGCAGTTATTTTCTGACATAAATTTACTTCTGGGGTTTTTTTCCTTCTGAAACTTGACATATTTCTATCATTTTGATTTTATGTTAAGGGCAGTAAGTACATCAATGAGTCAAAAAAGAAGCTGGTATGTCAGATGTATTAAAAGAAGTTCTAATTACATTGGCAGCATGCATAATTTCCAGTGTAGCTGTACACATACACTGAAAAGTATCAGTACAAGGTTTTAGTAGATTAATCATTCTGAGCTTTATATTGAGGGCACATTCTTCCCTAGCTTCTACCTTGTGGAACCTCATAGAAATAATTGGGATTAAATGAGGTGCAAATCAAAGTAGAATTTGGCTTTGTGACTAAAGTCTGTTGATGTGTTCCCCACTGAAACAAATGGAATTTGACCAGCTCACAATTTGTCCTGTCATGCTTATGGTGGCTTAAAAGATGATTCCTATCATGAATTGAGATTGTATGGTTACTTGTATTGATCCCTTGAATGCGATACTGTTCAGCATTGTTTTATGAGGGAGCTCTTACTTAAATGGGTAGCAAAAACATCAGAGCACATCCGAGTTAAATGTCCCAATCCCCTACATACATACTGGGTCTGTCTATATGTTCATTAATTCACCTTAGATACAGGCAGGCAAGGTTCTTTGAGTAGATACTGCACATTTAGTTTAGTATTTCCTTGGTGAAGTACTAACTAAATGCACAGTACCTAGAGTGACTGTGCAGTAGCACTGGTGCACAGTTATTTACTGATGCTTACTGTGCATTAGCCTAATAACACGGTGCAGTAGGCTATTAGCACAGTTTTTGCCATGATACACTACTGCGCTGTGTTATTAGGCCAATGCTCAGTAAGGATCTTGTATAGACATGCCCAGTAAGGAGGGAATTTTCAAACATGGATCCAACATTGCACACATGTCATCCATAGGCAAATAGACAGGTGTGAATGGAAATCAAGAAGCCACATATTTATCTATTATCAAATATGTATTTGCATGTACATATTAGTAGGTACAGTATGGGCTGAGTCCTAGCCAAACATAACTACTTCATTAACCAGATTTATTTTAAAGGTCAGTTCAAGAACTGAGGCTGGGGTGGTATGGCTGCTAAGGTCTATGGTTGACAGCCCAGCAGTCACAAGCTTAAGGCCATGGTAGAAGCTATTATGGCACAGCCTGACAAATTCCAATGAAATCTGTGAATTCTGCTAAATACCTCGTCACAAGGACATGAAAAGGAGGTAAGTTTGAAAATCTGGGAAGAAAACTTCCCAGGCAGCTGACCAGTTTATGAATAGTCTCAAAAAAGTGCACTTAAACTGATGTTGGTATAAGAGGTCATTTCTCCCATATGACTTTGGTAGCTCTTCTGTGTTAACTTTCTTGATATGACTGCTCACATTCATCATGTTTATGTTCTTGTGGTATGGCATATTGCCTTGTGAATGAAGGTGGCTCACCGCAGCACCAGAACCTGTGGTTAGAGCGCTGCTATAACCTATAGTTACAGCCCGTTACCTGAATGCCAGTTGCAGAGCATTTGATTTGTTAATAGAACTCTTATCTTGTAAGGATTTCAGCTTGGAATGTGAAAGGTTTGTGTCAGCTCCCCCCTTGTTTCTTAAACAGCTCTTGTGGTCTTGTGTTAGCAATTAATGAATGTACTGACCGGAATGCCCTCTCTTTTGGGGTGTTGTCCCCATCCCTGCCACCCTCTTCCTCAGCCTTATATTGGTCAGTCAAAATATGGTCTTTAAAAACTCTAGGCCAGGTCCTCAGCTAATGTAATACAGTGCAGTTCCACTGAAGTCAGCTAAAGGTCTTGCATTCTTCTCTATGTTAGGCTGTAAAAATATATTTCATTTGACATGGGCCCAACTGTCCCAGGATTTGATCTGGATCAAAACAGGCACAGTACAGTCATTTGCACACCTCACCCATCCAAGCTGCATTGCTGTTTCTCCTCTGCTAGGTGGTGAGAGCACAAGAGTACACAGACTGCCCAGCTTGTCCTAGGAGTGACCCACAGTAACCCTGCAGAAGCACACAGCCACCTCCCAGGAAGAAATATTAGCACATTTTATCCCACATAAAAGTTGCTAAAAAGTACTTTGCTAGAAATGGTCAGAATCCTTCTTTCCTTCCTTAGAAAAGTGCCCTGTTTTCTACAGTTGTTTTAAAAAAATATATTTATTTTCCAATCTGAAAACCAAACAAGAGTCTGTCCTTCAGACAGACTCAAAGCAGGACCATGAACTTGTATGTTTTAGGATCCTGGGACAAAAGGCTTTCTTCTACGACAAGTGTGATGTCTGTTTACATCCTTATAGAGCAGTATTCCAGCCATTGTAGCCTCTGTACTCACATTTTGTTCACCTTCTCATATTATGGGTGGTTCAAAGCACCCCCACCTGCAAAAAAAAGAATGCTAAAAAATCCCTGCATGTCAATAGTGTCCATACTTATAGGAAACACCACAGAGTTTAAAAAAAGAAAAAAGGTCTATAGACATTGTTCCCCAAGGGAAGCATTTGAAAGCACTCTCTTGCTCCCTTCCAGATGCATTCATCTCTGATGTGCATCATGAAACTGCAAGATGCCATTAGAAAGAATCTTCCTTTCCTTCTAAGATTTTCTGTTTGGTTTGATTTTGTTTAAACAGTGTTAAATTAAGCAGGGCTTGGATACACTACTGCTTTATCTTTTCCCCTTTCCTTCCTAGTATGATTATATAGGGAGAATGACTAAATCTATCTACTATGTATTTAGCCATCCAGGCATTTGAGAGAGAGAGAGGGAGAGAGAGAGAGATACCTACACTGCACACACACATTCACTCTCTCTTTTTTTTTAAATTTAGTTTTAAACTGTTAATCCAGTAATCTTCACTCAAAACCTGAAATACAGTATTTAAAATTTAAATGAAAAATTATTTTAAAAGTTGACCTTGTTAGGAGTGTCTGGCTTGGTACATTGACAAAGGTAGGGCTGACGTTTTAATTCAGCTGTGGAGAGTAATGACTGGCAGTATTTACCAGGTTGTGGGGAGGGGGGCCCTCCTCCTTTCCCTTTGTATCACCCCTTTTCTCCTGCCTTTCTTTCCTGCCTCTTCCACCCTAGCTAAATGGGAAAAGGAAAAGAGAAAGGAAAGGGGCAAGAAAATAATGGGAAGGAGGAGGAAAGGCAGAGGCAGTGAGAAAAAGTGAATTATTTCTTATTGTTGGGTTTTCAGATTTTGCTCGCATATTGGATAATAAATATTTTTTAAAAAACAATTGTAGAAAAAAGGGCACTTTTCTAAGGAAGGAAGGATTCTGACCATTTCTAGCAAAGTACTTTTTAGCAACTGATTACAAAATTATATGGCTGTGACAGTTTGGATTTGTTTAAATTTCTACACCCAAAGGCATGTATGGATGAGGGAGAGGTTGGAGAGGACAGAAGCATTTGGTCTGTAGATATTGGAACCTATTTTAGGGAACCAATGGGTGCATCTACTTGTGCATTTACTGCACATTGAATTTAGGGGGCAGTAAGCAGATTTAGGCCAGAGTCTACATGTGCAGGTGTTAAAGCACAGTAGTACTGTGTTTAGACTGACTTGGGAGTAAAGTTGGTCCCAAGTCAGTCCACACACACAGTGTTACTGCACTGTAATGCGTCTACACATGTGTTACTGCACAGTAATTAATTGGGCAAATTAACTAACTGTAACTAATAGCAAATTTACGCCCAAATCTGCATAAGTCATCACAGTTACTGCACAGTATGAACGCGCACATGTAAACACACACCTGTGCAGCACAGTAATTTACTGCATAGTAAATGCGCACATGTAGACATGCCCAATGATAATGAATACTAAATATGTAATATGTTTATGTTAATACACAGAAATGTACATTAAGTCTTCTAGGGATACTCTCAGTGTTTAATGTGTGAACTTGAACGTTTTTAAACACATGTATGATTTTTTTACTCTTGTTATATCCCTTCTTAGAATATGTGAGGGGAGTCTATTCTCAGGAACTACTTACGATCAATTTATCTTGGGCTGTAAATCTGTGGACAACTCTTGTAGTTAGAGATCACTCTTGTCACTTTGTTGAACTTCGTAGGAGCAGTGGGCACAAAGCTCAGCCCCAGCCCCCGCCTCCTGTGCTTGAATTAGTAGAGAATCTTCTTTAGCTTCTACAAGAATAGGGTTTTTGATGAACACCTGAGGTGTGTGGATTTCATCCCCAAAAGGGCAGTTCTATGCACAAACCCCAGTTCAGTGCAGTAGAAAACTTCTTCAAAAGGTAAAGTAAAATAAGCTTAGGCATTAGGTTGTTTATCGGCATGTTGCCTATGAAGAATGCAAGGTACAATCAGACAAGGTATAATCTACATTGAGGAAGGCATGTTGACATTATCTTTCTGGTATTGTATAAACTGATTATTTATTGATATTGATTTCCATTGTCTGTCAACAGTAGGTTGCCTCAGTTCTTCTAGGTCAATGATTATCAACCAGCATGCTGTGACACCCCATGATCCCCCAAGATCCTTTGAATACTGCCTTGAAGTATGTGGAGACAAATGGATTATCCAAAGCTCAGGCTTGTTCCTGCCTTACTGCTCCCCTACTCCCAATGCCCAACCCCTCTACAAGGAAATAAACACTGTAATATGTAAATATTTTTTTTATAAATCATGTGCCACTCAATTCACAAAAGTTATGGATGGCTCCAGTGGAGGGTACCTCAAATACAAAAACACTGAGAACCACTGGTCTAAGTGATGGACTTGGAGCACTATGGCAGGAGTATTTTTAAGGACCAAGTAAAGGTTTTCTGTCTAGATTAGTTTATGAGAAGGCAGTTATTGGGGACTAACAAAAGAAACCTATGTTAGTGTGGCTATAGTTTTGGCTTGCTTACCCCACATTTTCATTACAGCCTTTCTGCTTTGATGGATTTGTAACACAGCCATTTTAATCCAAGCCAGGAGAAGACCAGACTTTCAGCCAGTCAACTTTCCACCTTTGAATAAGTTAGGATAACTTTTTTGGAGATTATCTCAACCAAAGTGGAACTCTTCAGTTTTATCCACAGTGGCCACATCTACATGAGCCTAGTTGGCTCCTCAGCAAAGTCTCAGTGTCTACATGTGAGGCCCTATTAGGTTACAGTATGTTACTAAATGCCACCATGGGTTAGTACTTGTAAACACAGTGGCATTATTTGGTCTGCCATAACGCATGTGTAGATGGTGACTGGACTGGCTGGGGCATGAAGGTGTTTCAGTGTGGGGGCTGCCTTTTGTCTAGACCTTCACTGGAGCAACCCCGTGCCTCAGCCAGCTCCTCAGCAGCACACTAGCCGGGGTTGGCAGGCTGACCCCCCGGGCTCCCTGCTAGCTGGGGCTGCTCCAACCCAGCTCAGCATGCTGTGGTCCCAGATGCACAAATAAACTGCTCTGGAGTTTATTCACTTGAATGCATTGCACATGTAGATGTGACCAGTAAGTAATAGTCCAAGATGTTCTTAATCTCATTCCCTTAAGCATGTGCTGGTTTCTGTGTTCTGCACAAAAACCAACAAGAAGTGGCTGTGGCAGCAAACTCTTTTCTCTCAGCTTTTCCTCACTTGTCCCTGCACATCTCCCAGACAAAATCCAGCTCTGCTGTAGAGAAATACAGTGCCGTTGGCTTGAGTGTAGCTCACGGCTGTCTAACTTTGGAGTGGCTGGAGGCTGTACAGTGTGTGCACCACATGGTGCCTGCGTTCCCTGCCATGTCATCTGTACCTCCCTTACAAACCTGCAGCACCAGTACCCCTACCCTGCCACCTGGCAAAGACACACTGCTCTGGCTCCCCCTCCCCCATGGTGTGGGGGTGCTGGGCTCCTCAGGCCTTGTGGCCATGCCACCCTTAGAGATGGCAGCAGGAAGGGGAAGCCAGAGGAAGGAGGGGGAGACTAGAGATCCTGGTGGCAGCAGCCTCCCGAGTGGTGGAGGAATGGCACCCAGGTGAGAGTAAATTAACCCCTTATGGGCCCCATGCAGCCTGCAGGCCACCAATGGACAGCTCTGTTGTAGCTGTATCCACTGAAACCAGAATGAAACAACGAAAGTTATGCATGTTGTTGTTTCTTCAGTTTAAGCATACTGCCCACACCATGGGCTCCCTGCAGCTCTCCATTCCTGTACTAGTTCCCTATGGGTCACCCACTCGTCCCCTTTTTTTCAACCCATTACCACTTCCCTTGTCCCAGAAACCTTGCGATTCCCTCATACTTTCCCTGCCAGCCAGGGATTCTGTACACATCTCCAATTCTCTCCTTTCTGCATATCAGGAGTTGTGGTTTCCCTTTCAACTCATGTCCCCTTTCCTCCATATCAGTGGCCATAATTCCCCTTCTCAGTCAGGGACTCTATATTGCCCAATCCACTGTCTCTTCATGTCCTTTCCCTTCATTATTCCTATTTTCCTTCTTTCTCCTTCTATTTCTTTTTCAGGGTACCAAGGTGGAATACAGGCAAAACTGAAAAGGAATGTAAATAGTTGCCACCAAGCAACAATCAGAACAGTGGTGGTTTTGTTAACCAGATGCCAGGAGCACTATATGTGCCCTGTTTCCTCCTATTGAGTCTTCTACTTTTCCTCAAAATCTCCAGGGTTCTGCCCATTAAAACATAGAGCATTCTTGAAATTGTGTAATTGGTTAGATGTGATATTTAGGTTGTGTATAATGCCTCATAAGCCCAGCAAGTTAGCTCTCCTGGGTAAAATCCTGGCCCTATTGATGTTAGTGGCAAAATTCTCATGAATTTCATGAGGTCAGGATTTTTCCCCTTATATCTAGTACCCCAGCAATACCCACAAGATAGTAGAGAGAGGAAAACTGATTCCGATAGGACAAGAATCACTTCTTTTCCCAAACCCTTACCCTAAAGCTTTATTCAGACCCAAATTTTCCAGTTAGGCTTGAAAAAGTTTTTGTTAACTTTCCATATGGTTTTCTAGTTCCGTATGGCTGCAGTTCTGTACTTTGTCTAGAAGTGGAAGGAACAAAAGACCGCACAGGAGGGGCTGTCTCTTTCATATGGCATCAGATATCAACTTCCAAGTCTATGAGCCAATGTCTGGTATTGTCACTTAATGTGCAGATTCCATTTACCCCATCTGAGCATTTGTAGAGATTGCAACCTTCGACTAACTGTTGTGCTGTTTGTTGGACACCACATTCACGCAAGGGGTTGTACATGATGTTATCTTGTAAAATGTTGTTTTAAAGTGTCCATATCCAGATCTCAGTCTGTTCAGCTTGATACACACTTCTCTGTCAAGGTCATGCTCAATGGGGGACTTGTTTGGTGTTGGCATAAAATGCTGTAGGAAGAGGTTTGACTTTTCCCAGGGGTCAGCTCTCTCTGTTGCTGCCTATAGGTTTGGTTCAGTATCTCCAGTCTCTTCCAAGAGATTGTGGGCTTCATGTACAAAAGGTTTGTGATTTTTAAGCCTCTTAAACCTCCATCTATTCAGGTCTTCAGTTAATAGCTGATAGAGCAGGTGATTTTCGTCATCTCTTGTCTCTATTGCCAGTAATGATGTTAGGATCTGTTTTATATTACTTGGTCTTATGCCTGAGAGTACAGGGAGTACATCTGTGTGCATGTAAGTTGTGCAGCCTGATATGAGTCTCAGCCTACCGTTAAGTACAATGTTGAGCTTTTTAGCGTGACAACTTCTGAACCATACAGGAGCATACTATTCTACTGGGGCATATACCATTGCAAGTGCCGTGGTTCTGAAAACTTTGAAGTTGGCACCCCATATCATGCTGGCTAAACAGCTAAAGGCAGCTACCTGGGCAGAGACTTTACTGCTGACCTTCTGGATGTGATGTTTATAGGTGAGGGAATAATCTAATGCGACTCCTAGATAGGTTGGGGTATGCTCATGAGAGAGGATGTGGTTGTCTATTCTGATACAATGAGTTCCATGTCCGTACTCGGTGTCTTTTCCAGTCCTGTCATGTCTGTTCCTTGGGCTACTATGGAAATGTCATCAGCTTACATAGATTGCTTAAATGTTGCATGCCGGAAGTCTGAGATACATACATTGAAAAGTATTGGTGCTAGCCTGACTCTTGAGGAACTCCATTCTTCAGAGTTCATACTCTGCTTTTTTCTTCTTGGCTGGTAGTGAGTTTGAATAATATGCTAGAGTTCATGTTCATGATGAAAGCACATAGCTTGCAGTCAGGTATCATGCAGTGCAGTTTATATTTGAGGCCTTGATGCCATATAGTGTCATAGTTAGCTGTGAGGTCGACAAAGACTGTCCCTGTTTCTGGCCTCATTTCAAATCCGTTTTCTGCGTCAGATGTAAGTAATAAAACTTGCTCAGCAGTGCACCACTTTTTCTGAAACCCATCTTGATCTTTTGGGAGCTGGGGATCAATGTTGTTCTGTATTCTGTTCAGGTTTATGTGCTGCATAAGTTTGTATGTAACACAGAGTAGTGAGATGGGTCGGTAACTCTTCGGATTCTCTGGTGGTTTATTAAGTTTCAGGATAGCAATGATGTCAGCTTTTCTTCAGATTTTTGGAAATCTGTTACGTTCTAGACATTTATACACAAATTTCTGAAGCCATCTTTTCTTTGTGGTTCTGAGCTTGGTAATGAATTGTGGGAATATCTGATGTGGTCCAGCAGCCTTGCCAGTCTTGATCACCTTAACAGCTGTGTCGGACTCAGCATCAGAAATAGGGCTGGTTAAAGTAAGGTTGGTGGTGGGTGATTTAAGTTGTTCCTGAGTCAGGTGTCTAATCATTTCTGTGTGTTGCTGGCTTGGGTTACTGGGAACGGCCTTCTTGTGGTGCCTCCTGTTGAGTAGCTGTAAAGCAAAACTAAAAGTCCCTACCAAGGCAATCAGATTTTTAATTTTCCCCATTTTGATACACTATGCTTTCCAATGTTGATATTCTAACTATAGGATGAGCCAGAGCAACCTTTCCTATTTATGAAAGGAAAACTTGACTGTTCTTAAACTTAATGTTGAAGGCTATACATCTCATTCATGCAATCAGTGCTGGATCATATCACCAGGAAAATGAAATGCAGTCTTTCTACAAGAAACACATATAAAGCAGCTACAGAAGATGAAGCTCCCAGGCTACAACTTTGCAGACTCTATAGTGAGTGGAATTCATGGCCTTGCTATTTTCATCAGAAATGACCTTCCATACACTACCAAGGGACATAACACTTCCCAGAGTGCAACAGAATGGACTACTGTCCCGGTCAATGACATAATTATCGTCAACATATATAACCTGCTGCCATGTTGTTAATCATGTCCCTGCCTATTTATGACCAGATGATCTTGTATGCAGGTGAGTTCAATTGTCAACATCAAGATTAGGGATACACCATTAACAGTAGCAATGGAGACAACCTTTGTCTCTGGGCAAGCCTGAATGATATAACCCTCATATATGACCCAAAGGAGCCACATCCCTTCCATTTTGGACATTGGAACATTCAGACAAACCCAGATCTTGCCTAGTGGAAGGGCGACTCAAGTAAAATACTGATAAGAAAAGAATGTGACAAGTTTCCATCATTTCAGCACAGACAGTCACTCATCAGCATCATTGACAATACGATTTTTCAGCTCGCACCATCCAGACCAGCTCTGAAAGAGAACTTCCGGAAGGCGGACTGGCAGAAATATCAGCGGCTGACCCACAAGAGAGCAAACCAATTTGAGGATCCATTAAAAACAAACATTGATCAAGGCTACAATCAGGGATGGGTTAACCCTTTAGTGGGCTCTGGCAAACAAACTCGTGGGCCCCTACTTAATAATGGATATTTATCTTACTTTTTTTTCACTCAATAATTATGGTATGTAAAATAAGCACAACTGGGCCTTTCTTCACTTAGGGCCCTAGGCATGTGCCTAGTTTGCTTATGCATTAATCTGGCCCTGGCTACAATACATTTACAAACTGCCTAATTGAAATAGCCAAACTATATGTACTGAAAGGCTGTAAATGCCATTATATGCCATCCTGGGATGAGCAGTGTGATCAGTTCTTTAAAATCATCAAGCAATGCAATCATAAAAAGACCTACAGAACAGCTGGCTACTATACTGAATAATATTAAAAAGAAGAGATGGCTTTTACCATAGAAGGATTAGACATAACCCACTCAAGTAGGCAAGCATGGTGCACCATTAACTGCCTTACAGGCAAAGGCACCAAAAAACAACATTGCCTGTATCAGCAAACTCCATTGTGAAAACACTGAGCAACAATAGCAAATACAGGAGAGGCTGTTCTTGCAATACTTGAATAAAGCAGGAAGTGCAGAAAATCCCTCAATGGAATATGTGCTGATATATTTTCTGGTACAATTCACCTGCCCACAGCTCATCTTCTGATCCTTGGGAGGCTTCACAGTGGAAAACTTCCATGGTTTGTACATCACTTGTGCATTTGAAATTCAAATTTATCAGCACATAGCAGACAGGAAGCACGAAGTAGTGATTCATGACTATTTTCTTTTTGTGTCCTAATGCTGGTGAAGCCAACTCACAGTGAGTCCAACTTTGAACGATAGAGTACTTCCAAGTAGTGAATATAGCTAGAAAATCATAATGCCTTTCATATACTAACATAGGACATCTTTACATGTTGGGGAATCTTCCTTCACATGGAGAGAGCAGCGATTTTGCTCTGAGATTGGCTGCAGCCTGGTATAGAGAAAAGACACACACTGTGCTCTCACATGGTGAACTAACTTTTATTTGTTCTTGATATTTTCCCCCATTTAATCTAACATAAAAGTAGTTTTACACTGAAATGATATGCTTTGTGTGGATATGTGCTGCGTGTGTAGAAACAAGAATTCTGGCAATGAAAATGGGTGGTAGAACAAAAGACATCACAATGCTGCAGCTGTTGTAAATATGTCGTGCTCCTTTTTTGTTGTGTGTCATAACTATAATATTCTTTTAATGTAATTTACTTAGTGAATGACTTCTGTGCTAAAAAACAGGCATATCTTGCTGTTTCCAGGACAACCACTGCCACACTGGTTTATCTTGGCACCTTCTCTCTGTTCAAAAAAGAGCAAACAATGAATATTAAAAATGGAGCATGTCCACATAAAGCATTTCTTGGGATGAACCCAATGTTTAGATTCTGCATGCTCAGCTAATAGGACAGTTGCTTCTCAGTAAGGTGCCTGCTGCACAGAATGCATAATGTAGCATCAGCTTGGAAGTTTTTTATTTAGTCTCTTTCTGGTGGCTGGAGCAGCTCAGGAGGCAGCGCTTTTTGCCTTTAGGCTGGAAAACCATAGATTGAAGTCCTGACTGGAAATTTGCACCTGTTCCATCAGCCAGCACTTCAGTATCTCTGTAGGGGGTACAAAGCTATTATCCTGAAGGTGACGCTTTCAGGTGATATATCCATTGTTGTCTTTGTGAAAATAAAAACTCTCAGTGCATCTAATAGAGAAGATGAGAGGTATCAGCCTGCCACAATTAGTCAACATCTGCTGAAACTTCAGGGAAGTCTAATCCAGCCCAAGGTGTAGTACTCATAGACTCTAACAGAGATGCAATTTCTGAGAGCAGAGTAAGAAACTAACTCAAGGATCAAAGCAACACAGGCATTAAAACCTTCTTGCTAAATAATCAATTTTGCTAATAAATGCCTACCCCTGCCTGTTCCCTTCTCCCTCCACCTTCCCCCAAACCTTTTAGGAAATAATCAAACAAAACCTAGGGAAATCAAACAAAATAATAGACTGTTTGGACAGAAAGGTTTGGATAATTTAGCTGGTAGGATTGGCTCTCCATTCCAGGCGGAGCAGAAGCTGGCTGTAAAACAGCAGTGTGCACTCATAAACCTGTGAGACTCATGTATAGCCCATATGTGTTGAGTGAACCAATTAATTCACTATAAATCAACCCCTTTGACTCTATGACAAAAAGCCTTAGGGTGGAATTCTGTTACCCTTTGTGTGCATAAGTGGCAGCTTTCCAGCCACATAAGTGACTTTTGACATACACACATGGTTTGCAATTCTGTTACTCATGGACTGTGGACACAGAAGTGTGCCCACATGTACTAAGCATGTGCAGTAAGCTGTGTACTGGCTGGGCACATGCATGGCTACATGTGCATGCCCAATGCAAGTCATGAAATTATAGTCAGACAATTTTAGGGCGGGAGACCCTCCCATCTATTAGCCTCAACAGCTGAGTGGTTAAGGCACTTGCCCTAGAGACCTAGGTTCTTTTCCCCCTCACTGGGGTGGGGGGCAGGAAGTTGAACCTGTGTTAATGACTTCCCAGCATAGTGCTTGACCCACCCCACCACAGACTGGGCATTAGCTAGCATTTCCTTTGGAGCGAGCAGCCAAAAGAGGGGGATACATGGTGGCAGGAGTAAGTTAGAGAGCAAGTTAGGAGGTGGCTCAGTGAAATGGCTGCTACCCTGCAAAGCAGGGGCCCCAGGGATTTAGCTTGGATCCAAAGGGGGCAAAACTTCTCCACTGTTCTCTATACATTTTATAACTGTTAAGTGCAAGGGGCAGTGGCTCAGCCTCAAAAGGAGCACTGGAGAGGGGCCTGGTTAATACCAAACATGAGGCATAGTGGTTGGTATGCTGTGCTGGGACATTGAAGATACAGATTCAAATCCCTGCTGGGCAAAAGAGGCTTACAACCGATATCTTCTGCACCTTGGACTTATGTCCTAACAACTTGGGTGCTGGTACTATGAAGATAGTCCTCATCTTTTCCAGGACTTATGCCAATATACATCCATATGTAGCCACGTAGCTGCCTGGCCAATGCATAGTCTAAGGAGCATGAAGAGTTTATGTATATACGCTGATGCATTCATATTCTGGGGTAACAGAATTGCTGGCTGTGAATAAGAGCCAAAAATGCCATTTGTACAGCTGGATAAGTGCTACTGAGGCACACAAAGGCTAACAGAATTCTGCTGTCAGTGTTTCTGATGCAAGTAGAATAAAGTCATTTACAAAGCCAGCAGCCTCACAGCAAACAAGGTTTTTTCTAATGGATGTTTACTGAAAAACAATTAAGAACATGGGAAATGAGTGTAAATAGATTATTAAACACCCAGGCCTCAGCTTTTTTTTTTCCCCTTGCAAAAACCTTCCCTTTAATCACATTTCTTTGTGACCCAGATCCCCAGTTGGTGTAACCTAGCTGAGCTCCCTTGACTGCAATGCATTGACTCCAGTATAAACCAGATAAGGATCCAGCCCTTAGGTTGGGCAGTTTAGAAATGCATGTAGTCAGTGAGATGCTCATCTGAACTTGTGGCAAATGTGGTTGCGTAAAATCTTTCTCTGTCCTATACCAGTAAGTTTCCAAGGTGTCTGGCTGGCTGCCTCGACAGCCACCTTTTTGAGAGGGAAAGCAGAGGCAGCCCTTACAAAAGAGGTGCATACAATGAGCTCTTCATGGAGACATCATTTCTCATCTTTCTTATTTTACTCTTCTGCTCACCCTAACATGAAAGTTTGTCTGATTTTAAGTATACAGGTTGGTTCTTCTTTGGTTGTGAAGACAGTATCACAGAAATACCTGAACCTCTTTAGTGTATCCAGACGAGTGTGCATGTGTGGCTTGTGGCCTATCTATGGCACCGCAAACCACATGCATCACACATACAGATGTTCACCATGCCAGAAAAAAAGAAAAAAAAAAACCCACACCAGAAAATAGCAGGGCAGGGCAGCTCTTATGGCAACAGTGTGCACTGCCCAAAACTGGAGCCTGGCCGGCCAGAGCCATACTATGGCTACTGGCCAGGTTCTGCGTGCCTTGATCACTGCTGCTGGAGCCTTGGAAGACCCCCAGGACCCCAGGCAAGGCTGCTGGGGCAGCTCCAGCCTCCCCTACCCCACCCAGAGCATTTTTCCTCATGCTAACCCCTATGCAGGGGCATACGCCAGGGCAAAAAGCAGCGGTACAAATGGGGATGCTGCCCTCTTCTCTGAATACTTGGGATGGATAACTCATGGCAACCATGAGAATGGCCTTTGTTAATGCATTTCAGCACTTTTGTTTCCATTCTCATCCACAAAAGCAGAAAAATGAAAAAATAACATTAAACAGGCTGTTTCAGATCTCAGAGATGGTTGCGTTTTGATGGAATTTGGAGCATAAGATTCCAGCAAAGTGCAGAAGTCACCTTCAGGTTATGTATATCTCATCTCACTGGAAATACTTTTCTTCACAAATTGTATTAAGTTAAACAAAACAGCTGCATTAAAAAGTCCAAAGAGAGGATCTTACTTCAGTTTATGAACTACCATTAGCTATTAACAGCCACACAACTAGATGTAACTGGCTGTGTCTACATGAGCAGCAGACAGCGCAGTTGTTACTGCGCAGTCATGTTACACTTGCATAAGCAAGCACAAAATGACTGCACAGTAACCAGCATTACTGCGCAGTACTGTTGCTGCACATTTTTTTTCCAGCGCTACTACGCAGTAGCAAGGAGCTACTGCAGAGTAGCTCATTACTACTCTGCAGTAACGTCACTACACAGTTAGTGCCTGGCTATGCCACTGCGCAGTTGCAAGGAGCTACTGCACAGTAATGTCTCATGTAGAAATGCCCACTATGTATCGAGTGACAACTATCAGAAAATCTTGTTTCAGAAACCAATATCATAGACTTATAGGAACATGGGGCTAGAAGGGACTTCACAAGATCATCTAGTCCAACTCCCTGCTCCAGGCAGGATCATCCCTGACTAAACCATCCCAGTCAAGTGTCTGTTTAACCTACTCTTGAAAATTTCCAGAGATAGAGATTCCACAACTTCTCTAAATTGCCTGTTCCAATGTTTGACCACCCTCATGGTCAGAAAGTTCTTCCTAATCACCAGCCTAAATTTCCTGTGCTGCAGCTTGAGACCATTGTGCCTACTCCTGTCCTATACAGCCACAGAGAAAAGCCTATTTCCATTATCTTTATAATCACCTTCCAGGTATTTGAAGACTGTTATCAAATCCATCCCTCCTTCCCCTTCTTTTCTTCTCCAGACTAAATAGTCTTAGTCTTTTCAACCTTTCCTCATAAGTTATGTTTCCTAGGCTTCTAATAATTTTTGTCATTTTTCCACTGGACTCTTTCCAATCTGTCCACATCTTTCTTGAAGTGTAAGGCCCAAAACTGGGCACAGTACTCCAGGTGAGGCCTCAGTGGTGCCAAGTAACACTTTCCTTGATTTGCAAGGATTTGCAAGAGTTAATACAACTCAGTATGCTGCCAGGTTGTTTTGCAACAGGAACACACTCTTGGTTCATATTCAGCTGGGGATCCAATATAACCCCCAGGTTCTTCTCTGAAGTACTGCCGCTTATCTAATCATTCCCCAATCTGTGTCTGTGCATGTGATTGTTCTGTCCCAAGTGCAAGAGTTTGCATTTGCCCGTGCTGAATTTCACCTGATTTTGGACCATTTCTACAGTTTATCCTGGTCATTCTGGATCCTAGCCCTGCCCTTCAGTGTCTGAAATTCCAACCAGCTTCATGTTGTCCACAAATTTGCTAAGCGTGCACTCAATCTGAGTGTCATAAACCATAATGAAAATGTTAAACAACCAGACCCAGGATGGTCCCCTGAGGAACTCCACCTCATGTCTCCTTGATGACTCTCATTGACTGTACTGATCCAACCAGTTATGTATCCACCTTACAATACTTTCATCTAGCCGGTATTTCCTTAATATTGGTTTTCTCTAGTGTTTCCTTAATAATATTCTGGTGACCTCCACATAAAATGTTATTTCAGTGAAAATAGAGCTACATAGAAGGAATGAATGAGCCGGCCTAGCTTTTGAGGTGGTTCATCCCCATTTTTAGTCATGGCTGGACTGGAGGCTGGATTCAGGACAGTTCCAGTTTTCACTCATGCAAAGAGAATGCTTTATTCCATCAGTGGGAGATGTTAATAAGGCCAACTCATTTCTTTGAAATTAAGTTACGAAATGGTAGATGTTAAAGTGAACTGACAGCTCTTTAGGAAGCCTCAAAATCCATGAAAGTTTTAGGACAGGGTTTTTAAAAAAGGGGGAAAAAAAAGAAAACAAAGCATGTAATTAGTGAATCATGGCACGCTACATAGAGAAGGTGCCATTAATGCAATTAGAGTCAATGTCATGATAGCACTGGCATTTGCTTGAACTCAAGGCCTCCCTTATGTCAAGAAGTGTATTGCTGTTGCATTGTTCCTTCTAATGGTTAACAGAATAAGAATAGAAAAGATGACAACTAAAATAATTCCTTGAGGCCACCTGCAAAATGGATTGGGGAGCTCTGTAAGCTGTTTGAAGTACGGAATGCCTCTGCTGTAAGCATATAAAGTGCGTAGCCCAAAAGGCACTTCATATAGGGCTACCTCAAACATTAATAAGAACAGTTGCTTTCTTGTGCAGTCTTTCATATAAATAGACATGGACACAATGCACATGGTAGTGTCCTAAAAGCATATTTATGAATAACAATAGACAATGTGAGGCTGCATTGGTAGAGGTATATTTTCTGCTTCTACAGTAACATACTAGGTGTATATATGTTAACAGAATAGGTATCCTTAGACATTTCTACTAGTTTGGAAGAGTCTTTACAATTTCTATACAAAGTCTCCATTTTAACAACAGAGACTCTCTCAGAATCTGTGACTCAAGTATGCACACTGTTTTTTTTTTTTGTCCTTTCTGAATTTTTTTAATAATAATATCAGGAAGAAGAAAACAATATATTATATTATCAAACTGGAGACAAGGTTGGTGGAGTCCACCTGTTGGCTTCCTTTTTTTTAATTTTTGAGGAACAGTAGTTGCTATGGAACAAATTCACCCCAGTGCACATTGTCTGAGAGCAAGGCTCTTTGCTAAATTTCAGTGCACCAGTGACTACTGTGGTGGGCAGGACACAAAATCTTAATACTGACAGATGTCTGGGAGCTTCATTCTAAATCTATTGCAGACAGGAGGGAGGGTGAATGTAAGAGAGAAAACATTTGCCACATTCAAACCAATGCCAAAACCCTCCTTAAACTGAATAGCCCAGAAGCTTCTATTTAATCAGAGAAATGGCTTAACATGGTCTTAGTACACAAGAGCTGGATTATGAATAAATAAGGCCTGTAGTCACTTGAAATGTTGGTACCCCTGCCCGTAGTTAACTTCTTCTTATGAGCAGCTGCATTCTCTTCCAGCTAGGGACCTGGACGTTGTCTTCAAATACAGGGTGTTACAGAAATCCAACCTAGATGTGACAAATGCATGGATTATTGTCTCATCTGGGAGGAAGGGACAGACTTCTAGCAAGCAAGAAGGAAGATAAGGAATTTTTGGAAATGGATGCTGGTTCCTTGATCCTCCTCCTCTCATCATCCAAAAGTCACAGACAGAACTGCAGCCTC
Source organism: Alligator mississippiensis (assembly GCF_030867095.1). Lineage (NCBI taxonomy): Eukaryota > Metazoa > Chordata > Crocodylia > Alligatoridae > Alligator > Alligator mississippiensis. Next base: position 149,416,719 of record NC_081824.1, read on the forward strand.
TGGGTCTATCTCATGGCACTTCTCAGAACGAGGCATGAGTTAGACCAATCCTCCCAAACCAACAGACAGTAGCTGTTGGGTTGGGAGGGTGGAGGACCAGCTCTAATTTGGAGCCAATACAGGGAGAGCGGCTGCATCTCTGTAGCATCTCCCCCCTAGCTGCACCCCTCACCCCTACCGCTCTGGTGCTGCATCTGGATGGGAGGGGGGAGAAAGCAGGGGAGGGAGTCCATTATGGGGGTTCCCCAGCTGCACTGGAGTGGTGGGTGGGTGGATTGGAGCTCTCCACCTGGGGCGGGGGCATCAACCCACTCCCCACCACCATCCAGCATGGGCTAGGCAAGCTCCAGGATGAGCTCCCTCTACTCCCTTTCCCCCTCTCCCACTCTAAAAACGGCGCTGAGAGCAGGGCAGGTCAGCCCTGCTCCTGGTGTATGTAGACAGAAATTACTGAGGGTGCTCCATTTTGGAGCATCTTCATCTGAACCCTCATGCAATGAGGGTTCAGATTTTCATGGAATCCAATCCTTTTAAAACGCTCTGCAGTTGTGTGCAGTTGTTTGGTCACAGCTGTAGAGCACTTTCAGAGGCCAGATCAAATGAAAATTGTCACTTCTGTCTGCATTTCAAGAGTTTTCTACCAGCTTTCTCATTTTTGCCATCCAAAGAGTCTAGTTCAGTTAGACTTTGTTCTCACTCTGTATTCTCTCCCCAGAGGTCAGTCAGGGATGATTTCCTTCCACCAGCTTCTCTGACTCACCATATGTTCCTTTTTCTCCACACTTCTAAATCATTGCGTGGCACCCAGAGCTATTGTCCAAGAAAGGGAATACCTTATTCAGAGGACATCTTACCTTCTGATAGCTTGGATTTACTTTAAAGTATGGATGGATCTGGGGTTTAAATATCCCAGCTGCTCCCTGGGACAGTTTCACTGAATAACACTAAAATTCTATGTATGTAGAGTTAAAAAAAATTGTGGGGGGCATTATTTTAAAACTCCCTGCATGCAGGACAGGGGTAATTTAAAAGGTCCAGGATAATACCAGCTTCCATGAACAGCCTTTTCTGCCGAGGGTGGATTTAAATTAAGCCACAAGTCATGTGTGCCAGTGGTAATGCAAAGTTCTATGCAAATTAATCTTTTAAAACCCACTAAATGTTAAATGAGTTGAATTACACTCAAATTATGGGTTTTCCATTCACTGAAAGGACTATTTGCATATGACAGCCAGCCCATCAGCCTCTTCTAAACAGTACAGTATCAGTTGACATCAGATTGCACTATTCATGAAATAATCCTAGTGATGTTTGTGCTAGATCATTTCATATGGTTCAGGCTACTTCTGAGAGAGGTCCTGGTTTAGTGGTTAATACCTGAACCTGCGGGTCAGATGTGGGTTCTGTGCCTGGGCTGCTGTCTGGGGTTGCAGCTTTCATTATTCTGTTTCAGGTTGTAGAGGTCATGTGATCCCAGTCAGTCCATAAAAAATGGACCAGTTATATAGTGTTATAGTCCACAAACAAGTAACATGTCAAAAACTACGGCAGGTTGCTACATGACAGCAATGCACTTGCTCCCAAATCTTTAAAAACAAGAGATTAAATGTAAGGAGATGAAACAGTAAGATCATGAATCTTACACTGTCCATATATTAAGCATTAGCTTGTTATTCTCTCTAAGTACAAAGATAATTATACCTACCTCTTCACCATGCAGCCTTAACTGATTTTTTAAAATGAAACTTGTTTATGTAGCAAATTTCACTTTTATTAAAAAAGAAACCTCCCATATTTTCTTTTGTGCAAGAAAATGAAGTAGCTGTCTTTAGGTTTTTTAACAGCAAACAAATAGAATGGGCGGAGAAAATTATTCCTGAAATGAAGATGCAAGTAGCTCTGCTGGAAACCACCTGGTAACCAGCACTTAATTCCACAGGCTTGTGAAAACTGTCACAGAAAGGCTGCTCTAATTCATATGGATTCCCACTGGCTCCTACAGAGCAGTGTGGAGGTACAGTCTTAACTTTGCCCTTTCTTTTTTATTAACTGGAGGTCTGGAGAGGCCAAAGAGGAAATACGTGATGCATCCCATGACAAGCTTCTAATGAAATGACTCTGCAACACCATTCTAATTACAATAGCTGCAGTACTGGCTTTTGAAGCCACAAGACAGCTGATAGGAAATTATGTTGATGGTCATATCTATTGTTCTTTATGTTATAGAACATCTCTGGGATCAGGAACATCTTTTCATTTATATATGCACAGCACCTAGCCCAAGGGGCCTGGTCCATGACTGTAGATCTCAGGTGCCACCAGAGCACAGCTAAAAAGTAGATCCTCCTTGATTATAACAACTATTATGTAGTGCCTTTTATTCCAAAGGTTCTCATAGTATTATGCCTGTCAGTCTGACAGAGTGGAAGCATTAATTAAAACAACTGCATAATAAGCACAGAGGAAAATACATACATTATAGCTACTTGGCAGTCATAGACTGTATTGGCATTCAAAAATTCTAGTAACACAGGACCTGATCCAGACTCATTCAGGTCAACAAAAAGTCTTCTACTACCTTCAAAAGCTTAAGGATTAGACCCTAACTGGTGTGTGTAACAGCTTGACAGACATACCATATTTGATTTATGAATATATGAAAAGGCGCACCAGATGAGCAAAATATGTTTTGTAGACCACCAGCGAGGCTTTCATGGGCTGCAGTTTGAGATCTGAGGATCTAGGAGATGCACTTCCTAGTTCTTCTAATCTGATCAGTGGATTTCTCTTTATCAGGTCCTATGTGTCCCTCTTGTATCCTTGAGTCTACAGTATAAAAATTTTCTACACACCGGTTCATAACTTTACCACTGAAGCTTCTGGAAGAAGAGCCAGTGTCTGATTTCAGTTACACCTGTGTAAATCCAGACTAACTCCATTGGTGACAAGGACCTTTGCTGGCTAAGCCTTTGTTTCTGACTAGAACTCATTTGTGGAAAGCCACATACATATGTAAGTGCTGAGTGCAGCTTCATGTTTACCACAGTACCTGGTATGTGGTTAAAGAGAGAAGCTGGTAATAAAAGGCTGACATCATATTGGCAACAGAAAGCTGTTTTTTAAATGTTGTGAAGCACAGAAACCAACTGTGTAATGAAATCCTGAGGCAGCCCAATAGAAGTTTCAAAGCTTTTCGTCCTCTAATACACACAGCAATTACCCCCTAGCCATTCTACATTAAAAGCCTACAGTGCAACTTTTACCAACGGAAATCAATTTTATATATGAAGCAAGGAGACCAGAAATGTGTTTCAGATTGGCATTGCTTAGCCTAGAGAGGCCCAAGTAGAAAGGAAGTGGGGAGAGAGTGTAAATTTCTCCTTGATAATTAGTTTAAAAATATGTAGTGGGGTTCAAGTATTGTTGCAGCTGTGATGCTCCAAAAAACATCAGAAGCAAAGGTTTTTGGTGATATGTTTTATAGCCATATAATTAGGAGAGATTGTTTTGTCTAATACCTCTCCCAACTATACAGTTGGTCCAATAAAAGACTAAAAATAAAATAAAATAAAATAAAAGACCTCCCCCCAAAAATGTTACTTTAAAAATATGGGCAGAAAACAAATAATTAAAATAATTTCCCTTCCTCATGTGAAAGATCCAAACCTCATCTCATTGGAAGCAAGAGGACAATATGCATTGGCTGCTGGAAGCAGGATTGGACCCTAAATATGTACTGTGTGATGCATGGTTGTAATTTGTATTTGTTTATTAATATGATGATATAAATGGCATGGGAGGTGCATGTTCTAGTGTTCCAAGTGACCTGTACTCAGAAACGGTGCTGACAGAAATGGAGCGTACAGATAAAAGAGGTCAGACACTAATCATCTGAAATAGAAAAATGCTAGTTTCCGGACAGCTGACTGGGTTTCACGTGCTAGAAAACAAAGGCACATTGTGGATGAGATGTCTGTGTTTAATTCAGATCTTTTTTTCTACTCATATCATACCAGACTTCTGTATTTACTCTAGTCAGCTCTACATACAACCCAGGTGATTCAGATTTTCTCACTTTGCTGGGTTTCTTAAAATGAAAACAAAAGATGTAGCTGATCAAGAACACTTAACATGGACCAAATGAAAGAGTCAAGCTCAAGAGGCGTTCAGTTATGTGAAGGTGTGAAATCTACTGAGGCAGCCAAGCTACCATATAAATCAGTGGTTTTCAACCTTTTTTCATTTGTGGACCCCTAAAATTTTGTTAATGGAGGTGCGGGCCCCTTCAAATTGTAATTGTGGGTATCCGCATGCTTTTGATTGATCATAGTCATCTTTTATGGACCCCTTAGACATAGTCTGAAGGCACACAAGGGTCCATGGACCACAGGTTGAAAACCATTGATTTAAATGGTCAAGTTAAACAGGATATAGTTGTGACTAAAATGCATTCCCTCTTTCCCTGTCATTCATAAACTCAGGAAAATTTCAGTTGCATCTTGCTTGAGTTGCCTATTTCAATGGATAACTTGACTTTCTTACAGCTCTTATAGCTTAATATCTATATCAACTTAATATCTATATATACATATCGACATCAACTCATGGGAGGCTATCGCCCAGGACCTCCCCAAATGGAGGAAGAGTTTGCTGCAAGGATCTCAGTACTTTGAAACATCACAACGACAACAGGAGATGGGAAAGCGGGACTGGCAGAAACAGCACGTTGCGGGAATCAGGAATCCAAAGTCATCCAACGTGCAAGGAAACATGTGCCTGAGTTGCAATAGAACCTGCCAGTCCTGGATTGGCCTTGTCAGCCATCTTCAAACCCACAGATAAGACAATCGTAGACGACAATCTTCCTTGTCTGCAAGGGATTGCCGATGATGATGACAGCTTAAAGCAACCACTTCTTTTTGTACATGTGAAACATCTTTGATAAGATCTTTCCACACTGTCAGCCTATTTTGGGGCAGTTGCAGATGGATCCTGTCAGTAACATCCATATTTCCAAACGCACATACAGATAACTGAAGACATGAAGCCGCAGAGAGCAACTGCTATGGGAATATTGCTCCTGTGGAAAGGTGAACAACTTTAGTGAAAATGACCCGTTCTGAAGCATTCAACGAGAGGCTTCCTCTCTTGCCTTGTAATGTGATTGCCTTTCTGTGTTGCTGATGGGATCAGGAACACAAAGACAAAATACTACAAGTAAATATACATGGACTCAAGCCTCAGAAACTGGATCCAGATTTCAAACCCTGTAAAGCTCAAAATGCTTCAGGACCTTCAAGGGAGAATGTTGTGGGACATTTCTGTCATGAACTGGAACTGGCAGGGGTGGAAATAACTTCTGGTCAGGACTGCATTTTTCTCTGCAAGTAAACTTGAATGAAAATGAAATTGTTTTGGCATGCATTGAAATTTTTCTTTAACATTTTGGAGATTTTGTTAAAAGAAAAAGGTCCAAGTAAATATTTCTAGCCATCAAAAAGCACTGTATTTTTCAGTCACAAAATCCCATAAAAAATTCCATTTTTCAGGTTTGGGTGAATACCTGGAAAATGTTGGCAAGCGACAGGCATTTGGTTTTATTTTTTTTAAAATTGTGCTTAAAAAAAGTTTCATTGAACATTTTTTCCCTAATTCTACTAGGAATCTTGCAAGACGCTATGGGTGCCTATACACATGCTCCAACTTGTTCTGATTATAACACATCAGAGCAGACTTGAATAATTGAGTCTGCTGGAGTAATCTAATCAGAGTGCTCCAGCGTCTCATGTATTCAGTGATCCACATTTCAAAATGGCAGTGGGGGCACTTTAACTAAAACTAATTGAATGAGCTTTAGTTAAAGCACCCCCACCACCATTTTAAAACATGGGATGCTGAATGCATGAGACACTGTGGGCATTTTAATTAGAAAGGCTCCTGAGAGCCGCTCTAATTAAACACCCCCCTCCCATCACGGAGCACATGTATAAGCACTCTAAGTCTTTAGGAGACTTGTGCATCCTCTGAAGTTGTGGACAACACTGCCCTCCACCTACTCTCTCTCCCTTCCCCGTTTTTGTATTCTAATTCCTATCTCCATTTTACCCACTGCTCTATGCATGTCCTTTCATAGCATCTGACAAAGTGAGTTTGGACTCATGAAAGCTGGTGCTATCTATCTATCTATCTATCTATCTATCTACAAATATAGATATAGATATATCAACTTTGATTAGTCTATAAGGTGCAAATCTACCCTACATTCATCTTCCTCTAATCTGAATTCAGTTGCCACTAATAAAGTCTTGCTTTCAATGAAATGGTGGTTTCTGAAACACCATTTTATCAAAAGATTCCCAACCAGCTCTAAGTAGAGGCAGCCATCTTAGCTTGCTCCCTTTTCCAGTGGCAATGCATGGGGGGGGGGGGTTGCACAGGCAGATGCACATGCACCCCCTGAGAGTGCCAGTGCACCCCCTGACTGGCCACACTTGCTGCTGAGGTAAGGGGCAGGGGGAGCAGGTGGGAGCATTGGTGCCCCGCCCTGCAAGTGCCGGCCGATGGCTGCAGCCGCTCCCAGAAGTGGCCGCAACCACTCCCAGAAGTGGCTGAAGCGATCAGCTGTTGCAGGATTGGCTGCGGGTTTCCCCTGGGGCAGTGAAATTGACTGCAGGGGACCCCCCACCCTAGTCAGCAGAATTGGCTGCAGAGACTAAGTCACCCATGCCCTTTTCCCAGGGTCAGAGGTCTCATCAGGGACAAACCATGGAAGGAGAGGATGCAACAGGAGCTGACTGTGGTGAAAACAAAAATTCAATAATCCATCATAGCCACTGTCAATCTACACTAAATGCATTTCCCATCTGGTAGAGAATCAGAATCAGTGCATTTGACATTTGAGTTTAAACAAAACTTGGCAATAGTAAGGAATCATTCTGCAACAGAAAAGCATGTGACTATGGAATGTGTTGCAACTTAGGGTGTTTTCCAGATGAAGTACTCTTGTGTTGCCAGGCAGGGCCTGATCTTGAGCCTTGCTGAATCCCTGCAAAATCAACTAAAGCCAGCCAGCATCAGCTGCAGGTGCATAACGTCCCTTTTTAGGATCTGGCTCTGGTTTGAGAACTCATGCACATTACATCCCCAAAGGCAGAAGTGCATAGTCACAGGAATCTATTGCTACAAGAGATACTGAAGATTGTTTGAATACAAGTATATCATTGTAGGGGACGCCTCCTTACTTGTCAGTACACCCCCATTGTAGCAGAATTAACAATCTTGCTTGCAGCCAAACCTGCAAACAATGACATCATGCAGGAAGCATTTAAAGGTGCAGTCTGCAGGTAAACTGCGGTATTAAGCTGATTACTTGAGAAGCACGAGGGAGTAAGTGGAGGAGCCCTGGGGGCTGAGTCGATTAATGTAAGGAGTGCATTCCTCAGTGATAAATGAAAACCTCTAGCCTGCCCTCAGTGTGGTGTCATGGTGCTTAATGCTTGGAACACCAAGACAGTGAGTTAAGCTACAGTAATGGGAACGGCCCTGTCATCTTGTACAGGACTTGTGCTGGAGGTCACAAAGTAGCTCTCAGCAAAAGCAATCCAGGCCCCACATTAATAGCAGACAGTAATAGAAAGTATTTAAAAAGCAAACCTACATGCATGGATCCCATGGAAATTAGCTGACTGCAAATCATTCAGGCTAACTTGGGTAGCAATAGTTAAAGTGCACAGAACATTATGGGTAGCAATAGTTAAAGTGCACAGACACCTAATTTCAGCATAAAAGTTCAGGTGTCCTATTCTGGTTTGGGTTTAGGTTGGCTCTCCAGCCAGCTTCCTCCTGTATGACCTTCCTCAATGACCAGTAGATCCTCCTCTCCACTCCCTTGCCCTCCATAGCGTTCCCTTTGTTCATCTTGGTCTGAGTACATACAACTCCATACTGGGCCTATGGCCACTCTGAGTGAATCCTGCATGAAGGGGGTTGGCAGCTTTTTGGAACAGAGGGTCACTGTAACAGAGTTCAGCTCTGTGCTGCTGCTGCAGCAGGAGTCACTGTTTCCCCTTGCAGTGTTACTGCCACCTTGCCCTGTCACCTGTCTGCCATGCAGCCGATGCCCCACCACAGAAGCCCCTGCTGCTGAAATGCCGTCAATGCTGCCGGCTCCAGGAGCTGGATAAAATGACTCTGCAGGCCAGATCCAGCCTATGGGCTATAGGATGCCAGGCTCAAACTTTTGAAATTTGAACAGAAAAGTGATAGGCCTCAGGCATGGCTGCATGCATGCATGCAGTGCAGGGGAAGAAACCTTTCTGCCCAAATCAAAGACGTTAGGGACCACAGGATGAAAGAGAACTGGAATTCATACTGAAGAGAGGCAAGAGGTGGCAGGAGGCAGGTGGGAAGGAGTCTCCTAGCAAGCTTCTCAATGATGGCACATTTGGCTATCACTGGACTGCCTTTCAGAATTGCTGGCCCACAAAGAGTTGTGGGCACTCCATCCTTCTGGGAAATAACCCCAGCGCTGTTTCATTGCTGCTTTTGAAGAAGTGCCCTCAGCATGGGCAGTGAGGAGGGATTGCTTCAGGCAGAGTGAGGCCAGCTCCACCCCTGTAAGAAATGGAGGCAGAAATAATAGTTCAGTGGCGTGTGGGACTGGGAGTTCAGGAATCTCAATGGGGCAGGGGGGAACAAAGCATTCAGACTGTACGCAGAACAGGTCAGAAGGGCAAGGGGAGCTCAGCTTGTATAGGGAAAGGGAAGAAATGCATGGAACATAACACGTTAGCATGAAGGCTGTGCATCCGAACCATAAAACACTGTGGCTTTGACTGGCAGCTTGCATATTACATTTTATAGCATTTTCCCCTCTGTTTCCTTTCCCCTCAGCTCTTTCATGCTGGTTCATGCCTCCCTCTTCCCCTCCCTTACACCACACCTAACTGTTTCTGCTTCTTCTTTAGACTCTGCCTTGGCTTTGATCCAAATTTCATTTCCTTATGCCTACAAATCATGCCAGTGCACACGCTACACTGAAACTGGGGGTGAGGGGTGACCACTTGGTCTTGGGCTGTATGAAATCCACTGGATAGATTTACTCTCACATGAAAAATTTGGTCCTCTCTTCTGGGTGAGTTGCTTCATATCGAACTGGGCTAAGTCACATTTTCTCCCCATCCCCTTTCTTTTCAATAAACAATCAACCCAGAGCTGACTTGATTACGAGCTGCTGATACAGCATTGTTGAATCCAAGCCCTGTGTGTGTTTTGGCAGAAGCACTCGTTGCAACCAAGTGTGCAAGGTGACTTGCCAAGAAGCTCAGCTTTCTTGGAGGGTTGCTTCTGATTCTATGGAAGTCAATGGCAAACCTCCTATCAACTTCCATGGAACCAGGATCTGACTGTATGTGCGCACAGCTCTGGGTATGGGACTTCCTGACAAGCCTCATAACAGCTTGTTTCTTCCCCTGTATTGTTTCCTTGCTTTATTTTCCTCTTCGCAGGTAATGAGCTGATAATAGCAAAGAGTCCCTGTAGAAAAACTAAGCTTCCTTTGAGCATTGCTGTTTTTATAACCTATAGGGCTTCCTTTTTTTCGTGAGTGTAATTTCGCCCTTGCAAGTAATTACAGGTGCCGATGCTAAACCAGTGACCTTTAGCTACAAGGCTGTTGTGCAAATCAGGTAACCGGATGCCCAGGCAGGACCATTTACATTTACAGTCTGTTAAAAGTGAAAAGGCTGCAGACAGAGGTACTTGCAAGTTGAACCTCCCTGCAAGTGTGACAGTGCTTTTCAAGATTCTTTGTCTGTAGTAGCCTTGTACCCTTACCTTATGGGAGAACTGATAACATTTAGGGAAAGTGGTCATTCTACAACAGCCCAAATAGCAAATGAAACTGGAGGCGGACTGGGAGAATTGGGAAAGGGTAAATGCCCTGTTGCAGAATACTGTTAAGACACGTTAATGCAAGTGCAAGGCTTTGGAAAACAGAGTGGCAAATGTAGTTCATCTGCATGTCCAGCAAGACCATGTTCAGAAGCAAATTGGAACATCTGCCCTGGGACCCTGAAAACAAACTCAAGAGGGCTGGCTTGTGTAAGTTACAACCAATGAATCCAAGGGCATGATCCAACGGTTCTCTTCCCACTGATATAAATGGGCTGATACTTTGTTGGTGGGCTCTATACGAAACCCAGACATGGATGGAGACAGGTTTTGCAAACCTTCGAATCTCTTTTTTGTGTCCACATGATTCCCTTGTGTAACTGAATACCAGGTTTTCCTCATGGTGATTCTAATTTTTCTATTGCTAAATTACTCTCTGGAGGAACCCCATTCAGGCCAATAGGAATTACACCAAGGCTACAGCTCCAGTACAGCAGCAGTAGGTTCAGCTGAGACACCGCTGAATAAACCCCGCACCCCCTGCTCCCAATCACACACTCCAGACCCAGGCATATGCTAGGAAAAACACTTCAGGGTCATCCCTAGGGGAGCTATCAAGCACACTGGAGACTGATATCTTGAGAATGGCAGCAGAGGGACACCCCAGAATACCTTGTCCAATATATTTCTGGGGTTGGAACATGCATATGGGAACTGGTGGGTGGGACATATTCAGGGGCATCTTGACCAGGGCACAGAGCCACCCCGTGTGGATATTTCCCTAAGGCCCATGTGGCATCAAATGTTGTTCTGCCTAAATAAAAGCACCAGTTCTCTGTTATGGGAAGGAAGCCCAGAAAAGGCAGGTTGACATGAATTATTCTTCTCTGTGCATTAGGGATGTGAAAGGTTAAACATTTACATGCTTAAACGAAAAGTATATTTATACTGGTAATGCATTAACAGTTAACATATAGCACAGGGCTCAGTCCAGCAGGGAAGGGAAATGGTACAGCAGGCAGGCAGGAAGGAGGGAGGGAGGAGGAGGGGAGGGGTGAAGTAGTAGTAATACCCATAGCTAGTCTGCTCTCTCTCTCAACATGTTGCCGGCTGCAGTGGGCTGGGAAAGCCTCTCACCTGCTATTGCCACCCATGGCTTCACATGGGCTATGTTGTCTGACGGGGCTTGCCACCATATCCTCCACACCATCAAAAGCCCCAGGGAGCAGCTTCCAGCAGTAGCTATGTCTTAGTGGGTCTGTGCATGGCTCCCATCTCCATATGCTGTTCCAGGCAGGTGGCTGCAGCCCCTCCCCTGTGGTGAAATACTAACTGAATGTGCAGTAAATACATTTACTGTGCAGTAGTGCTGGCGCACATTATTTTTCTGGCACTTACTGTGCAGTAGCTTAATAACACAGTGCAGTATATTATTAAGCACAGGTTTTGACTGGCATGCTACTGCACCATGTTATTAGACTACTGCACAGTAAGCGTCTCGCGTAGATGTGCCCACTATGTTGTGTCTGTGGTGTTAAGTTGTATTCTTGGCCTTCCAGGAGCCCAAATTAAAAACCAGGGCCTTATGCGTGGTGCTATACAAATACAGATAAAAAAGCTGCTATCTCCTAGAGAGCATAGGGTATGAAAAACAAGAGACAACAGACAGATGGGCAGCACAAGGAAACACTGAAACAATAGTGGCTGACATAATAACCAGTTTTCTGAGCACAGCAGCTGCCTAACTATTGGCAAGTTTTCTACAGAAGGCAGGGAAGAGTTGTACCTTATTGACTAAATCAGAGCTGTATAGTGTAAACTTTTGTAAGCAGTGGGTGCCCTTCATCAGATGCTGTGAAGAAACTGCAGGAAGCAGAGCTTCTAAATAGAAAGCAGTGATTAGACTACAATGGGTAGGGAAGGGGGGAGAAAAAAGGAAAAAGTTTTTTGTAGGCATACAAGAGTCCTGGGCCTGATTTTTTACTGCTTTCTGTGAGAAGCAGCCATTTACCCTTGCGTCAACGGCAACCTACAGCAAAATGGTAGAGTTCAGTACAGTTTTGCCCTACAGCAAAATGGTAGACTTCTGTACAGTTACTGCTACCAAGGTACAAAACACATCAGGGCCCTTTGGAAATGCACATCTTTTGACCTGTGCATAAAATAGCAGTACTTGCTTTTGTGAGCATTTCTCCCTTTCAGTGCCTAGGATCTGTTTGCTACTGAACATTCCTCTCACCATATTTTGCACACTTTCTCTGTATCTGTTTTTCAGTCTCTGCATTTTTAAGCACCATGAGCCTGACCCTGATCCATCTAGTAGGCACCAAATGCGATCCTATTCCACCTTGTTTGAGTCCCTGAACATTTATAAATATGAAAGGTGGATGGGACCTCATCTTCCTGGCTGCTTTATTTGTGATTTCATTCTAAAGCTAAGATGACAGCATGTTACAAGACTAGATACATTCCAGAATGTTTAGGAACTAGGATTGCAGACCCCTAAATCCATTTAGGCACTTAATGGTGGATTACTATCTGGCCCATATTTCCCAGGTATTTTATCACACTCTCCTGTGTGTGAGCATGGGAGTTAGAGGTACAGCCTCTGAATCACAACTTCCTAGACATAGTGTTGTTAACAGAAGTGACATTTGTCACATGATCAGTCCCCTGAAAGTGCTCTACAGCCATGGCATGACACACGTGGACAGCTATAGAGCGCTTTAAAAGTGACCAATTGCATGACAAATTAATCCTCATCACATGAGGGAGTCATAGATTCATAGATTCATAGATGTTAGGGTCGGAAGGGACCTCAATAGATCATCAAGTCTGACCCCCTGCATAAGCAGGAAAGAGTGCTGGGACTAGATGACCCCAGCTAAATGCTTATCTAACCTCCTCTTGAAGACCCCCAGGGTAGGGGAGAGCACCACCTCCCTTGGGAGCCCGTTCCAGACCTTGGCCACTCGAACTGTGAAGAAGTTCTTCCTAATGTCCAATCTAAATCTGCTCTCTGCTAGCTTGTGGCCATTATTTCTTGTAACCCCCTGGGGCGCCTTGGTGAATAAATCCTCACCAATTCCCTTCTGTGCCCCCGTGATGAACTTACAGGCAGCCACAAGGTCGCCTCTCAACCTTCTCTTGCGGAGGCTGAAAAGATCCAGTTTCTCTAGTCTCTCCTCGTAGGGCTTGGTCTGCAGGCCCTTAACCATACGAGTGGCCCTTCTCTGGACCCTCTCCAGGTTATCTGCATCCCTCTTGAATTGTGGCGCCCAGAATTGCACGCAGTACTCCAACTGCGGTCTGACCAGCGCCCGATAGAGGGGAAGTATCACCTCCTTGGACCTATTCGTCATGCATCTGCTGATGCACGATAAAGTGCCATTGGCTTTTTTGATGGCTTTGTCACACTGCCGACTCATGTTCATCTTGGAGTCCACTAGGACTCCAAGATCCCTTTCCACCTCTGTGCCACCCAGCAGGTCATTCCCTAGGCTGTAGGTGTGCTGGACATTTTTCCTCCCTAGGTGCAGCACTTTGCATTTCTCCTTGTTGAACTGCATCCTGTTGTTTTCTGCCCACTTGTCCAACCTATCCGGGTCTGCCTGCAGCTGTTCCCTGCCCTCCGGCGTGTCTACATCCCCCCATAACTTTGTGTCATCTGCAAACTTGGACAGAGTACATTTGACTCCCTCGTCCAAGTCACTGATGAAGACATTAAAGAGTATCGGTCCAAGGACCAAACCCTGCAGGACCCCACTGCCCACACCCTTCCAGGTCGAAACCGACCCATCCACCACGACTCTCTGGGTGCGACCCTCCAGCCAATTCGCCACCCACCGGACTGTGTAGTCATCCAAGTCACAGCCTCTTAACTTGTTCACCAGTATGGGGTGGGATACCGTATCGAAGGCCTTCCTGAAGTCTAAATATACGACATCCACCCCTCCTCCTGTGTCCAGGCGTTTCATAACCTGGTCATAAAAAGAAACTAGATTGATCAGGCACGATCTGCCTGCCACGAACCCGTGCTGATTTCCCCTCAGCATAATTTGTCCTGCCGGGCTCTCACAAATGTGAGCCTTGATAATTTTTTCAAAGACTTTGCCGAGGATGGAGGTGAGACTAACTGGCCTATAGTTGCCCGGGTCCTCCTTCCTCCCCTTTTTGAAAATGGGGACCACGTTGGCCCTTTTCCAGTCCTCCGGGACTTGGCCCATGCGCCACGAGCGTTCAAATATTCCCGCCAGTGGCTCTGCAATGATGTCGGCCAGTGCCTTCAGCACCCTCGGATGGAGCTCATCCGGGCCTGCCGACTTAAAGGCATCTAGTTCTTCCAAGTGACTCTGCACCATCTCAGGGTCTACGTATGGAAGTCTGGCGCCTTGCTGCTGCCTCTCTACAACCCCAGTGAGAGACTTGTCGTGCCCCTCACTTAGGAACACTGAGGTAAAGAACTCATTGAGGAGTTCAGCCTTGTCCCCCCTGTCTGTCACCAATTGTTTCTGCCCATTTAGCAGTGGTCCTATTCCTCCCTGGGCCTTCCTTTTACTCCCTATATATCTAAAAAACAATTTCTTGTTGTCTTTTACTTGGGTTGCCATCCTCAGCTCCATGGTAGCTTTGGCTTGTCTAACTGCCTCCCTGCAAGCACGAGCAGAGGAGGTATATGCATCTTTGGTGATCTCTCCCTGTTTCCACTTTTTATGTGCTCCCCTTTTGTCCCTTAGGCTGCCCTGGATTTCTCTGGTCAGAGCATCAGAGGAAAGCACTCCACTTCGGAGTGCCTTAGGGAACTTCTGTTCCTTAACATTAATTTGTGCTGTGCTTGGGGCTGGGCTGACTCATCTCAGCCCTGTCCCTGGTGCTATCTGCAGGAAGGGAGTGGGGAGAAGGGAGGAGGAGTGAGCTGTGGGCTGGGTTTTGTCTGGCCTGAGCTGGATGGGGGGGCAGAGGTAAATTGAAGCCTGCCCACCTCACTGTCATTTTCCACCCCCAGCCACCTCCCCTCCAGCTCAGACTGGGCAAAAGCTATCCCATCGCTTGCTCTCCCTCTCTTCTTCCCCCTCCCTTCCTACAAGAAGCACTGCAACTTGGGGGCAGGGTGGGGGCAGGGGCAAGGGACTTCAGGCAGGTTCCTTGGGCTCGATCAGCTCCAAAGTGTAGCTTGATTCCCCCCCACTTCCCCCTGCCCATGACCCATCAGGCAAACATCTGTTGGGTGAGGGTAGGAGAGGGGATGCTGTAACTCATGGCACTTTATTTGAAGCACCATGAGTTAGAGCAGGGACCTGCACACCTGTCAGTACCCTAAATGCTGGAGGCTACAAATGAGAGAGGAATGGTTAAAAAAAAAACCCTGGTCAGACCCTGTTCAGTCTCCCTTTCAACATCTACTTTCTGCCACTGTGTGACACAGGGAGACTGGGCAAGATGGACCTATGGCTTGACTTAGTGAATGGCAGTTCTTATGTTCTAAGGCAGACCCAAAAATAATACAGTTAAAAATGTGCTGTGTAGGTGGGGTCCAGTTTGGGCAAAATGATCTCCCTTATGTTTCTCTCCTCCTGTAGGGGATGAAAATATGGGTCTACCACATGCTTATGCCAAGCAGGGTTTGAAAACTGAGCACCCAAACCATTCTGCTTGCTTTTCAATTGTAGCAAGTTAATTAGATTGTAAGGTTAAAAAGCAATGATGTATATAGGGTGATACTGAGGGGTCCTTAGATGGAAGGAGAGGCTCTGAAGGTGAAGAGGGTAGAGGTTCTGGCAACAGGAAAAGTTACAGAATGGGAGATCCTAGTGGCTGAACTGTGTTGCCTTTCACATATTCTTTACTGGTCTACATATCCTGTCCATGCATACATGTACCTGCATGTGAACTCCTTGCCTCTTAATTGACTGGTTGTACCTCCCACTTTTAGAATTCCAGAGATGTTACGTGTCCCTCAGAAAGGAAGAACTGTTTATGCCACAGGCATAAATAAATCCAGAAAGCATTTGCAATAACAGAAATTGCCCAGGGCCCAATCTTGATCCTACTGAAGTCAAGGACAAATGCCCATTGCTTCAATGGGAGACAGGGATCAGGACCTTAGTGATGCAAAGGAGATCACATCAAACGCAAAGAAGCAGGCAAAAGAATGATGAGGCGGAAAAAAACTTTTGCTACCAAGAGGGGATGGGGGATCTGATCTGTGTTTTTCAGCCTTACAGAACAGGGGCTGAATGAACTTGTCAGACAGGCCTGACAGTGAGGTGCATTCAGCACCCTGGTAGGGCAGTGATATGCCCAACAGAAATGAGGAGAGTTAATAGATAAATTGGTGCTAGAGAGCATCGTGTTCTCTGTATACAGAGGACAAAGCAAGGATTCCTGTGGTTTAAGGAGCAATTACTATTGGTTATTAGTATTGTACTTGGATTAAGCAGGGTCATTCATTAGCATTATCACTTCATCCTCTTCCACAGTAACAAAATAACTTTAGTATCAAGAGATTCTAACCGAGAGCAGCTCATCATTGTGTTAGGTGCTGCCATATAGGACGGGACAGGCCTTTGGATTTGTTTCCGTAGCCATTTTGGAAACAAGAGCCTTCTGTTGCAGTGTCTTTGGCACTCAATACATACTGCCTTGAGTTCATTTTTTAGTTAAATTTCATAAATCTAGAACATACATTGGAATTATGTGACTGTCTCTTGATTTCTATTGTGCCCATCAGAATAAGCACATGAGAATTGCCATTCTGGGTCTGGCCAATTGTCCCTCTAGCCAAATATCCTCTCTCCAGCAATGGAAGCAGAGGATACTTTACAGGAAGAGTGTAAGAAGCAGGGTAGAGTGATCCATCCTGATATATCCTCAGTCACCATGATCAGGCTACATTTCTCACTGTTTTTACTAGCTCCTGGTAGACCTATCCTTCCTAAGTACCTCTAATATTTTTTGAAACCTTTTATACTGTATTGTTCTCATGAACGCTGCATTCCCCTGGAGGCTGGGGGGCACAACGAGCTCCCACAGGCAGCGGTGGTGCTGTTGGTAGCAGGTGGCGGGGGTGAGTGTTGACCAGAGGTCGGCGACCACCTGCAGACACCGCCAGCAACAGTGGCAGTGGCCAGCAGCAATTGGGGACCTCCTGCAGACACCGCTGACAGTGTCGGTAGCAAAGGGGAGTGGGGGTGTGGTGAGCAGTGACTGCCCGCAGGCACTGTCGGCAGTGTCAGCAGTGCTTTTTTGCAGGGGGTGCATGTACACCCCCTACGTGTTGCCAGTGATTGTTCTGATTGTAAGTTGACCCTGCATAGAAGCCAACATTTTCATGTTCAATTTTAAGGTAAAAAAGCTTTCTCCCTGATTATAAGTCATTATCTACAAATCAAGACCTTGAACTGCTACTGCCCTTACAGAATCGAATCCTGCAACAAAATCTAATAACCCATAAGAAAGGATCCAAAGGGTTAAAGATACTAAAAAGCCTAAAATAAAAAAGCATCTTCTGTCCCAAAGATAATTTTGCCCAAGGCTCAGCATATTGTATTCAGTCTAAAATTCCAGGCCAATATGTATCAAGACAAATATTTTTATTTAAATAGAAACTGTTTGCAGGTTTAAACAAGACTGGCTCTTATTAAAAGGCCAAATTTGAATTGCCAGATCTGGATTCTAACCTCGTGTGACATGTACAGCACAAGCCTGTGATCCACATTTTCCCTAGTCTTTAAAAGACATGGGGAAGGAGAAAATGGATGGTTGTATGGGAATTTTCTGACATCTTGTTTTTGTTTTGCTTTGTTGGGAAATGCTAATTTGTTGCATCCAAAATGTTTCATTATTGGTTTTGAACGACTTCCAGTGAAATGCAGGCAGGGTTCCAACACAAAACTGTGTGGTTTCCTGCCAGCTCCCCTTGCAGGCTCTTCCCTGGCTCTGTGGCTCCAGTGGTGATATGCTACACGGTCTGCCCCATAATTGAAGAACCAAGGATTCCCAGCTCCCTGTTCCCTGCAATGGAATTAGGGGTCTGGAAGCCTTAACTCGACACTAGACTCTTAGGATTTATGAGGTCTTACTTTTTATGTTGGAAGATTAATGCCTGCTTCCCACTTCAGTGGAGCAGACCAGAGAGATCCCTGGGAACTGTGTGGGGGTGGCAGTCTGGGTCACCTAGCTATTCTGGTCCTTCCTCACCTAAGCTGAGCCCACCACCATGACAGAGCCGGTGACCCTGCATGACACTCTTCAGAGTCAGCCAGTCAGGCCCCAAGGGTGCCACACAGGGGTCATCTGCTCCAGCATGGTGGAAGTGGTTCAGCTGACTTCAGCATGGCCCTTTTAAAAGCCATGCTGACTGGCACTTGAGACTGCTGCAGGAAGAGAGTCAACTGTTCTGTACAAGACTACCATATTGTTCCAATCATAGGCTGACCCCACATATGAATGGTTCTTTTTGAAAGGGGAAAAAGGTTGATCTATAATCAGGACAACATGGTACTATTGGTCTCCACAACATCCTGTAGCACTGAGTTTCACGTGTTAATTATACAGCGGTGAAAAAGCACTTCCTTTTTGTTGTTTTAAACCTCTTGGCTGATACTTTCATTACATGCCCCCTAGTTCTTGCATTATGCTACAGTAAATAACAGTTCCCTAGTCACTTTTTTATACCATTCATGATTTTATGGCCCTCTGTCATATCCCTCCTCAGTCAGGATCTTTCCAAGATGAAGGGATCCTACCTTCCCAGTCTCTCTTGATATGAAAGCTGTCCCATTCCTCTATCTTTCTTTGTTCTTATATTTTAAGATGGCGTGACCAGAGCTGCACACAGTTTCAACATATGGGAAGGCCGTAGATGTATGTAATAGCCTAATTAAGTTCCTCTGCTTTATGTTTCATTTCTTTCCTAGTGATTCCTAATATTTTATTTCCCTTTTTGACCCCTACTGTACATTAAAATGATGTTTTTAGAGAACTTTTCACAGTGAACTAAACTCCAAGATCACTTTCCCATGTGGTAACAATGTTTGGGTGAATGCTGTGACCTACAGTCGGGTTTTTAAGGGATAAATCCTTGCCTAAGAAGCAATAATAATCTGCTTTACAGATAATAATCTGATGCAATAATAAATGTGCACTCAGATTGCAGGGCTGCCCAAGCATCTAGCTACTGTGAATAGTGTAAGGCAGTGTGGAGTAATGTTGTAGCCAGGATGCTCCAAGAATTATGTGAAGCAAGGATTTTTGTCCGTAACATCTTTTACTGGACCAACTGTGTGGTTGGGTTGAAGTTAAAGAAGCATTCTAATGCTACTGCAGCATGGTAAGACAATCCTGCTGCTCCATTCATTTCAAAGGAAGAATGTGGTGGGCCACATCACTAAAGCATTCATTTTGAAAGCTTTTAGCAGCTATTAGATTAGCTGAACCTGCCCTCAGATCATATTCAGCCAATGGATGCTTCTTCTGATGACGTGTCTCTATGCTGGATTTCGTTCATTCAGTGCATATTGCCATTCTCTGCAAGGGTGCCTCCTGCAACAGCCTTTTCAGTCTTTCTTGTATGATCCAGCTCTTAATTAAATTAATTCAGTTGTTTATATGATGCACATTCTGATTTCTAACAGCATGGAGCTGGGTGAATAACCTGCAACAAACAGTTTATTCAATTAATATTTTTGTTTTTTCTGTCCCCAGACTGCTTGTGAAGAGGTGTTAATTGCCTCCTTTTATATAATAAAAAGAGAAATTTCTGATTTTTTTGATGGGGAATACCTTACATCCTGAGGTAAGTGGTTCTAATAGTTAACTGTCTGCATTATTAAGACTTTCATTTAACGTTCTTCCTCATTTGCCAACTTGTACTTTTAATACCACAGCCCTGATTTACCATTCAGTTACAGCAAGCCAATGGAACTGGCCTTTGGTAAAGTGGCTGTAACAGAGTGGTGAAGCAAATCTTATTTTTCTAATTAAAATTACATTGAAAACTGCTCCTGAGTAGTCTGGCTGAAATGGCAGGGGAAGTGAGATAACGATCGTTTCGTAAATAGTCATATTGGTTATATTATAAAAACTCTATTGCTGTTGGCACCACCTGCCTTTGCATTGATATAGTTGAGGTTATATTGTTCCTGCTATTATAAAGGCCCTTATTTAAAAAATCAACATGCCTTTCTAAACATGTCCTCTGTGCTGGAACTTGTTATACAAGCTCTTGGCGCAAAAGGCCTGTTATTTATCAAAGCAAAACAAAACAAAAAAAAATATCACCTCTGCTGTTTTTTGTATAAAGGTAAAAATTAGAGTACCAAGTTAGATAGCATCTCTCAGCTCAGAGGAATTCACAGCTCTTTACTGCTGTGTTACAGAAACCAGTATACAACCAGACTATGAATCAGCAAATGTGCAGGCCTGGGGTCTGAAGAGCTTTTTTCCAACTGTGATTGAGAAAAGGATAGCAGAAGGCTGATCTGGCATACCTAGTGTCTAAGATGCTAGAACAGAGCTCTGAAGATGCTCAGCCACAGACTTCTTACATGACCTTTGTTAAGTCACATAGGGCAGTAGTGCTCAACCTATGGCCTGCGGGGTGGAATTAGCCCATGGGGATCCCTGTTCACTGGATTGTGTTGGCACACAGGGTTAATCTGTTATCAGATCTGCTTTGTGGGGTCAAGATGTCATGTAGGGTTGCGCCAGACCTGGGTTTGGCATGCAGGTTTAGGCATACGTGCTGCAGCTCCATCCAGCGCACGGATCACACACCACATTACACTCACAAACCAATCCCACATGCTGAATTACACCCACAGACCAACCACAGCCAACGCCACAGTGGATCAGGGTCATGGACTGGTCCCTGAATATGGGATTTGGCCTTGGACTGGCTCTGTACCACTCATCTGGCCCCAGATATATCAGTGGTGCTTTACCTAGCACATGGACACACGAGCAAGTTACTGTGCAATAAGCTAGGGTGTAATATTACTGCATATCAGTCACTCCATACTAACTGCCTGTGTGTATGCCCTTATCTTGGTTTAAATACAAGGTAGTTTACCCATCAATAAAAATGGGCTTTGCTACCATACACTTACAACAGGATAAAAGAGTAAACACAGGTAGTTACTTCAGAGTGGCTGATATGCGATAAGTTCCCACCCTTGCTTACCTTGTGGTAAACTGTTTGTGTGCTCGTGCCCTTAATTAATCTCTATGCCTCATTTCCCATCTGTACAATGGAGCTAATGCTTCCTTTCCCTCCATCCTTAATTTGTTCTTTTCTTTTTTGGGCATGGACTGGTTCTCCTTATGTCATTGCACAATGGAGTTTGGATATGGGTTGGAATTTCTGAGTGTGAATGCCGTGTACAATAGAGTGGTAGTTGTGAACAGGCACTGGGAACCTGATGCAGTGTCCACTGAAGTCAACAGAACTCGTACTGGCCACAGTGAGCAATGTTGAGGGTTGTGTGTGAGCCCAATGCTTGCCTACATGAAGATGGTGGGAGATATTGTCCCCACAAAATGAACTGCAGAACTGGCCAGGCTTGGAAGGGATATTTAACAGCTACAAGTTGTTGGGAGCTGGGTCTATGTAGAGGAGATAAAGTGGTTGTCAGGCATGGAAGCTGTTTAGAAAGGAGCTGAAGGTCAGGGCACTTGATTGGATTTAGATAAAAGGATACTGGAATCATAAGAACTGAAGTATGGAAAGAGGAAGAACTCTGTTTAGCAGAGGATGGGTTAACAGTAAATGGGAAAGGGGAGACCCTGGAAAGTCAGAATAAACCTTCAAGACTTGAGGGCTTGTTGGATTCAGAGCTGAGTCTTTGGAGTTTGCCATTGCTGTCATTAAATCTAGATCTTTCCAGTTTGTTGTATAACTTACTGGAGTGTTACCAAAGGCCTGTTTTATAGCCTCTATTTATACTGGGCCTCGGTGTTTATCATTCACTTGCAAGCAATTTTTTTTTGTTGGGTTTGAATTTTTACATGTTGTTCCTCTGCCAGGCAATAGCACAATGGGGATAAAGTTTTTACAATGCTTTCTACAGAGCTGTTTGCATAAGATGGGCCAGAACCTGCTAGTTTTAACTCCTGGAGAACAACCTTACTCCTTCAATAAGCTTGAAGGCAAGAGAAAGACATTCTTTGACTTCAATGACAGCAGGATAAAGTGTCCTCAGCAAAGGTGTACACTGCAAACTTCTCATGGCCAGCAGTGGCAGCTGCAAACATGCCATATACTATTCTGTTCATACTAGCCAACTAATCTGAAGCAGCATAGCCATGTGTGTATGGTGCTAAATAAATAAACCTTCAAAAAATCATAACATTTCTATTAGCAATGAGCAATTTGGCAAGATTTGGGTGAAACCTTGGCCACACTTAAGTACTGACAAAGGATTTCACAAAAGGATAGTTATCTGAAGCAGTTTGAACCTTTTGTTGACAAGAAATCAGACTTTCTTTCTAGATTTCCACTATTTTTGGTTTCAGCTGATTGAAAATCCTGCAGATATTATTTTCATAGAATAATTTGGTATTTCTGTTTACAGAAATCAAGCTCTTTTTTTCTGGAGAAAGAGTCCAGAGCTGAATTAGCAACATCAGTTTTGGAAGGAGTAAAGCTGCATTCACGTGAGCTTGCCCTACTTGCCAACAGTCAAAAGTGCCAGGAGGTTTCAATTGGAGTTTTTAATACATGTGGAAAGCAGACTCAAAATTAGGGCAGTGGTAGCATTTTTGTAACCAAGCACAGATCAGCCGCTACAATTTGAATGTTTCTAAACTGAATCTCAGAAATTTGACTAGGGACAGAAATTATACATAAACAGGAATAAATGATCAGAAATCAGTTCAAATCTGTAATACAGCAGAAGTGCAGTACGCATAAACTGCTTTCAAAATGCCTGAAACCAATTTAAGATAAACCTGGATGAATGTAGGCTCAACATACCTGATTTAGATTAAATCGGTTTATTGAACTTCTGCCCCAGATCCCCTCAAGATTCAAGTTAACTTACAGTCCCCCAGCATCCCAGGATACTTAGTACCTCCCCCGCAACCCCCCTCCTCCCCACCCCCCCACACACAGGATGGGCAGGCTAGCGTTAGGCCAAGCTGTCTGCTTCAGTTGAACAAGGAGGTATGTTCTAGCACCCCCCCAGCTGTGCTGGCTTGGGCCACTGAAGGCATGTGGCTGCATTTCTGGAAGCAAAAGTGAATGTCTGATCACTTGCTTATCATTTCAATCTATGCAGTTTAGACTAACCTGCGAAGATTGGATCGATTCAGCCTCAGGCTTTTTGACTGTCTGTACTTAACCCAACTGTGACTGTTTTTGCTTTCTTTCTAACACAA
The DNA here is from genome assembly GCF_030867095.1 of Alligator mississippiensis. NCBI lineage: Eukaryota > Metazoa > Chordata > Crocodylia > Alligatoridae > Alligator > Alligator mississippiensis. The sequence goes on from NC_081824.1 coordinate 149,439,987, forward strand.
TGGTGGGAATAATTCTCTCATCATAAGCAACCACTTGGACTGATACTTCTCTTCAGGGGCTGCATACTTATGCTGTCTGTTTAGGACTGAATAAATTTAATCTCATTTCACATGCATGCTGAGAACACCTAACATGCACACAGCCCAGGCAGGCAAGCAAAATCCCACGTGTCCCTGTGTTTTCAAAAAGAACTAGGTATTTTAGAGGCCTCTGTTTTGGGATCCCATAATCACTGGTTACTTTGGAAAAATGAAGTCAGAGTGTCAAGGTATAACAGAGACGTCCTGACTGTGCACAAGGGAGGGCAGTGCAACATGTACATATTCCCATTACACTAATTGTGCTCTTCTGCAGTGGTACTGTCCAAAGCACTTTGCAAACAATGTCTAAGTGACTCTCACAACACTCTTGAAATGCAGGCAAGAAGTATTTCCACAGTTCACAAAGATTAAAGCTCTGATTGAAGTCAACGGAGCAGAATCGGGCCCCAAGTTGTTTACCTGAGATCCTTCTAGAGAACAAGTCACTGAAGTGGGAACACTGAGCATATGTAATGGAAGGCGGATACAGCCAGGTCAGAAACCACTCAAATAAGCAGTTCCTGGGGCACCTTAACTACAGTAGATCAATACAGCGTCACTGAGTTCTTCAAAGAGGTTGATCTGCCTCAGAAAGGTCAGAGCTTTACAATGAAAGCACAAGAGTGTGCATATGTCAGGGCACAAGCTGAGACAGCCCGGCCTAAACCAGAAAATCTGCCCTGGCCTTCAGCCACCTGGTTTGTGCTGGGTTTTAGGCATGGGCAGCTGGTGCCTCCTGAGTTGGGGGAGCACTTGCCCCCCCAGCAGCCAGTCAGCAACTGGGGGCGGTATCCCCCTGAGGCTGATTGCGCTAACTGGGGGGGCCCCCCCTGTCAGGCATGCATGCCAACCCAGAAGTGCCAGCAGTGCACCTGGAAGGGCCAGCGGTGCATCTGGAGGTGCCAGCTGTGCTTCTCCTGTGCCCCCACTCCCTGGCCAGTGCTCTCAGGGGGGCACCAGTGCTCCTGCATGCCCCCCCTGCCCATCGCCTAAGCGGCAAATGCTGCCTGTCAGGGGGTGCACCCGTGCTCTCAGGGGGTGCACGTGCACCCCGTGCACCCTGTACGCATTGCCACTGATTTGGGGAGCTGGGGAAAACACAATTTTGAATAGCAGGGCTTGGGATCTTTCTGAAAGTAGATGTTTTATGAGGAACAGGTTGGCTGCTGTGGATTGTAGCAGCTGAGGTTGAGCCAGGCTGAACTTCCGGGCTCTTTGTTTTAATTGGCACTGATTGGTATATAATCAATACTGCTGTTTAGACAAAGGGGGGGAAAAGTCCTGTTTAACAAAGAGCATTGATTGCCCAAATCAGCATTATTCTTAAAAAACATAGGTCAACAAAATGAGCAACCCTGGCAAAAACAACAACCCTGCTTGCATGCAAATTTCTTTAGTGCAAGAAAAATACGGGGCTAGACAGAAGGCTGGAGAGGTTAATGTTCATTTGCATTTGTATCTATCAGATGATCTGAAAGTACTTTTGAAACACAATTGTGACATGCACATGGCAGCAGGATGCATTATTGCCATATATCACACAGAGAAACCAGAGTAGACAGGTGAATGACTTGCCCAAGGTTGCCCAATGAGGAAATGCTTAAAATAGAACCCTGTAGGTGTCTTTGACTCCAGCACAATTAGCAGAATGCTTTCTAGAGCTGGTGTTTCTCTAGGCTTTTTCCAGAGAAATCTGCTGTTCATTAAATGCCTGTGGAAATACACGACATTCTGAAATAGGCAGGCTCCCAAATTCTGGGTTTGATCATTTTCATACCAGACATAGGGAGGAACCACTGTGGTGTTGCTGTTCACCTCTCTCCATTTTGATAAGGCTCCAACATTGTTTCACAGCTCCTATGGCCTCCAGATACTTCCATAGATGTCTGATTCAAGACATGGGGCCTGCCAGGTCCAAAGGTTGACAAGTTATCATAAAAAAATCTGTAATTCAGATGAATGTTACATTACCGGGGGACCTGTAACTCTGTAACATATTCCTGGCTAAAACACTTGAGCAAGACCTCGCTTGTCAGGGCTCTCAAAGTTGGTTTCTGTTCTGATTAGTGTAATGCCACAGCCTTCCAAAGAGAACGGCAGCCTTTTCCTGGGACAAAAATAATAATACTAAGCCCTTATGTAGAGAAGCAGAAAGTTTGATTTAAAGCTATTATTTCCAAGGCAGTAATTCCTCCTCTTGGTTCCAGGTAAAATTTGCCAGCCAGATACATATTTTCCTGTTATTGGAGGAAGTTTATCAGTGTGTGAAGCATCCACAATAGAGACTTAATTAAACAGTAATGGAGACTGATGCTTTTAAGCCTCTGGCTACCACCCAGACCTGACAGTGCTGTTGTGCATTGTGGCAGGGCATTAAATGTTCCCTTCAATGGCTAAAGGCATTGTGATGTTGCAGGGCAGTGTGGTGACACAATATTAAGACATTATGCTCTAAATGAGGCTTTATGGCATGATAGCCTTGTCCAGAAAAACTGTTTAAACTGTGGCAGTCTCAGTGGGGAATACTGACTAATGGCCAATTCACTTCCACTGGTTTTACATTGGGGTAGTTACCGATATCAGTGAATAGAGCTCTTGACTTGCATCCATGTGAGAATAGACTTGGACTCTAAAACCTGGAATTAACAGAGGGTGGTATTTGTTTCTTAGTCATTCTCTTCAACAGGAACTATGGAACCATTTGGAAATGGATGCAGTGGTTACTGCCTTTGTTTTCCTCCAGCTTCCTCATGTGGATTGTGCAGAGGAGATGGTGTTAGTACTGTTGCATTTGGGGGTTTGCTCTTGGAGCTTTCCATGTGTGTATTGACAGTATACATTATTTTGTTTTAATTCCTTCCTTTTCTTTCATAGATGGCATTGCTTGTTATAAGAAGGGGGTCCATTCTATCTGGCTGGGCTATGCTTTGCAAGTTGGTTGGATTTGGTCCCAGAGGAAAGCAGGTGTTTGATCAGAGCCAATCCATCCCCCAGGTTAGGATGGCCAAACCCCTCAGGCTCTGTGTGGATTTTTTGTCTGAATCTAAATGATGTCTTTGGGACGTTAGGGGCAGGTGGAATGCACTGATTATTTGAATCTTTGCTATTTAAGCATCTGACAAGTAGTTTATTTTTGTTCTTTTGTTTCAGGTCCACATGATGTTTTACACTGATTTCACCTCCACATGTTTATCTGCTAGACAGAGCTGTATAATGAAGCATGGCCAGTCTCAGGGGGTTTTGCAGGCTCTTGATATTGCGGGGCTGTGAGCTCAGTGAGAGGCAGTGTGCATGTCTAATCCCTAAATACAAAAACAGGCTTCCTTTTGGTTTACACTGAATTTGTTAAATGCATGATTGTTGATTGTTTGCCCATGTAATGATGCACATGGGGTTTAGGACAATTTGAAAATATTAATAAGCATGGCAACATTTAAATAATACATCAGACAAAACCATCCTCTAGCTCAAAGGAGCATGTCAAGATAAATTCACAGAAAGCAGGAAAATGAAAAGACTTTTTCTTTATCTCTATTACATACTAAAAGTGCCTATACGGCTGTTTACACTGAGAGCCTGATTTAGCAGCTTTGCACTGAGCTAGTGGAATCAGCCTGTATCTGGAGTAATATAAAAGCACATTGAATTGGTACAGAGTTGGTTAGTATACTTTTACACGAGTGGAACTTTTGGTTTATGTTTTACAGTTCATTCAGCTTGGGCAGTGAAAAAGGAGCAGCCTATTTCACTTTGGCTAGGACCCTCAAAAGTATTTAGACAACTAAGTCAGATGGGAGGTGACTTTGAGGATCTAAGTCTGTCTGATTCATTACTTTTGTTTCCTGGTTCAGATACAGTGATATAACAGCTTCGTGTTTGCATTTCCAGTGCTGTGGTTGGGTGTTTAAAGTTTTTAAAAAAGGCTTCAGTGAATGCTTAATTCATAAATGCAAAACATTTTATCTGGATCAGGCTTGAATTATCCCTCTCTTTCCCTTCTTTTTGGATTTTTTGCAAAACCTAGCTGTCATGCTTAAGCTATTTGATAAAATCCCTTTCATCGCTGATTAGCTGACCCAGAGAATACACTTGTTGGCTTCATATGACACTTTCATCAGCTGCAAATAGGATTTGGACCAGTTAAACATTAATCTACACGTCCTCCAGAGTTCTTGAGTAGAGAGAGGTAGTTAGCCATGTTAGTCTGAAGTCCGGCAGAAAGCAAAGCAAGGTGGAATGAGACTAATTGCTTAAGAGCATTTGGCAAGAGCTTAACCTACAAGAGTGTCTACTTCTCTGAACCAGTTAATCTCCAGAGTTTTTGAGGCTCCTTGCAATGTGAAAGTGCAGTGGGTACAGATGAACTGGAGCCAAGTAGTTTCACTGCAACTGCAAGAAAATAAAATAAAAAGGGGATATTTCATTGTGGTGACAAAACTGTGGTGTGACATCAGAATCTGGAAAGTTTCATTGTGGATGGCAACAACTCTAACTTTTCAAAGAAGCTGCTGTTTTTAAACCAATACGAATTTGGACCCCAGTGGTCTAAAGATGTACATGAGCGCATGTGGGAATTGCCCATATGATGTGGTTGCCTAATTTTGCAACAAAAATAGCTCTAGCATACAGCCAGTACATTTTCATCCAAGCCACAAGTGCCAAAAGTGAAATGCAGCCAAAATTGAAATAAGATTTCAATTTCTACATAACATTGACCTAGGCTTCATAGAAGATTGTTTACATGTATGCGTGTGGTGGGGGGAAGGAGTTGGAAGGAGGCAAAGGAGGGGAGAAGCCAATCTTCAGATTTTAGCTTCACTGCCTCCTCTGAGGGACCCAGCTCATCTAATGCCTGGACCTGGGAAAAAGAGTGCATCTCACATGGTCAATCAGCAGCTGGGTCAGGCCAGTCTGTGGGGGAAAGGAGTCCAGAAGAGCTGATTGTACTTTGAAGAAACCTTACTGAGGGCTCAGGAATGAACCATTCCTGTGTTTAGGAAGACTAGTGAGTATGGCAAAAGACCAGCTTGGCTTAGCAGGGAACTCTTCAGTGAGCTAAAACACAGAAAGGAAGCTTACAAGAAATGCAAACTTGAACAACTGACTGGGAGGAATATGAGTATTGGTCAAGTATACAGGGATGAAATCAGGAAGGCCAAGTCCAATTGAAGTTGTAGATAGCAAGGGGGTGTGAAGGGTAACAAGAAGGGTTTGTACAAATATGTCAGCAACAAGAGGAATATCGGAAACTGTGCGTCCCTTACTGAATGGGAGAATCAGCCTAGTGACAGATGATGGGGAAAAGGCTGAAGTTGTAGCAAAACCCCCAGGTTTGTTTTTTTTTTAAATTAAAATGCATTCCCTCCCCTCCCACAACCATTTTTTACTTTCTTTCTGCCCTCTCTATCCCTTATAAGTGATTATAAGTAGTACTAGGTAAGCTAAGATTCTTATACTCCCTTATAGTAACAAGCCCCTTTTATATTGTAAATAGTGTCCTATTATGTTTGCATTGATTTTTACTGTTTTATATTGTATTATATTATGTTCCTATTATGTTTGTATTGATTTTTACTGTTTTATATTGAATCTATATGATTTAGGCCTATGTTCGTAAAGTAATGTCAAGTTTCCATTTTGAATGTCAAGCCTCCATCTTGTGTCCTCTGCCCAGGTGTAACCTATGCTGTAACTGTGACTCATGTCTAACCAGTCTCATGTAAATTGGTTCCTGAATGAATGAGAATGAATGAGGGTGCTTGAGGTATGATGGTAGCAGGCCTCTACTGAATAATCAGCTCAACAGCTGGACCATCAACCCAATGACTAGACTATTGCCTTGCATTGGCTCACCCAGGACCTCACCCAGGAACAGAACAGAAACCTAGCAATTGAAAGATAACAGGAACCCAACATTTGGAAGACAAAGACCCTACAGAAACCAGCAACTCCACCATTATGTCCTACCAGACAATGAGGACACCTGGATCTGCACGTAGGCATCTGAGCAGGACTGCCCTTGCCTGGACATGTCCCTCTCATAGGAGACACAGGTAGCCCACCCCTATAAAAGGGGTGGTAGAATGTGACTTCTTTGGGACGCCCTCACCATCTGGACCAGCACTACACCATACCACCTATCTACCCAGAGGCCCTGCTGGCGACCCTGCTCTGGACAACACCTTGCTAGAGAAGACCCTGACTGGCCATCGAGGATCAACTCTCAGCCTGGGATAGGTAGCTATCATGATTCCCTTCTTTCCTCAAGCAAGGAACCTGAACTCTGTCTCTACATACCTGGATCTCAAATCCTTCTGTTAAGCCTTTCCTCTCCTGCTACCATTGTGTGGGGGTGTGTGTGAGTGTTTGCGTGTGTGTATGGGAACCAATAACTTTGTGGGGTTGTGTAGTGTGTTGCCTGTTTAATAAAACTGTTACTTTGGAACCCTGAGTTGGGTTTTTGTCTTACTGACCTCCTGGCCCTGCTCCAATCTCTGCTCTCTGCCCCTCTGACCTTTGTTCTCTCTCTCTTTCTCTCTGCCATCTTGGCTCCCTCTTTGCCACCTCCAAAACCCCGCCTCTGCTCTGCTCTAAACCGTGGCTTTCACCACCCCTCACTTCTGCCACACTGCCCTTTTATCTCTTGCTCTGCCGCTCCTCCTCGCTGCCACCCGGGTTTCCTCGTTGGCGCTCCACCGCCCACTCTGCTATCTCCAGCCCTGGCTTTTTCCCTCACTTCTACCCCAGCACCAGGTGACGCTGAGTAACCCCGGGGCACTGTGACCCCGAATAAACCTGGAACCTTGACCCCGAATAACCCTGAGGCACCTTGACCCCAAGTAACCCTGAACCCAAGTTACCCCAAACGCCCCCTAGTGTTAACATACAGCCACAGAAGTGCGTGTTTCTGTATTTGTGGATGTGCATGTGGGTATAAACCCATAGAGTGTTTGTGTAGTTTGTGTGTGTGTATATAATTTTGTATCATGCCCTCCTGTGTAACAGTGCAATATTGAGATCCCGAGTGTTGATCTGGCACATGTCAGGTTAACAAAGTACTCAATGCTTTTTTCACTTCAGTCTTCACAGACAAGGTCAGCTCCCAGATCATTGCACCTGACAGCAGTTTGGAGATGAAGTGGGCAGCCTTCAGTGGTGGAAGAACAAAATTATATACACACACATTTAGTGTTTAGAAAAGCTGGACATGTGCAAGTCCATGGGGCTGGACATGATGCATCCAAAGGTGCTGAGGGAGTTGGCTTATGTGATTGCAGAGCTGCTGGCTATCATCTTTGAAAACCTGTGGTGATTGGGGGAGGGTTCCCAGATGATTGGAAAAGGGCAAATAGAGTGCCCAGCCTTAAGAGAGAGAAGAAGGAAGATCTGGGGAATTACAGACTGGTCAACCTTACCTCAGTCCCTGGAAAAATCATGGAGCAGATCTACAAGGATTCCATTTCTAAGCACTTGAAGAAGAAGGAGGAGATTAGGAACAGTCAGCATGGATTCACCAAGGGCAAGTCGTGCCTGACCAACCTGATTGCCTTCTGCGACAAAATGACTGGCTTTGTGGATGTGGGGAGAGCAGTGGATGTGAAATACCTTGACTTTAGCAAGGCTTTTGATACGGTCTCCCACAACATTTGCACAAGCAAGCCAAGGAAGTCTGGGTTGGATGAATGGACTATAAGGTGGATAGAAAACTGGCTGGATCATAAGGCTCAAAGGGTAGTGATCAATGGCTCAGTGTTTAGTTGGCAGCCAATAGTGTGCCCTCGTTGCCAAGAAGACTAACAGCATACTGGGCTACATTAGTAGGAACATTGACAGTGGATCAGAGGAACTGATTCTTCCCCTCTATTGGGCACTGGGGAGGCCACATCTGGAGTACTGTGTCCAGTTTTTGGCCCCCCATTACAGAAGGGATGTGGACATATTTCAGAGAGTCCAGTGGAGGGCAAGAAAAATGGTTAGGGGCCTGGGGCACATGACTTATGAGGAGAGGCTGAGGGAACTGAGTTTATTTAGTCTGCAGAAGAGAAACAGAGGGGGGATTTAATAGCAGCCTGCAACTACCTGAAGGGTGGTTCCAAAAAGGATAGAACAAGACTGTTCTTAGTGGTGGCAAATGATAGAGCCAGGAGCAATGGTCTCAAGTTGCAATATCTTGGTTGCACTGGTCAATATCTAATAAGTTAGATATTAGGAAAATACTTTTTAACTAGGAGGGTAGTAAAGCCCTGGAACAGACTACTAAGAGAAATTGTGGAATCTCCATCCTTAGAGGTTTATAAGACCTGGATAGACAAAAGCCTTGGCTGGGATAATATAGTTAGGGATGGCCCTGCTTTGAGCAGAGGGTTGGACCAGATGACCTCCTGAAATCCCTTCCAACCCTAATTTTCTGTAATTCTGTGATTATTTACTCCCTTGCTGATCTTAGTAACTGTTGCAAATGTGATAAACAATGATTTTATATTTACTTTCATAAAACTGATTAAGACACTGAATAGCATTAGGCCTACTATCCATCAGTGTAGAATCCCAGTCTCAGCCTTGCCATTCAAAGACAATTCTCTGGTAACAGCTAGTTTGAGTTCTATCAGTTAGACTGTTCTTAATCCATTTAATGTGTGCTCTGCTGATACTGTTCACTGCTCAGTTTTTAGGCATAGCATCACACAACTCTACATAAAACACCTTATGAAATTCTATTAAGCCTATTCAGTTACCTTTACCTCCCCCCCAAAAAACTTGTAATCTCATTGAAGAATGTAATTAAGTTAGCCAAAGCCTATTTTCCATAAAATTGCATTAATTATACTCCTATCCTTTAATTCTTTATTAATTGAATCCTGTGTCAGCTGCTCCATTATTTCATCCAGGACTTATGCCAGACTACCTGCTTATCTGCTTGTCCTTTTTGAATATTGACACATTAGAATTCTTCCAGGCCTTTGGAATATTGCTGGCATTCCCAAATGTATAAAAATTTGTATACAGTAGGCCAGAGATATCCTCACCTAGTTCTTTTAGGACAAGTTATCTGGGCCTACTGATTTAAAACAATTAATCCCTGGAAGCTATTGTCTATCAGTTTCCCCAGTAAGTAATGGATTGGAAAGGATTACATCATCTTCATGATACAAATACAGAATAGAAATATGTATTAAACACTGTTGTCTTGTTTGAATCACCATTGACAATTTTATCAATACCTAAATCAGGAACAGGGAGGGCCGCTTACTGAGTTTTGGCAAGCTACAGAGGGCTGCATGGGTAGCTCCACCCCTTGACTAGTGCCCCGCCCCCTGGTCGCCATCTTCTGACTGGAAGTCCTAACCCTAACCCCTGACCTTTGCCACCAGGAGTTGCTTCCCTTGCCCCAGAAGTACTCCTTTCAGAAAGGAATTTTGCCACCTTGGAACCAGAAAAATACCAAATTATATTCAAAAAAGCAAACATCTAAAGCATTAATTAATTTGATTTAAAAAAATATTTTTGTCCCAGTTTACATACCTTTGTATAGTGTACATAGAGGTGGTTGTATATAATAGCTTAAAATTAAATCTTATTCTTGTGTACTATGGGGGGTATAGGTTTGTGGGGAGGACATGGGTGGGTCTGTGGGGGGTGGATAGGTGTGGGGTGAGGCAGCATGTGGGTGTGTGTGGATATGTGGGGTGTGGGTGGGCCTTGGGTTTATGGGGGGTTTATGTGTGTGGGGGGAGGGTCGCTGGGGTGTGTGAAGGGGTGTGGAGGTCTGTGTGTATGGCATTGTGAGGGGGGTGTGGGTGCATGTGTATGGTGGGGTGTGCATATAGGACTCATGCTCCCGACCCCCCTGCCCCACACACACACCGGGATACTGGCACGCACCTGTGCTCCCACAGTTCGGCAATGCAGCCAGGAGCCACCTGGTGCTGGAGCAGTGCAGGGTCAGGAAGGCAGGGAAATGGCTGGAGGTGAGGCAGGGGTGGGCGGCAGCATCCTGCTGATGGCTCCCCCTGGGTCCTACTGCCCCTGGCTCCTGTCATCTTTGACAGGCAGCCAAGAGCAAATAAATATTAATTTTTAAAATGTTTTATGGGCCCTATGGGCCAGATAGAATGGTCTGGTGGGCCAGATCCAGCATGCAGGCTGTATTTTGCCCACCCTGACTTAAATCATTGCTCAGATTTATTTTTCCTCTCCTTCAGCATACTTAAAAACACCTTTTTATTTCCCAGATCATAGAATCATAGAAAGGCAAAGGTATTTGAAGATTCATGGTGCTCAACAGAGATCCAAGAAGACTGAAAAAGGGCCAGTTAAGTGCCTATCTTTAAGAAGGGGAAAAGGGAGGATCTGGGAAACTATAGACCAGTTAGTTTGACCTTGATACTGGGTAAAATTTTGGAAAAAATTATCTAGAAGTTCATTTTTGAGAGACTGGCAGAAGGCATGATGCTGAGGGATAGCCAACATGGTTTCATTGTGGGCAGGTCTGACTAATCTTGTATCCTTCTATGATCAAATAACAAAGTGCTTAGATGTGGGAGATGTGGTTGGTGTCATATACTTGGATTTTAAAAAGGCCTGGTTGATGTCAGGTAGGGCTCTCTGAATGCATTTGTGCATGTCAGTATTATTTGAATGTTCCCTCCTGTTTGAAAGCACATATGTAATGCTGACTTGTTTAGGAACTTTTTAAAATTTGCTGTATTGCTTAAATGATAGCACCAGTGCAATTGAGTGCTGTTTTCTTGCCTTTATACTTTACCTCATCCTGATCTCCTGAAACCTCCTAAGCATAAAGCACAAGAAACACATGCTCTTTATTTAAGTGAGAGTTAATCAAAATAAATACTTCATTCAAAAAAAGGGTCTACAAGTTGGGGATGAATCCTGGTTCAAGAGATAAGGCACTGGGTTGGGAGTCAAGCAACTGGGGTTTTTTACATGTGCTCCAGGGGTAGAGGGTGGGACACTTTAATTAGAGTGGCTCTGAGATAATTAAAGTGCCCGCAGCATCTTGTGTATCATTGTCCCTGCCCTTCAAAATGGTGGTCAGGAAGATTTAACTGAAGCTTGTCGAATGAACTTTAGTTAAAGCACCCCCACTGCCATTCTGAAGCACGGGAATGATGATACACGAAATGCAGAGACTGCTGGAGCACGCTAATTAGATTAATTGAGTCTGCTTCAGTGCTTTGTAATTACAATATGTCAGAGCAGCCTCTCTGCATGTCTACAGGTATCCTAGGATTATATTTCCAGTGCTGCTAATAGGCTTAGGCAAGTCACTCTCTTCCCCATGCATCAGCTTTTCTATCTGTTCTTTAATGATAATGATACTTTCCTTCCTATATAAAATGTTTTGACATCTTCATATGACAAAGTCTTTTAAAAATCTGATGCAAAGCCCACTGAAATCAATGGAAGTCTTTCCAATGAATTTAGTGGGTTCTGGATCAGTCTCTGTAAAAAACAAATTCTGATTAGTATATAGCACACTGGCAGAAGTCTTTTGTCTGGTTCTGTGGATACGTGCCATCATACCCTTCTAAGTGCTGTAATAGCTCATCTCAGCAGACATTGCACAATGAGATACATCAGCTTGGAACCAGGCAGTTACCTAGAAAGTAGAGTGCAAGATACTTAACCCACTTATAACAGAAATAAGATTTTTAAATAAATTCACTCCTAAACAGTAAAATTTAGCGACTACTATTTCTACTTCTCTTCCAAAAGATAAAGGAATAGAGTATGTGAAAAGGAAAGCTGAAACTAGGGACTGGATCCAACATGCAATTCATTCACTGTGGAAAGATCCGCTTTGGTTCAGAACTTTCCAGCTGGTAAAACTTTCACTCCGTAAATTCAGTGTGAAACCAAATGTGTTTCTTGAATTGGATCCTCTGAGGACTTTCAAAGACATTGCTGGGTCATATGTATCCATTTAGCAAGAACCTATGACAGGACACAAGGAGCCTGAGGGGAGGGGAAGGGAATCTTCCCAAGAAGATCTTGCATGCATCGGGTTGAACTGTATTCAGTTTACTCCTTGAGTTTTAATAGAGTACGTCTAAGGCATATTGAATTCAAAGCTCTTATTGTCAAAAAGCAGGTGGAAAGAAACTTCAGCAAACAGCACTCTGTGCAGGGAGCTTAGATACAAGGATCACAGAGTGGAGTGGTTTATACGTTAGTCAGAGAAGCCAAAAGTTTGGCTCTTGGATGACATGTGGTACACATTGGTACACAGTGTGGGAATGAGAACCACACACATGCATCCAAGCATACAGTTGTTAAGTAGAGTGAAAATAGAGCACAAAGATACCCTTCTCCCCACTCTTTTTTACCTAGCTTAGCTACAGATTAAGGAGGCATGGTTACTAGGTTCAAACAAATTGGGAATGGAGAGGAAATAGAAATAGAAGTTTAAATCTAGAGTATCAGTTGAATCCCAAACTATTTTGAATGAGAAGTTTTAAGTTTCTCATTGCTGGTTAGGGCTGGAAGTGTGAAAGTGAATGGCAAAGTCTGTTCTCTTGGTATTTCTTGACTGTCTGGAAGAGGTAAATATAGAAAATCTAGTGCATAAGTCTGTTCTCATGAGATTTCCAGCCTGCCTTTGAACAGCCAAGATCTCCACATAATTTGAAAAGGTTCCACATTTTCCACTATTTCTCTTGATTCTTTAGAGAATCACCTCATTTTGTATAGAAACAGGTCAGATATTCAGACACAGGTCAACATTCGCCTCAGGGTTAGTTTTTGGATTTTGGGTTCCATTTAAATTCACTGAAGCAGTAGGAAAAATCACTATGAAGATTGGACACAAATACAGTCTTTCCCAAAATGTTAAGGGAGCAACAGAGTAAGGACCCTAGACTTCAGAAAAGCAGATTTTGACTCACACAGGGAACTCATGGGCAGGATCCCCTGGGAAGCCAGTCTGAGGGGGAGAGGAGTCCAGAAAAGCTGGCTAAACTTGAAAGAAGGCTTACTGGGAGTGCAGGAACAAACCATCCCATCGCACAAGAAGACTAGCAAGTGTGGCAGAAGACCTGCTTGGCTTAGCAGGGAACTCTTCAGTAAACTAAATCACAAAAAGGAAACTTATAAGAAGTGGAACCTTGGATAAACAACTAGGGAGAAGTATACGAGCATTGCTCAGGCATGCAGGGATGAAGTCAGGAAGGCCAAAGCGCAACTGGAGTTGCAGCTAACAAGGGACATGAAGGATAACAAGAAGGGCTTCTACAAGTATGTTGGTAGCAAGAGGAGGATCAGGGAAAGTGTGGGTCCCCTACTGAATGGGGGAGGCAACCTTGTGACAGAGGATGCAGAAAAGGCTGAAGTACTCAATGCCTTTTTCATCTCAGTCTTCACAGGCAAGATCAGCTCCCAGACTATTGCACCTGGCAGCACAGTTTGGGGAGAACTCAGTAAGCAGCCAACAGTGGTGAAAGAACAGGTTAGGGACTATATACAGGTCCATGGGGCCAGATAGGATGCATCTGAGGGTGCTGAGGGAATTGGCTAATGAGATTGCAGAGCCACTGGCCATCATCTTTGAAAACTCATGATGATCAGGAGAAGTCTTGGATGATCGGAAAAAGGCAAATATAGTACCCATATTTAAGGAAGGGGAAAAGGAGGATCTAGAGAAATACAGACCAGTCAGCCTCATCTCAGTCCCTGGAAAAATCATAGAGCAGATTCTAAGCACTTGGAGGAGAAAAAGGTGATTAGGAACAGTCAGCATTGATTCACCAAGGGCAAGTCATCCTGACCAACCTGATTGACTTCTATGATGAGGTGACTGGCTCTGGATGTGGGGAGAGCAGTGGATGTGGTGTACCTTGATTTTAGCAAGGCTTTTTTATATGGTCTCCCACAACATTCTTGCTGGCAAGCTAAGGAAGTACAGGCTGGATGAATGGACTGTAAGGTGGGTAGAAAACTGGCTGGAGCATCCAGCTCAAAGGGTAGTAATCAATGGCTCAATATTGGCAGCCAGTATCAAGTGGAGTGCCCCAAGGGTTGCTCCTGTGGCCAATTTTGTTCAACATCTTCATCAATGACCTTGAAGATGGCATAGAGTGCACCCTCAGCAAGTTTGTAGATAACACCAAACTGGAAGGAGTAGCAAATATGCTGTAGAAACAACACCATTTCATTTTGCTTTCCATTTCACCGTTTTGAAGAGACAATGTTTTGTTTTGATGTTTCATTTCATTTCATTTCATTTCAAAGCACTGTTCCATTTTGTTTTGTTGGAACTGTTTCACTGTTTCGATGCATTTTGATGTTTCATCTATAGGCTATCATGGGGAATCACAAAACTGTCTATACATTTCTCATTTCTTGCCTGATTCGAATGAAAGCAGCAGGGAAGATAGCCCCTGATGAGGCCACGAAGCCTGTCAAGTTTCAAGGAAATAGGTGTAGGGGTTTCTGGGAAACTGTACCTCAAACTGCTGACAAGCAAAACTCGTAACATGTGTGACTGTGTGTGTGTGTTAAGGCACGCCCTCACTGGCGCTGGGGCCTCTACATGACACAGTAGTGTGCCCCAATGAGGCCTCCTCCTCCTCCCCTACAGCTTCAGCCTGGTTCACCATTTTAAATAACACCAGGTAAGTAAGCAGTACAGTAGTACCAGCAGCATCTCAGGCAGCCAAACTTTGACAGGGCCTTTCTTTCCTTTCCTGAAGGAGCTTTTGCTCCAGCAGCTGCCAGAGAACTCTCCCTGCCAGCCCCAGCCCTGCGGCTTAGTTGTGCCTAGGGCCCTGTGTCCTTCTGGTCAGCTGACCGGTGACAGGTGCTAGGGGTGTTGGTCTAAGGACATGGCACTGGCAGGCCAGGTTCTTTGGGTCAATCTGGTAACTTTTAGTAGACCAACTGAATAGTTGGAGAAATATATTTTAGCAAGCTTTTGTGTTGAAAAACCCTTTGTCAGGCTGAGGAAGCACCTGCAGTTGGTGTGTGTGCTGTTCCTGGATGGAAGGAATAGTAAAGAAGCCAGAAGCCAGCATGCAGTGCAGGCAAGAAAGCCAGTCAGTGAAAATGGAAATGGAGGCATCAGGGGATGAGGGACAGGCTGGGGTTGGAGGGGAAGGGGGATGTAGCAGGTAAAAGTGCAGAGGTACCTGGGGAGTCAGATGTTCGGCAGGTTGTGGTGTGTCAGAACTCCAGTGTCTATGTTGAGGGACAGGTATGTATGATATCCCCTCTGGCTGCTCCAGATGTCCAAGGTGAAGTGTAAGGCCACCTGTGGACCTGCCTTGCGCAGCTTTTCCCTCAAGTACTCCCTGCATGCCTCATACAGGGAGGGTGCCACTGTCCTCCTGAAGGTGGTGCATGTGGGCAGTTGGTAGGATGGGGCCACGAGTGCCATGAGCTGCCTGAACCCTGGCCGTTCAACTAAGGAGAAGGGCTGGCCATCTACAGCAAGCATCTCCCAAATGGTCTGGGTGATCTTGCTTGCCTTTGCAACGTGCCCCCCTTTCTGTCTGTCTTTCCCACACTGTTCCCGGGTGGCCTGCCTCTGCTTCAGGGGGATAGGGGCTTCGGAGTGAGAGGGGGACTTCTTTTTGGGCATGTTTCTACTAGTGCTGGGCTGAGGAGGAGCGAAGGCAAGGGGGTGGTGCCTGCAGAGATGTTTTGTTCCTTTGCCCCGGCTGGTTTTGACTCAGCAGTGCAGCCAGATAGCATATGTGGGATCACCTGCGAGGTCAAAATGATCCCAGACCACACTACCTGCTCCCTTCTTGGGTATGGGTACATGTGCAGATGTTGCCTTTTCCCCCTCCTCAGCAGGCACAGCAACAGGAGGAGCAGACTCAGCTGAGCCACTTACCTCTGCACCCTCTACCTCAACCTCCTCCGAAGTGCCTCTTCCAACCCTCATTTTCTATGGTTCTGTGAGTCTATGATTTTATATATACAGTGCCTGCCCCAGCTGCACTGAGCTGCATGCTGCACCCATTCCAGGATCCGTGCTGTATGTGGTATCCCCCTGCCCTCAACCTGGTCCCAGATTGGATAGCATGTGGTGCCCGCCCCAGCTGGTCTGGGAGCCGTGCTGCATGTAGTGCCTGTGGGCATCCTGGAGTGATTGGGCCATGTGGCCGGCAAGGGCACCCCATGCACTGGATCTGATATGGGGAGAAGTGAGGGAGGTCTGTAGGCCTGATCCAGCCCATAAACTGGCCCTGTATTGTTTATCCAGACTGAAGGGCCAGATGAGTTTGACATCCCTGATTTAGGGGATATGGAGCCAATGCTTATGCCTAACTGATGTGAACAACAGGATCCTGATCCAAACTTCTACCCAGATGAGGGGTGTTTAGATAAAGGGATTTGAGCTGTGGCCTGTTTCTGTTGCACACAGGCTCCGCCCTGTGATTATCTAGTAAGTAAATAAGATTAAAGTCTCCCAGAAATACAATATTGTGCTATTGCTCATAATACACAGAGGTTTTTGTCCCAGAGGGTTGTAGGATATTTCACAAATCATAGGCATACAATACCACTAAAACCTAGCAATGCTGAGTTAAAGGCCGACACAGGATGCTGAATAAGAACAGTAGGACATTATGGTAATATACAGCGGGACAAAATCCTGCTGTTATGTGATTCATTATAGCCATGCAGAAAGCCGACAATGCCTCAGTTTGTAAGACCCCAGTTCAAAATAACATGGGGAAGGGTAGCCTTATTATTAAGATGCTGTGATAGGGTTTAAGAAGACTTAGTTTCTCTAAGGTTTCTTAGGTTTCTTGTGTGACTCTGAGAAATTCATTTAGTCTCTCTGACTCAGTTCCCACTCTGTGAAATGGGGACAGTTACATGTCCCTACCTTCCCTACAGGGGAGTTGTGAGGATAGAGTCACTAATATAATACTGATCTTCAAATACAGGTCAGGCAAAGAACTCCATGGGGTCAAATCATATCACATTTGCCGACTGTAGTTTTCTTACACCTTCCTTTGAAGTCTCTGATTCTGACTATTGAGAGAAACAGGGTAGCAATTCTGTATTCTTGCCAGAAGAAGCATTCAGATACTAAGGTGTTAGGGATCATGTAAATTAGGCAGATTATGCAAATGAAGTTATGATTCTTCTGCCATAATTGTATAGACACAGAGTTTTGTGCTTATGGGCTTCTGATCAATGAGGGACTGATCATAGTGGCTACTAAATTGCTGCAGCTGACCTGATTCATAGAAGCTGGAGGTTGCTCTCTTAGGTTTCCTTTGCCATGGAGCCATTTTACCTCACAGCGGCCCATCAGCAAAATCTGCAATGGAGACTCAAAGTACAGGACTCTTTTGGGAAACAACAAACATGGATTTGCACTTAAGATGGGCTCCAGGTTAAAAAAATAATACAACCCAAACATTTTAATAGAAAGATCAGCTCTAACTTCAGTAATCTGGCCAGACAACAGCAGGAGGAGGGGAGACAGAGGGAATGTTTGATGTAAAATCAAGGTCGTGCCCTGAAAATCAGACACAGACGTTGAGAGAAGTATGTGAACCATTAAAAATGAGAGGAAACCTGAGACAAGCTGCCAGAGACGCCACTTACTCTGCTTGTGTACACTGAAGCCCTGGTTGATTCCAAGTTTGGCGGAGCGGTAAATGCCTCGTTGCAGTACCATTTGAGCAAAAGAAACCCAGAGAACCAGAGGCGATTTAGGGAAGCCCTTTAATGTTTTCTGGTCATTATTCAAGGGGTTTTTACTCTCGTTCCCTCCCCCCCAGCTTTGCTTGCCAGGAAAGGCTCCTGATTCTGAATGCAGGTTTTGCCACAGAGTGTGTGCTGGATGGACAGCAATAGTAGACGTGCCTCCATACATGGTCTCCAACCCTAATCAGAAACAACCAGAGGCAGAGGGCATTTCCAGTCCCTAGGTTAAATCAGATGACATCCAGACCGAGGCTCTTCAGAGGTCTGTCCCTCCTGATTTAACCACTCTTTGCCCCTGATCCTGAGATGCTGGAGTTAATAGAAGGTGTTTTATCATGGGCACCAGTGGAAGGAGCATCTGGGACTTGTACCAGCTCACATCACCCCCATTCCACTTTGCCATTTGGTGGCAGCCTCCATTGCCCATAATACCTTTATGTTTTCTTCTGTCCACCTCAAACATAAGAAAAACCCTCCCCAAACTAATCTGTAAAGCCTCTGCCCTGTCTTTCCTCTGGCCCTTGCTCAAGATCTACTTCTCCTTGATGGGTTGGGGTAACAGCCAGCTGATAATGACTATCGAGGTGGCCAGCAACGTCTTGTGTTATTCATCCTATGCATTCATTTCTCTTATCTAATTTTGCATTGTTTTCACATATCCACTTTTTACTTACTATACTCCAGGCTGTATTTTACCATATAACCTTTTCCTCAAATGGTTTCATGTCTCTCCCTCAGGACCCGTGTAAAATCTTGGATTTGCATTAGCAGAGATTTGGATAAAAAGCTTTTAATGTACCCTGACCGGGGTTCAAGTCAACATTTTCCTTTGCCTCCATATTTTATGCTTATTTTTTTCCCCCAGCAAGACAGCAAAACAATCCAAGATCCACACTTGAAAGATTAGCTTCAGTGATTTAAGCCTTCCAACTCCATCCCAATGCCTCAGATAGCTCCCATGCACTGTGATCTAAGATACAGTGAGCTCATGGAGCATGTTTATTTTGGCTTTGACCTATCCGACATGGTGTTATACCAGTTATTAAAGTATGTCAAGTGACCACAACTGACACAAACCACAGATTCTTAAGTACGATATTCATCAACAGGTCTTAGACACACACATTCTGCCAACAGAGAAACCCCAAAATGGCTCAAGTATTTGTAATAGTTTACCAACAAATTATGGTGCAGTTTTACTGGTATAGTTATTTCCTCTAGTTAGTCTCATTTTATATTGAATGAATGATGCAGCTAATGATGCAGCTGATTCTAACTAGGACTACCAATCTGATTATTTTCAGCCTTTACAGTGAATATACCATGCTTCAAAACCCTCAGCCTTACACAGGATTTTAACAAACCATACTAAGGCACTGGCACGACACATTGGATGCTGCACTAGGAAGCAGTATTACAACACATCACCCCTTTGTGTTGACCATGTTTCACATTACACAGTTCTGTACTGTTGCCACATCCTAATGCAGGTTATGTTTACACCTCTCAGAGCCACTCTAATTAAAGCACTGCCCCTTTCCACCTCCGGAGTACATGTAAATGTGCCTCTAGACAACATTATTTCATCCTGCTAGTGAGATGCACATGTATTAATGTGCTTTTTCTAATGTGCATTAAATGTAGTACCTACAATGTGAGATACTAAATTAATGTGCATTAGGCTGTGCTAATGCACGGTAGTGCATTTGCATGCTTTTTTAGTGATGCTTAATGTGCAGTAGATTACTTTACTGTGCATTAGCATAATGTCATGTTTTTTTACATGACACTTTAATGCGCAGTAAAATAGTATACTGTGTATTAAAGCTCACGTATTGATGCAGTCACTATCAGCCCTATGTCGATGAGAATGAAATTAAACAATCTTCCTTTATAAGAAGTAATCTATGCAGATTTCTGTGGACCATTTTATATGTGGACCTGGTCACATTGGGCCTGTCTACCCAAGATGCTTTACTGCACATTAATCTAACCTAATGTCCAATAAAGCATCACCGTGTACATATATGTGGCAATTACTGTGTTAGTTTAATAAATCGTTTGCTAGTACCAATAGATACAAGTATAGAACATAGCACATTAAACTAATGAGCTATACTGCACGTGTAGACGCTGGCTGGGAGCAAACTGCTGGGAGAATGCAGCCCAAGGAAGCTCAAGGGAGTCCAAGCTGTGCATGGCTGGGAGCTGCCACCAGAACCAGGGACAGCTCTCTCCCCCCCACTTCCCCCAGAACCCAGGCCTGACCCTCATGCCCCCTGCCATCCTGGGGCAGCCCCCTACAACTCAGAGCTGTCCCCAGAGCTCTGTGCTAGCCCAGGGCTGGCACCTGAGGGAGGCTGGATATCCCCCTGACTGCTGCTGCGGGCGGGGCGGTGGGGGGCAGAGCAGGACAGAAGCAGCCCTGAACTAGGCTGCTCCCATTGGGTGCAAATCTGCACCTGACATGGGCACACATGCAGATGCATTCCTGGGCAAAGTTTAATGAGTTTGAATTTACTGTGCAGTAAATTCAGGTGCATTAACTGCATGTGTAGACATGCCTTGCCCACTATTCTATCAGTCGAATCTTGTCTATCTTTACCTACCTACTTGCTTAGGTATTTGTATCTTCTCAATGCTGCGGTATTTGAACACCATCAGGCCTTGTAAAGATTGACTTGACATTTAATAATGGCCTTCTATCTAACACTGTATCTTCCCATTTGGTTCATGTAATCCATTATCAGTGAAATATCTGAAACATACATTTCAAAAGCTAGATTGGAATTTGGGGCATAATTTATCTTCGTCTTACATGCCAGAAGACAGAGATGTTTCCAGCCGAGCCTGGTCCAAGGGACAGCAATTGACTGCCTAAATTCTTCTCTGTATATGAAGACTAGAAGTACAGTCCCCAAAAATATTTTACTCTAGGGTGGCTGGTGTGGTTGTTCCACTGTTGGTGCTGGAATCAAAGCTGATGTTCAAAGCAAAGGCAGACACAGCCAAAAACCTGAAGATTGCACAACAGTTGTATTAAATCAACACAACTATACTAACAAATGGAGGAGTCTTGTAGAGATGTTCAAGTCACAGACCATGATAGAAGGCAAGGAAGTATTTCAGACCTGCAGTGTCTGTAGAGAAAGTGCCACTGGCAAAACTGCAGTGTGCACCAAGTTTGTTCTGTTTCCGCTTACCTGGTACACAGGTGCCTGAGGCCACAGATCCACCCTCACTACTGTCTGCTCAGCTTCTGCCTATGCCTGCCTTCTTACTTGGGCCCTCCCTTGCCCTCCCACCCAATGAGAATAAGTAATAATTAAAAACTTCTGGCCAAGTTTTTCAGAACCAGTTAGCTAAAATTGGCCTCCAGTCCTAAGTCTGTACTTGGCTATCTAATTGGCCTCCTAAGTGTATACTTGGCTATCTAAATAACAGGACTGAATGGAAAAGAAACTGCTGTATGTTTCCGTCACTTGCAGAAGTCAGTCAGGACTGTGTAAGTACCCAAATAAGGACTAAGAAGCTTACCATTAGACACCTATTTTATACCCCTTGGCCTATTTTATGCTGTGTCAGATAATCATACTGATAGCAGTGACTTAGCAGATGTCTGAAAGCTTTTTAAAGGATCAATTCTTCTATTAGGAGAATAGAAGAAACTGGGCAAACCTTTTCCACATCTTCACTTCACAGGGGGATTCTTGGTTTTGATTTGCATTGGTTTGCGCTCACCAAGTGGTGCTGCATGCTGAACCCACATGACACTGTGTGATTTGTATACTTTTGACATGAAACCATAAATCAATCCCGTTTGGCTAGAAAGGTTCATGAACCCTATTGAACCTTTTGATGAACCTGGGTTCACAAGTTTTGAGTTTATAATGAAATTTGAAACTAGGTAGGTTTCACAAGGATTTGAGTTTCACAGCACTCCTTTCATAGAACTTTAAGAAAGCAGAGAACAGGAAAATACTAGGTTTCCTGGGGGAAAATACTACAAGCAATCTGGTTATTTAATAGAACAAGTATGACATCATGAAATAGTTCTACTGGATTTAGTAGACAATGTAGATAACTTATTAGATAACTTTTAATGGGTTTTAAACTATCTTCAAAATGTAAATTACTTCTGTGCTATAGATGACTCTAGGTTACTTTAAAACATGTAGAAAACTCATCTTCCATTAAATTTTATAAGATTTTACAACAATTTCATTAGAACACTTTTCACTTTCTAGAATATCCTATTAATCTCATCTCTATTAAATTCTATATACTGGATTGAACATTTCCATGGACCATTTTTTAAATCAGTTTATAGATTGGTGAAAATTCTTCAAACATTAAAATCTCAAAAACATTTGCAATCATTTTTTTTTTTTTAAAGCAGAAGAATGTGCCTTCTTTTTCAACTAGCTCTAAAATTCAGAATAAATTTACTCTGATGGGGAATTTAAAGGCCTTTCAAAAAGTTTGGTCTTGTGATGCTTGCAATTTGAAGACCAAAAGAGCCAAACTCACTTCCCAGTTAACTCCCATGAAGTCCAAGGTCTTCATGGGATTAAAGTGGTGCACATTTTTTCACAATCTTGTCAATCCCAGGCATTCAAAAAAAATAAGATCAAGAGTCAGACCTGCCATACTCATGAGATTGGATTGCAACTCACAAGATTTTTAAAAAGTAATAAAGATTGGGCTCCTTTCATTTGCCCTGTTGTTTTTGTGCCTTTTAAGATTCACATTCTGAAAGTTTTCTTTGCCCTGATGTGGGACAGAAAATTACTCTATTTAAAATAAAAGATGAGGTTCTTACATAATTACCAGATCCCAGGAGCTGAGGCCTCAAGCATAAAATACTTTTGGAAACACTTGAGATTCGCCTTTTATTGAGTCTTCACATTTAAAATAGTTTTTTAAAACACCTGTTCTACTTTGTAATATATATATAACAAAAGTATACATTAAAAAAAGTACTATGAGAATTCAGTCTAGTGTCCTGACTAAACTCAGGAATTTTTTCTTTGGAATTGGATCAGCCCTAAAATAAATAACACTGAATTTGATGGGAATTGGCTGTTCAGCGTAGGAAGCAAGTAACTAGTCTATTTAAGCAGCATGATAGACAGTTCTAGTTGTCTTGTGCAACAGCCACTGTTTAAATAAAAATGACTGAACTGTATGAAATAAATGCAAAAGGCCCCAAAGTTCACTATACTGACAATTAAATTGTGATAATTTAGGGAAATGGACTAAAAATGAAATAGGAAGACTGTAAAGTGACTCGTTTGTAAGCAGATACACAAATACAGAATGGGGAAGGCTGGCCTGAGCAGAGTGAGACTGGAGCAGTGTAGTAGATTATGAATTGAAAATCTCTTAGTGACATTCAGCTGTGCAACAAGTAAATGCTATAGGTCAAGTTTTGTTCTCAGATACATGGATACTCCTGTGAAGTCTATTGGGACTGCACCTGTGAAACAGTACAATTTGATCCCATTGTTTCACTAGGGTTTGTTAGTAGCATGTTGCTCAATCTTGAAAAATCTCCTCACAAGAGTATTCCCAGTGGACTAAATTTTGACCTCTATTGCATGATTACAAGGCTTCTTAGCATGAATTTTGGCTTCCTCCAGGCTTTTCATGTGAGAAGCCAATATTGGTGCCAAACAGGGAGTGCACCAGGTAACTCAATGAAGGTTCTTTCATCCCCAACACTGAGATGTGTTCAATGTGCTGTTAGATGTTAGTTGCAGTGGCATTTGCGGTATTTTCTAGTCCAGCCAGGTTTTCCAAATCTGCTATTTTACATGGAGGTAGGGTTTTTTTATTATTATGTACGTGTAAAGGACCCAGAAACGTGCTTTCCATTATTAAGATGAGCTGCTTCATTAAGCCATACCCCAGACTGAATCTCAGTTCCACCTCAAAATGAACATGCTCATCTAGTCTTATGTTCATTGTTCCTGGAAAGCCAAATAATTGGAATATGCAACCAGCAGTTGGGTATTTGTTGTTTATTTGCATAGAGTCTCCCTAATGAGTAATGCCTAGTCCTGCTAACACTGAAGTCAACCAGGGGAGTAGGCCAGAGGTCAGTCTCACAGTTTAAATGGGAGGTTTTTTCCCCCCTAGCAAACTTAGATTCCTTCATCTGTAGAAGACCGTGTGTGGTCTGTGAATCGTTGTTACCTGCTGCTATTTCCCAACACCTCCACAAAGACAAGTAGGTAGGAGGCAGTTGTTTGGATAAGTCCGTTCCATACGATAAGATTAAAACAACGCTGTGGGTCTGCAGTGGAAAGTTTCTGTATTACATTCAGGATTTCCTATCAGGAGTTTACACATTGCCTTCGTTTCATTTTAAGAGCTTAACTCACCTCCTCTGCAAGGCAAAATGGCCCACGCTTTCCTGTCATCTTCCGAGACTGAGGAGGTGATGAGATGTATGTTTGTTCCCTGTCACTAGATATCTCTTTACAGCACAGCCAGGAAAGAGGTTTCTTAACTAGACCTCTGGGTTCCTTTCCTTTTCTTTTTTCTTTTGTTTTTCCTAGTTACATTAGCAAAAGAGTTTTGCTTTTCTTTCTTTGTTCTACCAAAAAAATTGTATAACTCAGAGGCTATGAGGAACAGTTTTATCAGAACGAAATTAACACTTACAGGGATGACAGTGAACCTTTGTATTTCTCCCTTCCCAATGCACTCATCGCTCTGACACCACTGCATTATTTCCAGGTTCTGTTCCTGCTCCAAACACCCACAGTTGCATGGGCTGAAGCAGCCAGGACACCACCAGATTTGCTACAGAGCTCTCATTGCTACAGAGCTTTCAGAATGACTGCTCTGTTTGGACAGATTCTGCCACTGCTTAAGTTAACAGTAAAATACTGCTTACTTCAACTGGACCAGGGCTGGGTCATCTTGAATGATCTGGTTTTCTTGATTTCCTGCTGACAGAGACCTCACCAGCCTGCTGGCTATCCAACTCTGAGCTGCCTTAAGGTGTTCTTGGATTCCGGCAGCTTACTAGGCATGAATCCAAGGACAAAATTTGACCCTAACATTAGATCTATCCACCCTTAAATAGACAAAGATGCACATTCTCCTTCTGTCAGGCATATGCAATTCCCATTAACATTAATGGGAATCACACGTGTGCACAAAGAATATACTCAAAACAATTTACAATGCGCAGTATAGCTACTAAACTGGTGACCTTGCTAAAACTCACAAACTGGCTACTGTAGAAGGAGAGGTTTTAGCAGCCATTGAGTTTAGTAAAACCATCAGAGGTTATGAATAAAGAGAAATATGTTTTAGGGAAGAAAAGCAATAGCTGGAGAGGGAGAGACCTTTTCACTCAGTCTTTTAAATGTTTTAGGAAAAGGGAAACATCAAGGGGCTGCACTGTTAAACTATGCTAATTTGTATTTGAGTCAATTCCCCTTCTAGGGCTCAGTGTATTATTTTGAAAAGGCTCTGTATTCTTGAACCAGCATATACTGTGTAACAGGTGAACTTACACAAGCCTAAAAATACAATCTGCTGTTATAATGGAACAACAGTGCATCTTTTTGGGTTTTATCAATGAACAGGTCATACATAGTATGTAAAAGAACATCCTTATCATAACTGCCAAGCAGTAGCTCCCAGGAATTGGACCCTGGGACTTGCCTTCAAAAACATAGCGCTTTGGTACCAATATTTCTTCTGGAAGACAGGACCATTAATAGCTATTACATAAAACAGTCAGGGATTTATCGTCTGACCTCCCTAAAGTAATAAGGATGGATGCAAAGGATGGTATAACAGGAGATGGATCATTCTAGACATGCCCTGTTCATATACTCTCCCTCCAGGCTAGGGACAGACATTACACATAAATCGGTTTAAGTGATCAGAAACTGGTTTAAACCTGTAACAACAGAAGTTCAGTGCATATAAAGCAGTTTGAAAATGGCTGAAACTGGTTTGAGATAACCCTGTTAAATATAGTATCAGACTTAACTGATTTGGGTCAAACCAGTTTATGCAATGTCTGTCCCAGATCCCTTGCTGGTTTAAGATAAACCAGACTCCCCTAGCATCCTAGCATGCTCTCTGGGCTGGGCTGGGTGGGGCTCTCTGATCCACAGTAGAACTGGCCCCTCCCCTCTGCTCCCTGGCAGAGACTGCAGACACAGCAGGGTCTGCCTGCCTTCCTCCTGCTCTACCTCCCACTCACTGCTTGCTACCTAAGCAGGAATCCCCCACTCCCTCCCTCCCATCTCCCACAGCACGGACCCCAGCACCATGGACCCTAGGCATGTGGTATGCTAGCTAATGCTGAGAGGTCACTGTGTGTGTGTGTGTGTGTGTGTGTGTGTGTGTGTGTGTGTGTGTGTGTGTGTGTGTCTTCAATTTCACTGGGACAGGCAGACAGAACAATATTCACTTAGAGCTTTTTGGAGCTAATCAACAGGTCAGTTGGTAAGCTGTTTCAGAAGAGTTTGAACTAATGGAGATAGGTTGTTGTTTTGTTAATGGGGTAATAAACATTGTTAACAGCTCCCTGTTGGCTTCCTTGCCTGTCAGTTTGCTGCAGACAATATAAAAAAGCAGGGAGGGAGATTGAAAAGCTCAGTGTTATCAACAGATGCACGTACTGCACACACCCCCTTGCCTCAGAGTGCTAGCAGGGGGCTGGGGTCTGGCAACACTCCCGCCCCTGGAGCAGCGAGCAGGGAAAAGCCTGGGATGGTGCAGACAGACCTCCCTAATCACTGTCTAGCCACCCCCACTCCCTCCGCCAGCAGTGTGCAAGGAAAGGGATGGCTGCTCTAGTACCCCCCAGCTTCTAGCCTGAGCCACTGCAGGCATATACCTGCATTTCCTCAGTCCAGACAGAATGTCTGTCCAGTTACAAACTGGTTCAGCCTAGGCAGTTTAGACTAACCTGTAAAGATTGAATCAATTCAGGCTCAGGCTTTTTGAATGTCTGTCCCTAGCCCTAGAATAAGGGGTGTCCAAGATACACCTTGTGGAGCTGTATTATCCCATCCACAGGGCTCCTAGAGAGACTGGGAACCTGGGAGCAGGGCAAGCAGATGCAGGGCTCACTACTAAATTCTAGCATACAGAGTACTATTGGGGACATATATCAGCAGCAGAGAGGCAAGCAATGGGCACATTAATCCCTATTGCAGTTAGCAGTGCTGCTGCTCACTGTACTGCCGGAGGCCTGGAGATGGGTCTGAATTTGGCCTGCAAAGAGTCCTGCAGTCCAGATCCAGCCCAGAAGGCCAAGGGATATGACACCCTAGCTTTAGAGCATCCGCTACTGCTACTGTTGGAGATAGGATACTGAGCTAGGCAAACCTAACCCAGTGTGGTATTTCTTACATTCTTATGAGTTAGAAAAAAAGGTGATTTCATCTGAACAAAATAACAAAAACAGAACTAAGATTGAAAAGGACAAAGTGTCTGTCACATGATGGAGTAAGTACTCACAGACAAAATATTCACTTGAAAAAAAAATGTCATCCAGCTCTTTTATCTACAACTCATATTCCTGTAGCACTTAGAAGTCCATAGTGTAAAACCCAATCCTTGTCCAAAGAATTAACAGAGAGAAATCATCTAAGGGTGGGAAACAGGATGTACTATTATTATTTTCCCTCTTTTTAAAACAGATTAGAGAATCAACACTCAGAGACTAAGGGTTTGTTCTCACATGGAGTTGTTCCTGTTTAACTCTATCTGTGGACATGAAAATTCTGGAGAAAAAGAGCAACATTCTTGTTTAGTTTTATTTATTTTTAAAGTAAATTGGGCTCTTATTCCAAAATAAAAGTGTTCACCTAGGAACAGCTATGGTTCTTTATATTTTCATCCTAGTCCATGTTAGGCAAGCCAGAAGCCCAGGTTATATAAGCAGTATGTTTGTACCACATCTCTCTATCACTCACAGAGTGCTGCTCTTGAGCATGCCAGCATGCCAGCATGCTCAAGTGTACCAGGGACAGAGATTGAGGGTACAGACAGAAGAAGCAATTTTTACTGATCTGGTCACAGAAAAAGCAGAAAGCAGTCTATAGCTGTGACCAAACGCAAGTGCACAGCTGTAAACAGCTTAAAGAATGGATGATTAAAATTCTGAACCCTCATTGCATGAGGGGTCAGATGAAGACATATCAAAACATAGTGTCTTCTATAACTTATGTCTGCATTGCCTCCCAACCTGTCACTGTTTTCAGAATGGGAAGGGAGAAAGGGATTAGAGGGAGTTCAGTCTGGTGGTTTTTCAGCCCCCGCTAGAAGGTAGGGTGGGTGTACTGGAGCCTCCCTCCCCCCCAGGGGTTGGGGAACCCCTAGAATGAGCTCCCTCTCCTTCCTTCCTTCCCCTAGCTTCTGAAACAGGGACAGGCTGGGAGACAGGAGGGGCCACTGCTATGGGAACCAACAGTGAACTTCTGTTTGGCCTGGGGTAATGTAACTCAGAATGCTTCCTGCAAAGTACTCTCAGTTACAGTGGGGAGCTGCACTTCTGTCTGCACCCTGAGATAGGTGATGAGGAAGCTCCCCAGGAGCAGTTTCACTACCTCATTTCTGCCTGAGGAATGAGTGTGAGTGTTTGAGGTAAACTCTCCCTAGGAGTGCTTGGGACACCAAATAGACACATACACTAGAAGTTGGAGCAGGGACTTGAACCCACAACTCTAACATTCCAGTTCAGTGCCTTGAATCTTCCTTCCATTCCAAAGCACGTACAGAAAACACATTTGTTAAAAATGATTTTGTAAAGTAAACCAAGCCCTTGTGACATGCAGTGTTCAGAGTGAGAAATAAAACAGCAATCATCTACAGGTTCTGGGGAAATGTCTATAATGATTGGAGGAATTTGTGTATTTCTTAGGAAAGGAGCTGGCTTGTGGAATCACTAAAAATCATTCACCAACCTCGGAAAAAATATATTTATTTTTATATAAACAGCCTTTTTTGTAGCCGGAAATGAGGAGCTAAGAGTTAATAATATTTTGTAAAAAAACAACCCAAAACCCAGACTTCTTTTACTGTAGCATTGCAGAGTTCTATAAAGGTTCTTAAGAGGAGAAAACATTTTTGTGTCTGAGGCTTATTAGGTGTTTAATGGCGCATGGGTTCTATAGAAACAGACAACAGATTGTGGAGAAATCCTTCTGGAAACTTTCATTTAAAAAAAAATCTTGAAGTGGTGTTAATTGTGGGTACAGGAAAGGCTAACCCACTAAAAACCTTTCAGAAAGTTATTATTCCTTAGCAACAAGTTACTTAAGTCAAATGGAAGAGAAGCAGTAAAAATGGATTCATTGAGTTATTGTGGGACAGCTCTCAAAGCTATTGCTCATGTTTGACTGCAGGAAAAAAGCAGCCACACAGTAGCATTTAATTACATAAGCAGAAGGAGGCAGCCTCCACAGTGCAAGCGAGGTGTAATTCTACAGACATTGATGGACCTGATTCACTGAATTAGGAGCACTTTGCTCTGCTCTAGTGGCAAAAATGGCCCTTAAAGAGATTCCTCTTTGCAGGAGCATCCTCAGATGATGTTAAGTGATTATAGAAGTTTTTATCTCATTCTCTTCTTGGCTACTGGCTTAGGAGAGAAGGCAGTGGAGAAGGACTGACATCCTCAAATCTTAAGGATCCAAAGAATCTCAACAGGTTCCTCAAGTGGGACTTGACTGGGCTGAGAAGAAATGGAAGTGCCATCCCCTTGCCCTAGCCTAGTGCATTTCCTGAGTTGGCTCTTAAGCACTTCCTCCCTTGAGCTGTTCTGTACCCAGCACGTTCCTATCAAAAAACCTACTTCTGCAATATCTCCTTATTGTGTGTCCCCAATACCATCTTGAGAGTCCCAATGATTCTAACCAGCCTGTGAAATCTGTTGACCCAGCATATGAATAACTTAATTCGACCAGTGCAATTGCAACATATTAATCCAGTGGATACAACAGTAATTGCTAATTGTGTTCAATCACAACCAAATTTATTGAAATGTAGTCAGGACCCAGTTTTCACCCAGTTAAAACTCAATGTAAAGTTTATGGGACTAATAGCAAGCCCTTGGTTGGCTAATTTCAGAGGAGTCCCATTTTAAGTAATTTTGAAAGTAATTAGTAAATTATTTGCAGTCAGTGCTCAAAGCCTAAGTGCTGAAATCTCCCAGAGGATACACTTTAAGACAATTCAAAGCAGAGAAAAGAGGAAGGTCAAATCTTTGCTTTAAGGACAAATTTCAGCATATTCTTAACCAGGAAGGTACTATTCATGGTGTCAACTATGGTATCTTCATACAGTTGCACAGATCTTTGTAAAACCAAATCTTGTTGTCAATATATTTTATTAGGATGCTGAACAATAACAGTACCCAGACTCCTTACTTTTCATGTTGAAATACCAGTTGTTCCTGATCTGCTCCTGCTGACCCCCTGGGGGTCTTCAAGAGGAGGTTGGATATGCATCTAGCTGGGGTCATCTAGACCCAGCACTCTTTCCTGCCTATGCAGGGGGTTGGACTCGATGATCTATTGAGGTCCCTTCCGACCCTAACATCTATGAATCTATGAATCTATGAAGTCCGCAGCTAAACTTCCCCTACTTCCAATGGCAGCAAGATTGTGTTCACTGAAGCAGAGACAGTAGGTCCTCTAAATACCAGTCAGTCCCTCTATAATATTGGCTAGCAGCTCTGTTTGTTCATTTCTTCTGTCTACACAAATTAATGTAAATTTGATGAAGTGAGCTCAGGCTCATGGAGGCTTATCCATCTCTGACTGAGTTGGTCTATAAGGTGCATCTTTATCTTGCCTTCTGCCTGACTTCAGAGCTACATGGGTAACTACATCTCTCTATTAATGTACTTACTGAATTGTATTAAGTACATACAATTCATGTATGAATTTATGCACTTAATATAATGCTGCATATTATTATTGACTGTGCAACTTTTCCCAGCAAAAATTCATGCAAAAATTGTCATTAACATAATGCATTATACATGAATCTGATACACACCCAACCTTCCATAACTTTCTAAGCATTTTATCATCAACAACCTTGTAGATTACTCTTAAAATGAAATGCATGTGTCCAGGTTAGTATTTCCTGGCCTGAGAATCCAAACCAAAAGAATATAAACACGTGTCAGAAATGTGTGTGGTTAATTTAAATATGGGAAAATACTTATTATTTACCAGTATTTTGACTCATTAGCTAACGTTTTGTATGCACCCAACTTTACTAATTGTGAATAGAGTCAATTCTCTGTTAATACTTTCCCCAAAACCCTGGTATATAGTCTAAAACAGAGCAATAGCTAAACTTAGCCAGATCCTAAGCAGCTAGAAACTAATTTGGGCTCTAGAATTGGATGACAGAGCAGCTTTTGGGTTGTAACACCTCATTGCTTACAGTCCCCATGGTTCATTCCAGAAGACAGGGACTGAGCAAAAAAGTTACAGTCCACAGGGCCTGTCCTTGAGGTACTCTTCCCGCTGGGAACAGGAACGGTGAAATATGCTGTGCCACTGAGAGATTCGTACGCAACAGAGGAAGCCAGGGGAATCTGGTTAAGTTGCCTTTCAGTTCTCTAAGCTCCAAAGATAAACTCTAGTAGGTAAATGCAAACTCTTTTTAAATATTTCAGCCGATCATTAAGAGAATGGATAGTTCATGTCAGGGAATAAGGGATGTGCAGTGTTAAAGGCTGCATAAGGAGCAAGATTGATCTTGTACGTGGGCTGTGCTTTTTTTCCTGGAATGCAAGGTAAGGTAATAGCTAGCTATTGCCCAGATACCAATATGCTTAGAATCAGACAGAGATCCATGTCTATAAATCATACATCCAAGGTGCAAAGGAATGGGTGAACCAATAACAAGCATTTGCTAAGTCCCCCCCAAAACTGGAAATGCTTCACAGAAACTGGAAAGGAGCAGAGATGATCCAGAGGTTTAAAAATCAGACTAAAGAGGAAGCCCAGAAAAAGCTGTAGGCCAGCGAGGCTGCTGTCTGATCCAAAGAAATTCTAAGGAGTTATTTTAAGGGACACGGTGGGAGAACACATGGCAGACCCCTGTTTGATTAAAAGGTAGCTAGCATAGACTCAGGCACAGGAATGTCACGTCATGCTTAACTAGCCTTCTGGAATTCTTTGAAGATACTACTGGTACAATAGATAAGGGGAATTTAGTAGGTAGCCGTATTTTTTTTCCGGAAGTATTGGACAGGTTTCCACACCAGAGATTAATAGCTTTTGCAAATAGTCACTGAAGAAAGAAAAAAAGGCTTTAAAAGCAAGAGATGAAAGTATCAACCATCGATGGAAGGAAACATTTCAGATTGGAAGTGGATTTGAGTCAAGTTTTAAGGTATTCATAAATCAGCCAAACCTAATATTTTGAAGCCAATGGTAGTTTTGCCACAGATTTCAGTAACTCCAAGATTTGGACCCTGAAAACAAACTTCCCTCACTGGTCCAGTTTTTTCTTTATCTGAACCAGACTGCAGAGTGCATGAGAGTTGGTCTAACTGCCTGGACTTCAAACAAGATGATAAGAAGCCCTGTTCAGTGCACCTTGAGCAGTAATAAACTTCAGCACATTAAGAGCTGTGAAGCAAGGTTCTCCTATTAGAAGGCACACAGCAGTGGAACTAGTCCAATCCACACATTCCAGCCAGCAAGCTAGGAAAGTCATCCTTTAGAAAATGGCATTTTTGAACTGCTGCAGCTCCCTCCAGTTCTCAGAGGGAAAGTTGCACAGTACAGTGGTCATGCACGGGTCTACAAACCTTGTGCTTGAACTGAAGCCACAGCATTAACTTTCTCAGCTCTAAATTAATCCAATAAGCTTTGTTTCAGGGTGCTGACAGATGTGCAGCTCCCCACTGGAACTCATGGTGCTTTGCAGGAAGTGCCATGAGTTATAGCCATCCCTCTGACCCAACAGACATTTGCTGTTGGGTCTGGAGGATCAAGCTCCAGTTTGGGGTGTCTGTGTGTCTGCAGCCTGTCTTCCCTAGCCCTGCCCCACCCCGCTCTCAGCTCCGGTGCTGTCTTCAGAATAGGAGGGGCAGAAGGGAGGGGAGAGAGCTTGGTCTGGGGCTTGCCCCTATGAGGTGCAGTGGCTCCAACCCACCCACCCCACCCTCCAGTGCAAGCTGGGCAAACCCCAGATGGACATACCTCCCCTGCTTTCTCTCCCTCCCATTCTGAAGACAGTACTGGGGGTGGGGCAGGGCTGGGCTTGCATCAGCCCAGCCTTGCTCCCACCACACACTGACACAAGTTAATGAAGGCGCTCTGCTTTAGGGCACCTTCATCTGAACCCTTATGTTATGTCACATAATTGGGCACTTTTCAGAAGTGCTTCAGGGAGCTAATCATGTGACAAAATGTCACTTGTGTCAGCACCCCCAGTTTTACCATTTGTAAATAGAAAGTTAAAATACTTACCACCTTCCTCACTGGGGGATTGCTAGGATAAATGTGTGTTTATAAAGTGATCTGGAGATGAGAGTGCTAAGTATTATTCAATGGAATATTAAATATCTAGGGCTTCTGCCTGCCTCTATAATATCCATCCCATTTTTGAAAGTTGCTAAAAAAGAATCATCTCCTGCCTCCAAATCAGAAAATTTGAGAAACTTACTTCAATATTGAAGGGAAGTGCAAGTTTTGTGAGCTGGCAGACAAGGTTCTTTGGGTGAATCTGATATCTTTTATTAGACCAACTTAAATAGCTGGAAAATATTTTCTTCATAGTATCATCGTGCTTAGGGTTGAAAGGGACCTAAACAGATCATCAGGTCCAATCCCCTGCCCTGGGCAGGAATAGGTGCCGGGGTCATATCACCTCAGCCAAATATCTGTCCAGCCTCCTTTTGAAGATCCCCAAGGTAGGAGAGAGTACCACCTCACTTGGAAGCCCATTGCAGAGCCTGGCAGCCCTAACTGTAAAGTAATGTCTCCTGATGTCCAGCCTGAGCCTTCTCTCTGACAATTTATGGCCGTTATTCCTAGTAACTCTGGGTGGTGCCCGGGTGAACAGAGCCTCCCCCAATTCCCACTGGTCCCCCCTGGTGAGTTTGTAAATGGCCACCAGATCCCCTCTCAGCCTTCTCTTGAGGAGGTTGAATAGGTTCAGGCCCTTTAGCCTCTCTTAGGTTCAGGCCCTTTAACCTCTCTTCTTAGCAAGTTTTCAGGTTTGAAAACCCTTTGTCAGGCTGACGAAGCATCTGCAGCTGGTGTGTGCTCTTCTTGGATGGAATGAATAATAAAGAAGCCAGAGACTGGTATGTATTAGGGCTGTGTGAAGCTTGACACAGGAGATTCGGCTTGAGTCGGTAGCCAAATCTCTGAATCTGAATTTAATCAGGAGACCAATAAAAGGTCCGAATCGATTTGAAGCTCTCTGAAGCTCAGAAAAGTCTCTGCCTGCTGGTACCTGAAGTTTCAGGAGTCCACCCTTGACTTATTGACTTAATGGCTGTATTGTTATGGGTTACAGGAATAGTCCACAGGGTGAGTGCTCCGTTCCGCCCCCTAGCCTGACCAGCTTAAAATGGAGTTCCCTTGGCTAGGCCACTGTCTACTGATGGTCATCATTCACTCGCATCCACTCAACAGATTTTATCACTTTACAATTACAGTTTCAATGCAGTTTTAACAATGGTCCAGGGTGCAACTACATTCCACAGAGAGTACATTCCCCAAGAGTCCAAAAGTATAAAATATAAAACATAAAATGCCATGGTAAAGATGAGACAGGAAATACAAAAATGCACTGTGAGAAATATACAAAAATGCACTGTGAGGCAGTGAGGATCGAAGGCCACTGGGGACAGCAAGTGACCCATGCCAGCACAGGACACATCCACAGTCCCTGCAGTGGACATCTCAGTTCCCCCATTCTCCCCAATGACTCCGAGCCCAATTGATATGCAGATGTAGTTTCCAGGCCTCCCCCACAGAAAGCTACCCCAGACTTCTGGCTGGCCCAGAGCCCTGCCACACCCATGCAATGAGTGCTAGGTCTCTGCCAATGCCCAGAAGGAAAAGAAATGCACAAAATGGGTGCGGGGGCGCAAGCAAGAAGGGGCCTCTGCTATATCCATGTCCGGAAGGGAAACATACAAAGGCGACCCTCCGTTGCAAGTGAGGTAGCAATCCCAGGTGTTCTTCTCAGTGCAAATTCTTAGGGCTTGGCTGTATATCACAGCTTTCTTGGTGTGTTTAGAGTGATTGCTGGTTCTGCCCAGATATGTGTGTTGGTCTGTGGGTTTCTTGTATAACGTAGTCTATATTTTACCATTCTAGATACTGAACATCATGTCTAAAAAGGAGATGTTGGTGCTGGAGTATTCAAGAGGTAGTTGGATGGAGGGATGGTGATTGTTGAATCTCTGATGGAACTTAATCAGAGATTGTAGGTTTTCAGTCCTATCATGAAGATGTCATTGATATATCTTAAGTATAGCAAGGGTTTGGTGGTGCAGTCCTTGAGGAATTCTTCTTCCAGGTGGCTCATAAAAAGGTTGGCATACTGTGGGGCCATTTTAGTGGCCATAGCTGTGCCCATGGTCTGGAGGAAGTGTTGGTTATTAAAAGAGAAATTGTTGTGTGTGAGGATGACGTATATAAGGTCAGTAATATCTTTGGGTCTGTACTGTGAGTTGTCATCTTGCTCTTGTAGGTATGTAAGGCAGGCTTGGATGCCATCCTGGTGTGGGATGTTGGTAACATCCATGGTGGCTAGGAGGCTGTTGCTGGGAAGGTGGTCTTTGTTTTTAAGTTTCTGGAGAAAGTCTGTTGTGTCTTGGACAAAACTTACTCTTTGGGTGACAAGCGGTTTTCATATGGATACAATGAAACCTGATATTTCCTCAGTTAGGGTTCCATGGTTGGATATGATAGGTCTGCCAGGGTTCCCTTGTTTGTGGATTTTAGTTTGTGGATTTTAGTTCTGTGAGTTAAAGCGTAAGAACAAAATTTGGAATAAGTTTAGAATTTAAAAGCAGAGATGAGTAGAAGATAGTGAGATTTGTGTTATGCAAATATGCAGAGTTCTAGGGGGAAAAGAAGGGATGAATTATTATATAGAGATGAAGAAATACAAAAGCTTATCATGGACGGAAACATAATAAAGGAGCTGCCAGAGACTGAAAGGAAGAGAAGAAAAGAGCCTATTAAGACTCCTGCAGACTTTGACTTGGGTTAAGGCCGCAGTGCTGATGGAAGATAAATAAATGTCTTTATGTACATTTCTGGTGACTGGATGTATCTTTAAATGTTAAATCTGTTATTTGATAAGTTGGATTCATTAATAAATACAGGTTTTAAAAAATAAATATCTATCCCTTTACTTTACCAACTGAACCATGGAAAGCATACATGAGCTGGTATGGGAACAGCATGAGGGGACATGTTATAGGAAGGAAGAAGACTTCCTGTAATGGAGATGTTGAATATCGGTGTGTTATTTATTTGCATTGTGTTTTGGATATTGCTACATGCTTGGAGCCCTTTTGTGCTGGGCACCAATAAAGACAAAGCAAAAAAAAAAATGGTTCCTGACTCACAGAGCTTGTAGTCCAAGTTAAAAAAAAAGTGAATTCATGAGAGTAAGATAAAAAGAAAAATAGTTATTAATGGCTTTCAAAAGGAAAAGAGAAGGACAGAATGGACAAAGGTAGAAGTCTATGAAGAGATCAAAGTGACTGTAATTCTTTAGAAGAAGTGCATCTTCACTAAATCATTATCAGCTTTCCAATTCAACAGTTATAATCAGAGGAATGAAAGAGAGGGAAAAAAACCATTAAGTCATCTTATCCATCCTGGCTGCCAAAGCAGTATTGAATATACTGTAATAGGCATCCCTGTTTTGCCCCATTTATTGTCACATAGAAAAAGGAAGAAAAAAAGGTACATTTCTCCAGTGAAATCCTCTCCTGGAGACTAGATTTATCCTTGAACCATTGTGCTCAGAAACAAAGCAGAGCTATGTATGCCAGTTACTGTTTAAAAAAAGGAGAGGAAAGAACACAGCCTATTAGTTGCAGTGCAAATACTGGACTTGGAGAAATGTTATAGATGTCTAGGAGTACTGGAAACATGAAGTTAAATACAGGAAGCATGGAAACCCTCCACCTTTATTGACTTCTGTGAGCAGACTAGTAGACACTGGAGGTACTCGTTAGAGGAGTTGGTGGTGTGCATCAGTGAACTCTGCCACTGTTTAATTCCTGGGTTCAGTGCCTGCTTAAAAGAGGGTTTGAAACATATGACATTTCTTCTTGACCCCCAGCTCTAAGTGGCACAGAGACCGAAACAATTCCCTTCTATTTTCTAGTCATGCTTTTCTCTTTACTTTCCAACTTGTCCTGTTCTTGCCAGGGCGTAAAACGAAGACAGCCAAAAAAAAGAAAGCACATTCAAAGTCTGAAGCAAAGATTTCAAAATGGACAGTGTTTATTGCCATAGAGCAGGGCTGTCCAACTCAGGAGACAGCATGCTGTGCAAGCCGCAGACCCCTGGGGGTCCCTCCCCGCCCCTTTGCACGCAGCCTGAACAGATGGACTGCCCCTGCCACATGCACAGCATAGACTCACTCTTGGCTGTGCACACATGGCTCCACTCTTGTGACTTGTGCAGCCCAGATTTCCCTGTCACATGTGCAGCACCCTCCCCCTGTCTGGCCCTGCCCTCCCCGACCCCATCCCTAGAGGCAGGAAGAAGAACCCAGACCACCTAAGCTGCCAAAACATTGGGGGCTGTAGCAGCCAGGGGGAGCCCCAGGGACCACATGTGAACTCCTCAGGGGCATGTGGCCCATGGGCCACCAGTTGGACAGCCCTGCCATGTAGAAGGGCAAGGTGGAGACAAGTCTTATAGCAATTAACTTGTTATATATACCAGGATAGACTGGGACGATGAAGAGCAAGATTCTGAATCCACAAAAGTCAATGGCAAGGCTCCCCTTGAGCTCAGTGGAGACAAAATTTCACTTGTAGTGTCTAATCTCTCATCAACTCACTCCAGCCAATGGCCCAAAGGTAAGAAGTCACCATTCTGGGGTGATGCTACATTACATTAAGGGGCATAAAGCAGTTGCAAGCAAGCTTTGAGCACATAAAGGCACAGACAATGTCTTAATAGAAATTTGCATTAAATTTAACTCAATTGTGGTTTTGGCCAACTACTGATCTAATTTATTAGTGCAAATTACAGAGTTGGTTAGTTGTGTTAATCTGAAATCAGGCAGAAGGCAGGGCAGGGTGGCAACATACTGGTTCAGAAAGGCATGAGCTTTCATAGGTAGCAACCTACTTCGTCAGATGCTAGTAGAGAAGTCAGTGTAAGAAGTACCATTTAACTTAGTGAAGTTGTACTGGGGTAAAATGACTGAGAGCTTCAGATCATTCCCCAACCTACTGTGTGGCCTAATACTAACACAAATGTATTTGGGATCTTTTCCTTCATCCAAACAGCATCTTTTCTCAGAAAAATTCTGTATTCTCTTGCAGCATTTTATCCCAAACGTTATCCCAGTACACATAGAGATGAATCTGGTTTGTTTCTATTTATAGTCATATTTGTCTAATTTCATTGTCCAAGCTGAGAAAAATGCAACATTTTAATTTTTAAACTGCTTTTAGTTTTAAGCATCTAAAGCAGGGGTGCTAAACTCACTTGGCTTCCCAGGCCGGGTCTGGACACAGTGGCAGGATGAGAGACACTCATCCTGCTGAGTGGCAGCCGCAAGTAGTGTGCGGCAGCAGTGGCCACAGGGATCCCCTCAGGGAGCCACATGGGTCAGACAACATGGCTCTGCAGGCTGGATCTGGCCTGCAGGCCATATAAATAGGCCAGACTCCAGCTTCTGGAACGGAGATAGCTCTACTTCATTACCATGAAGTGTCATAGGTGTGTTAAAGCCAGCAGAAGTTATGCTGGTGGGCAACAGGTGTCCTCCATGTTAACCTGCGTATCTGTGTAACCCTTGGAGGAGGTGCACAGAGGGCAGGAAAGAACTTCCATGGCGAGGAAGGATGGAAAGCTGTTCTTCATTTCTTTCTCAGCCCACTCTCCTCCCATGTGGAGCAGTCGCTAATATAAGCTGAGGCTTTCATCCTCTGACAGATGCTTTCCTTGTCAGATCTGCTGATCTAGGGCTGTGATATATGTGGGTATGGGAGACCCTAAAGGTATTCTACTTGCCTGCTTATAGCATCTCTACATTTGTTCTCAAACCGCACTAATTGTTGGACAGGAGGCCCATTAGACTGTAACTCAATGGTTGAGGGGTAACGAAAAGACTAATTTTCTCCCACAGGCTTTCATTATCTCTCCAAGTCCTACAGGAAGGGCTCTGCAAAGCATAATTATCTCTCATTTACAGATGATTTTGCTTGAATGCTCACTCTTTCCCTCCCAATGATGTCTTTTACACTCAATTCTGGGCCTTTAAAAAAAACAAAACAGGAGAAAAGTGCATAGTATTTGAATGCCTGGGGGAAAAGAAAGCAGTATTTGAGACATTATTTTTAAAAATAATTTCTATCTGCATCCTTTGTTTCCTCTAGAAATAGGCGAAATCCACAGCTATAGTTCAGTTGTTAAAAATGCTCCTTTGCAGAATGACAGTAAAGGAAGATGAGCAGTTGAAATGGTGTCTCCCATTTGGTTCCTGCTTGCTCCAGCTGTTTACATCATGGTAAAATTCAGGGCCAGAAAAACAGTATATTACAAGTATGTGGCAAGAAGTGGCACTTACCCCACTGCCCACCTTCTGCCTTAAATCACAGTGGTATAAGCAAGTTTACCAGGAAATCCAGCCTAGCTCTGCTAAAGTCAGCTGAATCATCTTGGCAAAATCTGGCCTGTTACATTTCTCCCTACATTTCCTCCAGACCAAAATGAAGGAGACAAGACAAACAAAAGTGGGGGAAAAAAAGAAAAAAAGAAAACCAACATCTGGGCGTTAAAACATTTGCCTCAAGTTTGTCTTTTATCTTGCAGGGGGGTCCTGTGTTAAAAAGTTTAAAATAACACATGCAGAGGAAAACAGATGTGCTTTTGGTTGTTTATTTCAGATAGCTCCTCATATATCGCTGCTTGAATTAAAAAAACAAAAACCTGCCTCTTACTAGATTAACATATCTTGTAATTACTGGTTAAATGTAGCTTAGTCCATAATTAGTGATGCCTATGTAATCATGAGGAGGGAGATCTATTTTAAACTCCTGCTTATAATCATCAGCTTAAAAAGAATTGTGCGTGTGTGCATATATTGTACACTCTCCCAACTCACACAAACATACCTTTCTACACTGTGGTTTTTATCTAACTTACACTGTGCTTTTCATCAGTGGATCTCAACACATTTTTCAAAGGAGGTCAGGATCATTATCTCCATTTCACAGATAACTTGAGTGCCGAAAGTATAAAGTGAATTGACGACATCATCCAACAGACAGATGAGGTCAGTCAGGAACTCAGCTCATTGCCCTTTCTTCTGCTCACAAAACCACATTGGCCAAAAGGAGGAACAGTAATTTTTGGGTAGTGTTTTAATAACCCCATCCTATTAGGAGCAAAAGCACCTGATGAGAAACTGATGTTGGCACAAATGAATGTGTGTGAAGGGAGATTCTGATGGATGAGTATCTTGAAAAGAGTATTGTGCTTGGGATTGGGTGAAACTTCACTGAAACTGGTGGGTGTAACAACCACCACTCATTTAGATGTATGTAAGAAGCATTTACAGTCTTGTTGCAGTAAGATAGCTGAAACTATAGGGGCAACGACTCAAAATACAGGCCCCATGCAAGGCTGCTCAGAAACCAAGCCGTGTGTGAAAGAGTTTCACTTTTTACACCCAAAACACTGACTAACAACTTGGATCTAAAAGTGTACCACTAAGAAGAAATAGATGGGATTTGGACAGACCTTTCTCTTTTATGTTCTGAGACTCCTTGTCTGTGCTATTGATTTATCTGTGGGGTAGTAAAGAACTAGCAAAGAATTAGACCACCTGATTTGCCCAAGCACTTCAAGAAATGGAGGCAGAATACTTTGTGTCCAAGGACAATACCTTGGGATTGCCCACACTCTTAATACCAGTATTAGAACCATGCGTATCAGCTGACCAATGCATATTAGGTTGCCTCTGGCAACAATCAAATTTAACTCCTGCTTGAATATGAATCCTACATTTCTGAGATTCATGTAGACCGGGGGGGGGGGGCGGGTCAAAGATATGGCCCGTGGGCTGGATTGGGCCCACACAGCCCTGTCATCCAGCCTGCGGTGCTCCTCATGGGTCTCTGACTGGACCAGCATGCCACTCACGATCTGCCGGGGTGGGACATCCAGTGCCCATGGTGCCATTGACAGATTGTCCCTGCATGCTGGATCCAGCACACAGGGACAGTCTGTGGGCCCAATCCAGCTCATGGACCAGGCTCATGCCCTATGGGCCAAATGAGTTTGACAGGGCTCAGGGCTCAGACCAGTACTTTTAAATATATTCATTCATTATTTGGATTTGGGTGTTAAAAGTGGACTGGCAAAGTTTGCAGATGACAACAAATTATGGGGGACTCACACTGAAGGATAGGCTGGGAATACAGGCTGATCTGGACAGGCTCGCAAGGTGGGTGTATCAAAACCTGATGTTATTCAACACCAAGAACTGTAAGGTGCTTCACCTGGGGAGAAACAACCCACAACATACTTACAGGCTCAGCAGTGCTACATTTACTAGCACCACAACTGAAAGAGACCTGGGGGTCTTGATAGACCATAGTACGAATGACCAATGTGATGCTGTAGTTGGCAAAGCAAACAAAACACTGGTGTGCATCTACCGATGCATCTCAAACAAGACTAAAGAAGTCATCCTCCCACTTCACTCCACCTTGATGAGACCGCAGCTGGAGTACTGCATCCAGTTTTGGGTACCACACTTCAGGAAGGACATGGAGAGTTCAAAGGAGGGTCACGCGTATGATTAGAGGTATGGAGGGAAGGCCATTTGATGAAAGGCTAAGAGACATGGGTCTGTTCAGCATGGAGAAGAGAAGACTCAGAGGGGACTTGGAGGCAGCCTGTACATAAAGAAGGGGCACATATCAGGGACTGGGAGAACCAGTTGAGGAAGTAGAAGGATTGTGGGTTAGGCTACATGGGGGGCAAGGAGAAAGGGATTTGGTGGTAGGGGTCTGCTACAGACCCCCACACCAAGGGGAAGAAATAGATGCGGGGCTCCTGAGGCAACTCTCGGAGACCATAAAAGCTAAAGAGGTGGTAGTCATGGGGGACCTAAACTACCCGGACATCTGCTGGGAGACGCAGACAGCAAGGTCCCATCGCTCACGCAGGTTTCTAACCTGTGTACAGGACCTCCACCTGACACAGGAGGTGCATGGTCCCACGAGGGGGAATGCCATACTGGATCTGGTATTGGCAACAGGAGATGACATGATAGGGGACCTCCAGATCGGTAGCCATTTGGGAGACAGTGATCACCTTATAATAGAATTCAACATAAGACGGCGAGTGGGTAAGGTAACTAGTAGGGTGAAAGTGCTAGACTTTAGGAAAGCTGATCTCAATGCACTCAGGCAATTAGTCAAGGAAGCACTGCAGAGTAGGAGTTTTGAAGGGATGGGAGCCCAAGAAGGGTGGCTGTGCCTAAAGTAAACGATCCTTCGGGCACAAAGCAAGACAATCCCCGAGCGAGGCAAAAGAGGGAAAGGGGCCAGGAGGCTTCCATGGCTGACCAGAGAAATCCAGGGCAGCCTAAGGGCCAAAAGGGGAGCACATAAAAAGTGGAAACAGGGTGAGATCACTAAAGATGAATATACCTCCTCTGCTCGTGCTTGTAGGGAGGCAGTTAGGTGGGCCAAAGCTACCATGGAGCTGAGGATGGCAACCCAAGTAAAAGACAACAAGAAATTGTTTTTTTAGATATATTGGGAGTAAAAGGAAGGCCCAGGGAGGAATAGGACCTGTGTTCCTAAGTGAGGGGCATGACAAGTCTCTCACTGGGGTTGTAGAGAGGCAGCAGCAAGGCGCCAGACTTCCATAAGTAGACCCTGAGGTGGTGCAGAGTCACTTGGAAGAACTGGATGCCTTTAAGTCGACAGGCCCGGATGGGCTCCATCCGAGGGTGCTGAAGGCACTGGCCGACGTCATTGCAGAGCCACTGACAGGAATATTTGAACGCTCGTGGCGCACGGGCCAAGTCCCGGAGGACTGGAAAAGGGCTAACGTGGTCCCCATTTTCAAAAAGGGGAGGAAGGAGGACCCGGGCAACTATAGGCCAGTCAGTCTCACCTCCATCCTTGGTAAAGTCTTTGAAAAAATTATCAAGGCTCACATTTGTGAGAGCCCGGCAGGGCAAATTATGCTGAGGGGAAACCAGCATGGGTTTGTGGCAGGCAGATCGTGCCTGACCAATCTAGTCTCTTTCTATGACCAGGTTACGAAACACCTGGACACAGGAGGAGGGGTGGATGTCGTATACTTAGACTTCAGGAAGGCCTTCGATACGGTATCCCATCCCATACTGGTGAACAAGTTAAGAGGCTGTGATGTGGATGACTACACAGTCCGGTGGGTGGCAAATTGGCTAGAGGGTCGCACCCAAAGAGACGTGGTAGATGGGTCAGTCTCGACCTGGAAGGGTGCGGGCAGTGGGGTCCCGCAGGGCTCGGTCCTTGGACTGATACTCTTTAATATCTTCATCAGCGACTTGGACAAGGGAGTCAAATGTACTCTGTCCAAGTTTGCAGATGACACAAAGCTATGGGGAGAAGTGGACACGCCGGAGGGCAGGGAACAGCTGCAGGCAGACCCGGATAGGTTGGACAAGTGGGCAGAAAACAACAGGATGCAGTTCAACAAGGAGAAATGCAAAGTGCTGCACCTAGGGAGGAAAAATGTCCAGCACACCTACAGCCTAGGGAATGACCTGCTGGGTAGCACAGAGGTGGAAAGGGATCTTGGAGTCCTAGTGGACTCCAAGATGAACATGAGCCGGCAGTGTGACGAAGCCATCAGA
The DNA here is from genome assembly GCF_030867095.1 of Alligator mississippiensis. Classification (NCBI taxonomy): domain Eukaryota; kingdom Metazoa; phylum Chordata; order Crocodylia; family Alligatoridae; genus Alligator; species Alligator mississippiensis. The sequence goes on from NC_081824.1 coordinate 149,483,850, forward strand.
AAAGCCAATGGCACTTTATCGTGCATCAGCAGATGCATGACGAATAGGTCCAGGGAGGTGATATTTCCCCTCTATAGGGCACTGGTCAGACCGCAGTTGGAGTACTGCGTGCAATTCTGGGCACCGCACTTCAAGAAGGATGCGGATAACCTGGAGAGGGTCCAGAGAAGGGCAACTCGTATGGTCAAGGGCCTGCAGACCAAGCCCTACGAGGAGAGACTGGAGAAACTGGACCTTTTCAGCCTCCGCAAGAGAAGGTTGAGAGGCAACCTTGTGGCTGCCTATAAGTTCATCACGGGGGCACAGAAGGGAATTGGTGAGGATTTATTCACCAAGGCGCCCCAGGGGGTTACAAGAAACAATGGCCACAAGCTAGTAGAGAGCAGATTTAGACTGGACATAAGGAAGAACTTTTTCACAGTTCGAGTGGCCAAGGTCTGGAATGGGCTCCCAAGGGAGGTGGTGCTCTCCCCTACCCTGGGGGTCTTCAAGAGGAGGTTGGATATGCATCTAGCTGGGGTCATCTAGACCCAGCACTCTTTCCTGCTTATGCAGGGGGTCGGACTCGATGATCTATTGAGGTCCCTTCCGACCCTAACATCTATGAATCTATGAATCTATGAACATCTGTTCACCAGGGCTCCCCAGGGGAAGACTAGGCCTAATGGTCATAAATTGCTAGAAGACCACTTCAGGTTAGACATAAGGAAAAGCTTCTTTACAACTTGAGTGTCCAGGGTCTGGAACAGGCCCACCGCTGTAGGTGGCACAATCACCTACTTTAGATATCTTCAAAAAACATCTGGACACCCACCTTGCTGGGGTCATCTGACCCTAGCAGTCTTTCCTACCCAAGTGCAGGGGGGCTGGACCTGATGATCTGGAGAGATCCCTTCCAACCCCTAACATCTATGAATCTATGAACCTCTGGTATGGACAGGACTTAGCATAATACTAACTCATGTTGGTTAAGTAGTAGTGAGGTGGCATGTGACTAAATAGTGAAGCAAGCTGTAGAACAGCAGAGAAGGTGAGAACTGAATGGACACGAAGAGTGACCTATCTTCTCATTCATAGCAGCTGTTGCTTCAGCTCAGGCATTAGATGTGAGAGCAGCTTTCACTGGGGCTAAATGTTCTGAGGAAAACCTGACGGGCAGGGAGGCAGTGAAGTATAACTGATGGAGCTGTGCACTGGAAGTCAGAACACCTGGGTCCTAGTCTTGGCTCTGCCACTGACTGCTTTGGGCCCTGGAGTAAACCATTTCATCCATCTGTTTACCTCCTTGCCTCCTTAGTGCTATTTGTCCACCTAACCTAAGTGTAAAGCCCCTGACCTGTAAGCCCTTCTGGGGTGTCCCTCACAGTATACTTGTATAATGCCGAGTGTAATCTAGCCCCTATCTTGGCTAAGTCACTGCCAAACAGTAAGAATTTGAATCTTCAGGGATTTCATTCCATCCTCCTTCACAAGTGCTAAAATAATGTATGTTCAAATATTGCCAAAAAATGTGTTAACAAGTGTTTTAAAAGATCCCTCCTAATTTTCTGCAAATTTCCTATATCTCTGCCTTTAGGGTCAAAATGAATGCTGAATGTCCTGGTGTGAAGAAAGGACTAAGAACCATGCTTATTGTCTGCATATGTGTAAAAACAGGGCTTATAAATACTGGGTTAAATTAGCATTGGTCAAAGGGAGCAAAATTAGAAGTAATAAGATCCAGCTGCAGAAGGGCCACTTAGCTGGTCCTGGAAAGCTTTCTTACACAAAAAGGAGGAGCAATAAAATAAACCACTTCAAAACATTTGGAATACTCCTTATTGGAGATAAACAAGGAGACAATCTCTGTCTTACCTAGTTGGCATAGGGATCATGAAATCAAACCTGCTACAGTACAGCAGGAGAGACTCATGATTCTGTAATTTTAGTGTGAAGTTGCATTTGAAGCAACGACAACAACAAAAATACCATGCAGGCTTTATCAGCAAGAAGTGAAGGGGAAAAAATTGCTATCAACTCTACAATAATGTAAGAATTACCCCATTCCCTCCCATGTTGCTTTGTTGGGGGGGTTGGGGCAGAGGAAACGGGAGGTCAAATCTGCATGTCCTGCCCTATGTCTGGAGCTCTAAAACCAAAACCAGCTTTAGGGCAAGGGCTGCACGTGCACAGCACGCTCTAACTAGTGGGTTAAACATATGTTGCCAGCCAGTTCAGAGAAGTATCTTCGATTCCAAGTGAAATTGGAACCTACAAGCTAAATTGAGCGTGCCAGGTCTGACTAACAGAACTAGTAACAATCACAGGAGCTAGCACTCCTTATTTCCAGCAATTTTTTTTAAAGGCAACCCAGTGGGTTAATATTAGAGATGGAAACATCCAAGCTCTAGCTATGCTTAAATCTGTTATGCTAAAGTGCTTCTAACATAGTTTCATCAGCGTGGAATTGTAGTAGGATACCTGGGGCATTGCTGTGAAAAGGGGCATCAGAAGCAGGTTTATTGCTGTTGTGCTGCAGCTGCACCGGTAAACCACGGATTGTTCTCTGTAGCTCAGGCCTCTTTTTGCAGAGACACTGAAGAGTCCTACAATGGATGGGGTTACCGCACCTCCTGCCTTGACCTTTGATTTCCATCCAGCAGGAGAGTACATTTTTATTTAGTCCACCACTGCCAGCCTGACAGTAAAATGATCTCATAGCCACATGGCACAGTGTCGTCAACCCCAAGTGATCTAAAAGCATGAGTCAGGTTCTAAAAAAGTGTAAGATTAAAACCACACAACGCTCCCCACCCCCTCCCATCACGCCCATCCCTCTCTGAGTTGCTTTTGAGCTGTTCAGACATCACGCAAGGCCAAGGAGTCCAACCAAGGTCTGCTTCAATCACGTCTGTGTGTGAACTGATCAGTGTTGCTTAACATGAGCCTCTGTGCAATACAGCCAGTTCCAACTGGCTCTTTTGAAAGGCATTTAAACAAACATATGCCTACTCTTTTTTTTATTTGCCATGTGTTTGGGGTTTTTGAGCCTTTCAGACACACTATATCATATTTTCATACTTTCCTCTGCAAGCACAAAGGCTAGAAACCTATTTAAAAATAATGCAAGCTGAGATTGTCATGTAACCACATCACTCTTGGCTTTAAGAAAAACACCAGCTATCGTGGAACATGATGAAATGGCAAATGTTGGCACCAGTACATTCTGCTTCCTAATTATGTGCCACCTTAGAGCAGCTGCTTCACCCTGTAGACATTTGCTTCTAACAGTAGCTTATTTGTGGCAAAGTGAGGTACAGTAATGATGAATGCAGCACCTACTTGTCAAGGGCCACAGGTCAGGAGGGCAATTATGATTAGGGATCTGGGTTTTCTGTTCACTGCTGAAAAATGTAGATTTTCTCCTTTGAAGAAGAAAAATGAGGGAAATGGCAGGTTTCCCCTCACAGCCTTGCAGAGTTCTAGCTTGCAAGGGGGTGCTTGTAACTGGGGCAGCAGAAGGCGGGCGATCACAGGGAGAGGGTGCCACATGCGTGTGCATGCACACACGTGCACGAGGCAGTCAGGCATTGTGGAGAACAGCTCCTGCAGCTCTCTCCAGGTAAGTGTATGGGGGGGTGCAGATTGAAGCACCCCCATGGTGAGGAAGGAAGGGAGGGAGGGAGTGGGGCAGGGCTGGGGATGTTCCCTCGCTGGGGCAGTGCATGGCCTGGGGCTGGGGTGGGAATGTGTGGCTGCAGGGCCCAGCTGGGGAGTGGGATGGAGCCATGGGTGGCTCATCCAGGAGGCATAGCGAGGCACATGACTCCCAGATTTGTGCATGGTGTGGGGGCAGATGTAGGCTGCCCACTGCAGGCTCGGGGCTCCCTACCCTGCTGCCCTCTCCCTGGGGCCTCCATGGCCCAGTGGGTGGGACCCGGCACAGGAGCGGGGGTGAATGCTCAGTGCCACTGTCAAGAGCCCCATGCCAGCTGTGCTGCCATGGTGAGGTGTCCCCTACCCACCTAGCAGCAGCAGGGGGCACAACTCTGTGCTGCTATCCCACCAAGCCTCCCTGCCCCCCCATGCTGGATCTCGCCTACTGGGCCATTGAGGCCCAGGGGGGGAGGCAGCAGGGCAAAGATCCCTGAGCCCACAGCAGGTAGCCCGCATCCACACCAGGTCTTCTTTGTCCAGGTTTTCTGTTCTGGATGTTCAATCCAGAATCTAATCCAATGCAAGACACAACATCCAGAATCTAATCCAATGCAAGACAAGACACAACATACTACAGTGACACTTAGAACAAAACTCAACTTCAATCAGGAGTTCATAAGCATGACATGCAAAATCTGAAAGTTCCCTGTAGCAACCTGCATGGAACCAGCAGGTTGGAACAGGAGCTGCAGGAAGGGTGATTTGGAGGGTGACACCAGGAAGCTCCATGTGCTTGGGGGCTGGGCAACAACTCTGAGCATGTGATGGCTGAGCGTACATGGCTGCAATTAGCAGTCCTGAGTACAGTGCACTTAGATAAAGATGTAGTTGTTACAGTCCAAATAAAGTCCCTTTGTTATTGGATATTTTATATCAGGTCTGTCCAGCTTAGGTGGTTGGAGGCCAGATGCCTCATGGGCTGCACCACCGGTGAGGGCTACAAACCCCTGGGCCCTTCCAAGGTGAACCATGACCTGCCCCACCACATGGGCCCTCTCTCAATTTGCACAGCACAGGAGCACTCTTTCCATTGTACTGTGCACCGCACGGCCCAGACTCACCTTCAGCTCCCTCAGCCACACCATGCTGCTCTGTCCTATCCTCTAAGGTGGGCACAGGCAGTGGAAGCCAGAGGACAGAAGGGGAGCCCTAGGGTGACCATCCATCCCTAATCGGACAGGACAGTCTGGAAATGGGAACATCGAGTCCTAGTCCCAGGCTGCATGACTCCAGGACAGCATTTGTCCGGGATTCACAGTATTGTGCAGGGATCCAGGATTCCTATTCACCATGGAAAAGCATGGGAAATGACACATTGCACAGTTCCAGCCTGCAAGGGGCTGAGGAGAGTGAGATGCAGGGGGCGCGCTAATTAACGTGCACCCCCCTCACCCTAGAGCACATGATGTATAGATGCCCATAGTGTTTAACAATACCCATGGTCATGGGCAGAAGACGATTCATTATACATACTCCCCTAATGACTTTTGGTCCTATCATAATCCTATTGAAGGAATGATTTCAATGGGACCAGAATTTGGCCTCGAGGTAGCAAACAGAGAAATTGAAATGAGCTCTGTAGAGTCCCAGAATAGTCTCACATCTGAGTGGCATAAAGTATTGTTTACAAAAATAGCAAAGCCAATTTGACATCGTGCCAACATGATGTAAATTACGGGGGTTTTTTCTTGCTTGTTTTACAAAGGCAAAGCAAGAGTTTAGTGCCATTGCTAATATCTAATAAACCAACAGATTCAATGGCTTCTTTCCAAATAGACAGCTGTGTTTATTAGTGCAAAGCATGAGTAAGAGGATTCAGTAATGAAGATTTCCTCATTTCTTTGTCTCATGTTTATTATATTCTCTTTTCTCCATGCATCTTCTGCTGTGCAACAAATAAACCTTGCATGAAGACAGTCAGGGTCACATTCACATCTATTTTGACGTGCTTTTGAATCCAAAGCAATGAGGTAATGTTTCAGGAAGCAAGCACTAGATGATGTTATTTTATATTATAGGGCAGATGTATGTCTGCAGATGATGGTGGTTTCGTAGAGCTAGAACCACAAAGGGATGATTGGTAGCACTACAATGCCCAACTTTGGCATCGCTGACCTGGGGAGGATCAAGAACTCTGTGTTAGGCACTTTGGCTCCTACATTGTGCATGTGGACAATTGTATGAGAATGAGATCCACAACAGCCAGCACACTGAGTAGGCAACCACTGGAAAGAGGGTTGTATCTTAAGCCCTGAAGAGTGTGGAATATAGGTACCACTGGGCGCTTCTACACAAGACACTTCATGTGAAGTAGCCTAATAACACTGTGCAGTAGTGTGATAGGCAAAAACTGTGCTAATATGCTACTGCACAGTAATATTAGGCTACTACACAGTAAGGGTCACAAAAAACCATTCACTGGCACTACTGCACAGTAACTGTAGTTACTGCTCATTTAGTTATTATTGCTAAATAATATAATAACAATAATATACTTCATTAATATACTTCATTAAGCAAGTACTAAAAGGACAGTAACTACTGCGCATTAATGAATGTGTAGACACACCCAGTGTCTGGTTAGGAGAGGGCTCTGGGTTGTGAATCTCAGAGTCAGGCACCTGGCTCAAGACTAGAAAAGGGAGCAGGGAGCAGGCCTTTCATTATGATGTAGCAGAAGAAACAGCCTGTCCTTTTAGACGTGGAGACTAGTGGTTCAAGCACTCCCTCAGTAATCGGGACACCCGGGTTCAATGCTTTTCTCAGCCTGAAGGGGTTCTAACCCATATGTCCTGCCTTGTAGGTGAATCCTAACCAGTAAGAACATTCTACCAAAAAAGAAAAAAACCCACTCCCAATTGATATTAACACACATCCTTTATTGCTGGCAGTCCCAGCAGTAAAATTTAGGGATTTAATTGGCATGAGAAGTGAACCACCCTCTTAAACATCTGTGTCACATTGCTAGGTCAGCCTAAAGAGGTTTACAGCCTGCCATTATCTGTTCTAGACCTCAGCCACCAGAGATTTTCAGTTTAACACCAATTTCATTTTAAAAATAGGACACCCCTCACCACATACAGGTACAGGTGTTCCACTCAGAAAGAGATGAAATTGGATTGCCCTTTATTGCACCCTGTATGACCTGAATTTTCAAAAGAGACCTCTAATTTGGAGGGTCTCCTTTTACAACACCCAAATCGAGCCTGATATTCAAGAGATGCTATCCATGAGTAATTCAAACTTTAGGTAAGAGCTGCATTTTGGGTAAAGGGTGTAAGATAGGGTTTTTTGTTTGTTTTTTAGGGGGGAAAAACAAACTAGACCCCAGGATGTCTAGATCTGGCCACTTAAAAATGGCAGCACCCCAAAGCTATTGGACACATTGAAATGAGTGTAACTCCAGAATTGGATTGAAAGCTGAATGTCCCTGCCTTTCTGCAGTAACAATAGGTGAGAATGGGAGAAAAAGATGGAACATTTCTACACCATTAAAAAGCAAAAACAGCATTATAGGAGCAACACCATCACAAGCCCTTGCATTTTCTGGGGAATAATAATCAGCTCAGATTAAACAGCCTGAGGCAAAAATAACTCAGCTGGTCATTATTTAATGGGAAATGGCCTGGAGCTAGATTTGTATTGATTTGTTAATGAGCAGCAGGGGTGAAAAAATCAGATGTTGATTAAAATAACCACAAGTTTTAAGAATCAGAACATTTTGTTAATTACATGTTATGCAAATATATTAGCTGGTCCCCTTGATATAAGAAAAATACTAACAGACCTACATGATGCATATCTGTCCTCCAGAGAAACTAATTTATGAAGAGCCACCAACTGTGAGGCTCAGCTGTGTTTGCTTATTGCAATACTGCCAGAAGCAACAGGGTGAAACTTAAAAAGGTCCAAATGCATCCTTGGTTACACCGTTCACTCCAGTGGGTTTACACCCAGAATAAATTGATCCAAGTAGAGATAAACAAACTGGGGCATTGAATAGAATTGGCCAAGTGCAGAGCTCAGTGACCTGCTGCAGAGAAAAACAGACACCAAGAGCTAGTGATCACTTTAACCTGTACCATGACAAGTCAGTACCATGAGTTAAAATACCATAGCTTTTCCCATTGTTCCTGGGAAAGTGGGTTGTTCCCCATCTGCATGGGTGACTTACAGGGATGACTTGGATCTTGACTTGGTAATGTTCCATAGCATGCATATGGGTGCCTAAAGTATTATAGAAATGCAAAACTCTAAAACTATTGGTTCAGAGATGATACCTTTTATTAGACCAACTAAGAAATTGCAAAAAAAATTACCTTTCTTTGCAAGCTTTCAGGCTCACATGCCCTTCCTCAGTCTTAGGGAAGATTTAAGATGGTACAGGTCCCTCCCCATAGGTAGAAAAATAAACTTCATTCTGCACGGAGAAAGCTGAAGATGGATGTCTATTCCGGAGCACCTCACACAAAAGAACTCTCACGGACCTAGAGAAATAAACCCTGTCTTCAAACCCTGTAGCATTCTTGATGTCTGAATTACTTACAAGGGTGTGCCACTTCATACCAAGCAAGTGACATGGTGGCATGTCACCAAAGTTGCCAGTTTCTGCAAGTCACTTCAGTATCATTCATGTGTCAGATCCCAATAGTGGACAGATAAGTTGGTCTGGGCATTTCTAACACACAAGTCAATACTTGGTTACCACAGCAATATGTATGTCCAGAAAAAAACCAGACTATTGAAACCTTCTGACATTTCATGCAAAATGGGACTGGTATGTAAACAGCAGCAGAGAGCAGAGATGCAGCACAGTTGCAGAATGAGAAATATTTGGGACCAGAATCAAAATGGGGCTTTAAGTCTCATAATGCTGAATGTTCCCCTGTTCAAGTCAGGTGCCCAGCCCCAGAAGTGGCATTCACAACCCTCAGTTCAGCCCCTAATTCTCTAATCTATAGCTAGGGGAAATTAGAAGTAGTCTCCAAGAGTTGGGATTTTCAAAATTTGACATGCTGAGCAAGAACCCACATCTCAGCCAAACAACAAGGAAGGCCAAAGAAGGAAGTTTTGCTGATGGGTTCCTTGGACTTTGGTGGAATTTGTGATCTGGCTGATATTGCTTAATATGCATTTTATAGAACACCCAGATAATTAACTTTATGCACTGCTTTGAAGCTCCCTGTGGAAACATGCAAGCAAAAACAGTGTGAGGAGTCTGGGCAACCTCCTCCCCGTGAAAGCCAGAAGATCTTCACGTGCACAAGAGACTGACATCACCAAGAAGGCACTTCATCAGATTTTCTCAGAAATGTTAAAAAATAAAACGCTGCCCTGTTTATCCGGTTGTCATCTCACTGCTTTTTAAGAAGATGTGTGTGGGAGAGGAAACAGAGCTGGTTTCAGACATTTGGCATGGGAGGCAGTGTTGTACTGGACTAATTTCATCTGTGTTCTGCCTGGAGTTTGGAGAAAGCTGACATAGATTTAAATTGTGAATTTGTACCAGAGGGTGAAGTTAAGCTGTGGGAAATGTTCTCTGAAAAAAGGAGATATTTCTTAACTATGGGGGTGGGGGGTAAGCCTGAGAAATGCTCTTGCTAGGGAAGTGCAAGGAGCCCCATCCATTGAGTCATTGAGAAAAAATAAAGCAGAGTAGGCAGTATTAAGGACTCAGGACTGGAAGGGGACTTTGGGCCGTCAAGTACAGTACTTTGCAGGCAATAGCTAACCTCTTTCTCCTTGCTTAGGGAAATAGTTTTGTCCGTTTATCCTTGGAATCCCAGGATTAAAGTGTAACAGGGCAGCAGGTCAGGGTACATGTATACTGAGAACAATAGATAGCCATGGACAGTCATCAAGGGTGAGAACCTGAGCTAGCAGAGACATCAGCACAGAACCATTGATGTTATCACGTAAGGATAAAACCTCTACCATCTGTGACTATTGATTGAAGCTAAAAAGGGTTTACTTCAGGTTTTGGGGGCTGATGTAACCTTGACCAAAATACTGCCCAAGGTTTCTCCATCAAGAGCTCAAACCACTACCAGAGACATCACCAGGTATGAAATCAGAGGTAGGATCTTAAGCACAAGAGGAACAGGTGGCAGTGCCTAGATGCGTGTGCCATATTGACAATTAACTGACAAATATAAATCAAGTCTTAGTATTTCACAGCTCATTTGCATGGCTCCTGAGACAGTTTGCCAGGAAAGGATGCAATTAGGTCAAGACTGATAAGGCTTACGTATGAGAAAAAGAAAAAAAAATACACGTGCAATCAGCAGGTTTGGTATGCATTGCCCTATGAAAATATCAATCATTTGAACTACAGAAGAAGGCTGAATAGCTAAGGGGATTGATAATGAGACACAAAGCTTTGCCACTCTACGTTACCAGGTAATGACCAAAAGTCATCACCATTTGACAACTCTCAAGTGGTCTTGGAAATGGGCTGGTGCAAATAGTAGTAGACAATTGCCCTCATCATCAAACATAGCCATCACTGGAGGAGACAGGGACTGGGCATGGAATGTGAATAACTATCTCACCCCCAAGGCTGTTTTAGGTATGTACCAAGCAGTGTGGAAATGTTGCACATATTTTTACATGCATCTTCACCTCAAATAAAAAAGTCTTCAGGGACAAGACTGTCATCTCAGTCCCATGCATGGGCATGACACTCACTGTAAGAAACAGCGTCACATCCTGACTGCTGGGATTTAGCATTTTTTTTGTTGCTTAGACCAGTGTGAATGGAGTCAGGCTAGAGTAAGACCAGAATCATTCCCTAATCCTTATTTTTTATAATCTATAATAAATTATCTTGGGGGGGGGGTGTTAAAGTTTAATAGCATATAAGAGCAGAAACCATTGCAAAGTTGTTGCCTGGTTTTAGAATAGCTTTCTAAATAATCAGACTTAAGGTAAGACACACCTTAACTTTGCAATAATAGCATAGCTATAACTAAGGCATTTTAATGTTCATCATTCCACTTTAGATATTCAGCTGATTTGTAAAGACACATTAGATTTTTCCCTACTTTGTGGCATCATTACAGGGCAGAGTTAAGAGTATTTGGGTATCTGAACTATGAATCCAGTCCCTAATTTGCAGTCATCTTAGTACTGTGTTAGTACTACTTTTTACTATTTGAAGTCAGAACAGGCAGAGCTAAAACTGAATATCAGAGTGTGGAGTAAGGGCTTTCCCTGCTCTCCTGCCTCAGTTCTCCCAGCATTGCTGCTACACTGGAGATAAGGCAGCACTATCATGAGTCACCTTCCAGGCTCTGATGCCCGTGCTGGCGTTCAGCCACATAATCAGTGCAGAGCAAGAACAGATGGACTAGGTAACCTGCTGTTGAGAACTCATGACAGTACGTTCACTCTCCCTCATGGCACTGAGTACATGCAGCCAGAGAAACTGCTTGCAAGTTAGCTAGCATGCAAGTTAACTGGGACTTTGCTGGCTGCTGGACTGCTGATGATGGCAGCTATTTTTCCATACCCCTGTCCCCAAAGGGAACACGTGGGGCTACTGCCCCAATAGCTCCCCAGCTCAGTTATGCTACTCACTCTCTCTGGTGTCAGAGGCTTCGAGGGCCTACAATCACCTTAACCATTGCAAAGGGATTCCCACTTTGACACAGTGGAGTGACTTGTGTCTCTGCAACCCCAACAGCTAGGTCAACAGTAGGGTGGCTTAGCTACCATAAGGGCCTCCCATGCTGAACAAGTCAAAGGGCAGAGACCAGACCAAGAGGAATACCTTGGTGCTTTAACTTATGGGTTGGGCATGAGGCCAACAACTTCATCTTGTGAAAAAAAAGCTGATGTTATGAAATCAAAACTAAAGCCTCAGTTATGCTACTGCCTCCATAAATGTTCCAATAAGTACCAATTATTTCTAGCAATTTCTTTTTACTGCCTGGTCATCTTTGGACCAGAATTTCCAAGTTAGATATGAATAAGTGCATGCATATAGACGCATGCTTGAAAATAATTTTGAGAAATTCTTGCTGCATGTATACTTATCAGGTGTTTGCTTGGGCTCATGGCCAGTTTGGCATCTGATTTGCACACAGCAGGCCTTTGCATGCATAAAGCAAGTATGTGCCTACTGAGTTTAAATGTGCACCTTATAAACTAACTAAATAAGATGGGGAGAGAGAGAGAGTTGGTAGTACATCTCTATCCTGGGTTCTGCCTGACTTCAGATGAAAATTGCTAACTACCTCACACTAAGTGTACAATTGCATGCTCCTGTGACTAAAAATGCATTCCTTTATCACAGAATCATAGAAAATGAGGGGTGGAAGGGACCTCAGGAGGTCATCTAGTCCTACCCCCTCCTCAGTGCTTAATGGATAGAAGCATAAAACACAAATATCCAGCATAACTACTATTCACATCCTCTTCCCACTGTCTTAAATAGAGGGCAGTGGGAAACAGAAGCTGGAAATATTACTTGTATGATATAATACAGTCACAAGTGAACCCAACTATACTGGTGAAAGCCTGGCCCCATTAAAATCAATGGGTGATTTGTTACAAAATGGAATGGAGACAGGATTTTATACTGAACTTCTGTTAGTAATTTACTATTGGCGTTTGAAGTAAAGACAGCAAACTAATGTTTGTGAGCAGCCTCACTGAAAGATTGTCAATCAGTCTTATGAACAGCCTACAAGGAGATTGCTGATGGTCCAGATAGAAAAGATGAAGAAAATCTGGAATGAAAAATTAAAATGAAATTAAAATTCTTTAAAAATTAACAAAAACTTCCTCAAAATAGAAAGAGTAAGTTTGAAAGAAATGGCCTAAGAAGGTTTTTCCATCTCTAATTTCTACAAAGACTGTTTCAATAGGAATGACCTACTTAGAAGATATCAGCAGTGATACTGAGAATTTGGAGATAACACTGGACACAGAACAAAAGTGGGTTTGTTTCCCTTCTATCGTATTAGTTTGAAGTCACTGTAGGCTGTTTCCTCATAAGACAGTTTGTCACCATCTGACTGCTTTGGATGGTACTTCGTGTACCTAAAACAGAATTTGAATTGCATCAGAATGGCCAAATCACACACTTCACACCGACTCCCAGCCAGCAGGCTGGAGCCACTGGCCCAGAGCAAAGAAGTCTTAGTACAAAAGAAAAGATTGAACTGGTGTCCAAAAAAAACTGGTATAGGAGGTATCAATAGCCTTGAGAACAATGAAGGGCTTTAGTGCAAATAATCACCTACAGACCAAGATGAACAAAAGCTGATGAGTCTTGGAACAGGACTGTTATCTTAGTTGCTACTCAGAAGTCTGATTTTGTCAATGCTCATTATTCTTAGTGACATTAATGGCAGTTTGGGATGCTCAGCACCATCCAGGATTGGTTCACACCCAAAAAGTACCTGGATCAGGCTACCTTAGACCAGTGGTTTTCAACGGTTTTTGTACCAGGACCCACTTGTAAACATCCGTGGCCAGTCCTGAACCAGTGCCCCCAGGCCCCAGCCCTACAACACATGGGGCGGGGGGGAGGGGGGTGACTCAAGCACCTCCTTGCAGGCTGGAGCTCTTCCAGCCTGCAAGGGAAAATCCAGAGTTTCCCGTGTTTTTCTCTTTTTAAAAAGAGTCCATTTTTAAAGTTTGTTGATCCATGTTTAAAGTTTATTCGTGACCCTTTCATATGTTCTTGCAACGCACTTTTGGGTCACGACCCATGGGTTGAGAATTGCTGCCTTAGACCAAACCCCTATGCAAAGGCTGGTTCTGATCTCGGTTCCACACTGGCACATCTGCTGGTACTAAACAGGGATGCAGACAGTGCATTGCTTCATGAGCAGAGAGAAACCAGGGCACTAGCCCAGGTTGGCCCCTGGAGGGGTCATGTAAATGACAGCTGCCATCACTGCTAGCCCTGCTCCTGCTACCGCCATCCAGGGTAAAGGCCTGCATGGCACACATCTGGGTATGATGGTCAGTATTTAGAGTAAAAAAAAAAAAAAAATCTGAATCAGGACTTTAGTTTAAATTTTGTTTAATACAAGGCTTTTCATTTCAGTATCAGTAATGGAGCAGACAGCCATACTGCAGTATCCAGATAAATACAACAGATACAGAGTAGTAAGGCATGGAAGAAACCTGAGCATGTGCAAGATGAATGTTTAAAGTATAATAAGCACTTGAAAGTCAGGAGGATGCCTCAGCCAGTGCTTTGTGTGCTGTCCTGGAATGAGGGAAACCCAGGTCCTATTCTTTGCCTTTCCAATGATTTCTCACATGCTCTTGAGCAAATTGCTCATTATCCCCCTGTGGGGATAAGCATGCTTGTGGTAGGTGCCACTAGGTCACCACTTATCTGAAATTTCATAGATTTCATAGACATTAGGGGCTGGAAGGGACTTCGTGAGATCATAGCGTCCAGCCCCCCTGCCAGAGGCAGGAAGTCTGCAGGGGTCAAATGATCCCAGCGAGAGAAACATCCAAATGAATGCCTTTTGAATGAGTCCAGAGTAGGTGCTTGCACCACCTCGGGGGGAGTCTGTTCCAGACCTTATACACTTGGACTGTAAAGAAGTTTTTCCTTATACTGAGTCTGAATTAGCCTTCTAAAACTTTGTGGCCATTAGACCTTGTTATCCCTTGGGGAGCAATGGTGAACAAGTGTTTTCCCAGATCCTGATGCACCCCCCTTATATACTTATAGGCAGCCACCAGGTCCCCCCTGCTCCTTCTCTTCGCCAGGCTGAAGAGTCCCATGTCCCTCAGCCTCTCCTCATAAGGCTTGCTCTCTTGGCCTTCGATCATATGGGTGGCTCTCCTCTGGACTCTCTTGAGCTTATCCACATCCCTCCTAAAGTGGGGGTCCAAAACTGGACACAGTACTCCAGCTGTGGCCTCACTAAGGCCGAGTAAAGTGGGAGGATGACATCCCTGGTTTTGCTTGAGATGCATTGAATGCATGCCAGAGTTTGGCTTGATCTGCCAGCTACAGCATCACGGGGGTTCATGTTCATCTTGTAGTCAATCAAGACCCCCAAGTCTCTTTCAGTCGCAGTGCTAGCGAGCATAGCATCACCGAGCCTATAAATATGATGCTAGTTTTTTCTCCCAAGGTGAAGTAACCTACATTTCTCTACATTGAATACAATCAGGTTTTGGAACGCCCACTTTGCAAATGTGTCCAGGTCCACCTGTATCCCCAGCCTGTCCTCCAGTGTGACTGCCTTCCCCCTATAGTTTAGTATCATCTGCAAAACTTTGCCAGTCTACATCTGATGCCCAAATCCAGATCATTAATGAAGATAATGAAAAGTACTTGCCCAAGCACTGAGTCCTGGGAGACTCTACTGGTAACCTTGTGCTACATTGATTTGTTCCCATCAACTAGTACCCTTTGGGTCCGACCCTGGAGCCAGTTCCCCAGCCATCAGACCATGAGATGGTCAAGGCCACAGTTCCCCAGCTTGGTCATGAGAACATCATGGGAGACCAAATCAAAGGTCTTCTTGAAATCCAGATAAATGCCATCAACCTTGCCTCCTTTGTCCAGGCAATGCGTCACCTGGTCATCGAAGGAGATGAGGTTGGTCAGGCAAGACCTTCCAGTAATAAAGTCATGTTAGCTGGCATTCAGTAGGTTGCCTTCCATTAGCCTGTTACAGATGGATCCCTTGATAATTTTCTCCAAGATTTTTCTAAGGACGGACGTCAGACTGATAGGTCTATAATTCCCTGGATCTTCCTTCCTCCCTTTCTTAAAGATTGGGACCACGTTGGCTCTTTCCCAGTCTTCCAGTACATCACCCAAGCACCACAAGCTTTCAAATATCTTGGCCATAGGGCATGCTATGATGTCCACCAGCTCTTTTAAGACTCTAAGGTGCAATCCATCTGGACCTATGGACTCATGGATGTCAAGCCTCTCAAGGTGTTCTCTCACTTGATCTACATCCATTGTGAGCTCATCTCCCAAGCCCTGGATGCTTTGTATCCTGTCTGATAGTGTGACCCCCTTGGGCGGGTGAAAACTGATGCAAAGTAATAGTTTAGGAGATTGGCCTTTTCTTGGGCATCAGACGTCAGCTGCCCCATTTGATCTTGCAGGGGGCCAGTGTTGTTTTTGCTCTTTCTCTGACTTCCCACATATCTGAAGAATGACTTTTTGTTATCCTTGATTCAGGTGGCTATCCTGAGTTTGCTTACTGCTTTGGCTTTTCTGGACCACTCCCTACAGGTATGGGCTAGTGCTGAGTACTGTATTTTCGCACATATATCCCGTGGGGTATACGTGATTTTACAAAAAAAGTGGATGGGTGCGGGCTACATGGGGGTGCGGGCTATCCACAGACTTTTTTCCCTGGCAGGGCCGGGGCTGGGGCCAGGCTGTGCTGTTGCCGCTGTGGGGGCTGGGGCCAGGGCCAGGCTGCGCCGCCACAGTGGGCCAGGGCTGGGGCCAGGGTGGGCTGGGCTTCACTGCGCTGCTCCCCGCTGGGCCCGGGCAGGCCGGGCTGTGCTGCTGCTGCTGCCGCGGGAGCCACCACGGCCGCTGCCACAAGGGCCGGGGCAGGCTGCACCACCTCCCCGCTGGGCCCGGGCAGGCCAGGCTGTGCTGCCGCCACTGCTGCGGGGGCTGAGGTGGGCTGCGCCGCCTCCCCGCTGGGCCCAGGCAGACCGGGCTGCAGTACCACTGCCGAGGGGGCTGGGGCCAGGGTGGGCCGGGCTGTGTAGCCTCCCCGCTGGGCCTGGGCAGGCCGGGTTGTGCCGCTGCTGCCAGGGCAGGCCGGGCTGCACCACCTCCCTGTGTATACGCCACTGCAGGGAAAACATGGGTGTGGTGTATACACGGACTTATTTATAAAAATACAGTTTTCCGTGGATTATACATGGGTGCGGCTTATACCCGTGGGCAGGGTATACGTGCGAAAATACAGTAGTCCTCCTTCATGATGATTCCAGTTTTCCATCTGATGTAGGCTTCTCTTTTAAGTTTCAGGAGACACAGAGGTTCCCTGATGAGCTATGGGGGCTTCCCTGCCCTTTGATTGCATTTCCTGTGGGATGGGATGGACTTCCCCTGCACTTTGAGGATTGAGTTATTTAGGAACAACCATTCCTCATGGACTCCCCTTCCCAGGCGGCTATGGTCCCTTAGAGCCTTACTGACCAGTCTCCTGAGTTTGTGAAAGTCAGCCTTCCCAAAGTTGAGGATTTCTGTTTTAATGAGGGATTTGCCCACCCTGCGTTGGACAGAGAAAGTAATCAGATCATGGTCGCTGTCACCAAGCCTGCCTTCAATCCTCAGATCACTCACCAGACCGTCCCCTTTGGCCAGAACCAGATCCAGCAGTACCTCTCCCCTAGATGGCCCATAGACCTCTTGTGTCAGGTACATGTCATCAGTGCAGGTGAAAAAGTTACGCAACTGGTCAGACTTGGATTTCTTTGACTCCAACATCATGATTGGCACAAAATGAATCCATCAGAAGATTACCTTTAAAAAGTGACTTTCTTTCCATGGTTATCTTGAGTGGACTGTCTTCAGAACTTCCCATAATGTTTACCACTGGACTGAGGACACAGAAGAAGTTTCTGCCAGGAAGGTAGGAACAACCCAGCACAGGCCCACCTCAGCAATATTGTTACAAATGGTTCTAACTTCAGGATGATGCAGTTTAAACTTCTGCCGGGGGCAACTTGTCATTTACATCTCATGTTTAGTACTTTCGTGTGTATTAAAAAGGGTGGAGTGAAGATTTGAGGATGTGAAGTCAACTCCACCGCTTTTGAAGAGCAGGAACAATAAAGAACCTGAGTAGCCAGGGCATCTGTCAATGCTTAGTTATAACCAGTTAGCAGAGGGCTTTATAGAGTTTAATTGCCCATGTTCTGGGGAGTAAGAGTTCCTTTATGTCTGCATTCATGTTGCTGAGCCCTGGGATCTGCGCAGCTGGGGATAAGCAGGAGCATGTGCTGGCCTACTTCTCCCAAAGCAGGTAGAAGGAGTAAGCGGTGGCTCAGCCCTATATCTCACAGTGCAAGAGAGCTCAGAGTGCAAGCAGGGTCATGTTGTAATGTAATGCAGATAAAAGCCAGAAACAAGGTCACTGTTCTTCTTAGCATACCACACAGAGTGGGTGGGGAGGGGGAGGGAAAGGAGAAGGGTATTAATACCCCAAGAGGTATCCAGGATGCCTCCTGGAGCTACTCATAGGGAGGAGCCTAAACTCATGCTCTAGCCCACAACACTGTTCTTTGAGGGGGGTGAGCCACCACCTGTATTCCCCTTTGCTGGACCTTGTCTGAGAGGATGCCCATTGATTTCAGTGGTACTGCTCACAGGCAAAGTTTACGTCTCTGCCAGGTTGTGTGAGACCAGCTGTTTAATGAGTTAATTTCCATATGATTTCAATGGAGTCAACTTTAGTTAAAAGAAGTGCATGAATTTAGCACCATCTGAAGTGACCTTTGGTCAACTACTATACCTTTTAGTAAATCAGTCTTACATACTAGGCATTATGTTATGCATGGAAAAAAAGGCATCTTAGTGCATTTTTGCATTTACATTCAATGAGATTCAGAGAGATAAAGGAAACTTAGTATGTGTATGTGGAACAAGATGGGGCAGCTTTGAGGTGATTCATGCTGTGAGGTTATCTACCCATCTATAAAACATATCTGTGCCACCTTTTCACTAGGGCCATATGGCAGTGCTTTTCCACTCTGCTTGATACAGGAATGAGGAGGACTGTGAATTAGCAAAAAGCTAAATGAGAAAAGCTACTATTGATTTTATTGGGAGTTGATGTAGTCCTTTGTGCACTTTCTTAAATGAATTTTATTACAGGATCACATTATTGTAGGAAAAGAACATCATGCATTTCCCTCTCCTACAACCTTATAGCACACACTCGTCTCTTGTACAGCTTTACCCTTAGTCAAAGAGTACCTTCAGCATGCTTTTCACTGCCGGTCATGGGGCTGGCATGCGCATTCAATATAGCATTCCTTTGCTGTAAACTCTACTAATGTATCCAATACTGCCGAATACTCACAATTTCCAAAGATTACTAACAATCAAAACCAGTTTCAGACACAGGCTTCTCCAGGCAGTTTCAAAGTGCTACTCACATGATTTTTCTGATGTAATTTTATTTTTTAATGGGCAATATTTTTTCATAATGGGGAAAGTATGTCCTTCTCACTTCTCCAAGTACCTAAAAGAAAAAAGAATAGGAAAAGAAACAAAAACATGCCCCCGCCCCACACCCCCCATCTTTACATATCACCTTTTCAGCAAAAGCTTAATTATGCAAGTGTCAGAAAGTTATCAACAAGTGATCAGGGAGCTACAACTGATCTACATTTGCAACTTTAACTATATTTCAATTGCTAAAGATGAACATATGAAACAATTCTGACTGGTATTTTCATTGGGCATCCAGGTAATTTTGTGCCCAAAGTCTAATGAATTTCAATGGAAGTTGAGCACTTACATTTTTGTTTTTAAAAATGTCCCACCTTACAATTGGAAGAAGTCTCCTTCTCTTATCTTAAGCTCCAGATGCCCACATAATGTAGACCATAGGCTGTGAAATAGCTTTAGAATGCTGGATACAAATAGATCTTCCTGATGTTCAGTCATGTGCACAATCAAATGTCTCCCTGTAGCTCCCAACTTCAGTTTTTCTAAGTGCTGAGAGATTCTGAATATTTGCTTTAATTTTAATTCATGAATTCATTTCATAGTGGCAGAAATACATTCCTAGGGGACTATTCTTACTTCTTGAATCTTCGGCAGAGTGCATGAGACGTTACCAGAGACATGCCAAAATTAAGCAACAGGATGAGACAGCCTGGTCAGAGAGACATTACTGCTCAAAGAGAAGCAGCGTGTATCAGATTCATGACACAGATGAAATTCATCCCCAGTAAAACACCAGGCACCAGAGTTATTCCAAGACTGAATTTGGTCTAGTAGTTCCATAGACATAGTATGAAGTTAGCATGCACTCCTCAGTCTGATTAATCCTAAAACTTTCTTTCCATATGAGTACTCAGTTAATTATATTCTGACTGTTTCTACTGCAAGGTCAGGCTCACCATGGTGGACTACTGGTGAGGGAAGTTAACAGTTGCAAAATAAGAGCTACCTTTCACACTCTCCAAGCAAACTTACCCAGAAAGCCTAACAAGTCCTCAAATAATTCTCATTGGGGCTAGGCAAAATGTGGGAATTATTTGTGAACGTCTTCATGAAGTTTGTCTCTCTTGCCTGCTTCCACTTCCACCTCTCGATGATTTTAAATCTAAATCCTCTTAAGTGGGAAGGGGAAGTATTTATGAATAGTATGATAAAAAAAATCAGTTCTCTGGTGTATCACACCTAATTTTGTTCACTTTCCAAGCTTTTCCAAGGATATTTTGTATCTATGAATATTTACAGCAGTTGAATTCATGCCTGTGGCCAACATCTGTTTATTCAGGAAACTAAACTAAGCTCATGCAACGCACAAGCAAACTTGTTTATGAAGACCGAGAAAGGGAAGCAAAGCCAAGTTATGTAGGTGATCATGCTTACAGACTGAAAAGCAGGTTCCATGCCAACAGATTATCCAGTGAATTTGTTTCAAGGCAGCAGTCTTCAGCACAAAGTTGCCATAAGATGCTCCAACCTTACATGCAGCACAGAATAATAAAAGAGGTTAAATCAGTGGTTCCCAACCCTTTTAGGTTCAAGGCACCCCTTGGAAAGTGCTAGCTTTTAGGCAAAAAACCCCAAACCAACAGAAAATAAGGCCCCTAACACATGTTACACTTAATACATGATTACACAGTTAATCATGTCTTAAGTAGTTACCTGGCCACAAATTAATTAATGGTGCAATAAAACAAGGAATAAGCCACATCCTTTTAAGTCAGCAGATGGGACTCCCAGCTGCAGGGGTATACCATGTGCTCCTGAGGCTGGGAGCTGTCAGCTGATCTGGGCTCCCAGCCTCAGGGGTGCATGCTATACCCTTGTGTTCGAAAGCCCCATCATTTGATGCAAGTTTTCTAGTTACTGATGCAAGGGAACCCAGGATCAGGATCCTGGGCTCCTCCTGCACAGTCAATATAGTGTGGTGAGATCTGATGATTTATCCCACAGTCATGCCTCTTGCCATGCACACATGGCATGATGGGAATTGTGATGGGATTGGGCATCAGATCCCATTACTTCTTTAACTGCATGCCTGGCAGGGGCCTAATAGAGCAGTTTGTCTGTTGCAAAGAACTCAGACCACAGCTATGGATTTCTATGTGAAATATCTGGGTTTATCTTGTGAATCAGGTAGTGCCATGGCTGAAAACCACTGGGTTAAGCTAAGGTTGAAATAAAGAGCAAACTATAATACTGTCCACAGTAGACTACTTTCTCAGAATTATTGCCTATGGGCCACAAAAGATTGGCAACCATTGCTGTAGATAGTTTGAAGTCAATCCAGCAGCTGAAGCCAAGTCACAAGATTGTTCTACTTCAAACAGAGTCAAGTTTCATAAGAAAAAATAATTATTTGTGGATAACTTGCAAGCAACATAAGGACTGCATCTGCTAATCCTAGATCAGCCAAGCTCATGATGTTAAAAGTATTACAACACTGTCCTTGGCAAAGGGCTCTACTAGTACCTATACCACTTCCACCCCTCTCTTTGTCCAAGTGTAGGCTAGCTGTCTTTTTGTTACCCATAACTTCTTCCACTTGTTATAGCCTTAGCCACAGGGTAACAACTCAAGGTACCAGAGTTCAAAGTCATACACAAAGAACAGCAAGTCATATGCACAGCTATAAGGCTTTCTTTTGAGTGGGGCACACGATTCCTTGACCCTTTCACTTTCAGAGTCATCACTTCCTCTTCTGCCGGAAACAAAATGTAAGGGAACACCCATCTCCTTACTCCATGTCCCAGCACCAGCTCCCTCTGTTAAGCAATAGAAAACCCACTATTTCTTATGACTTCCCAGCCCTACTTCCAACTTCCCTGCTTGGCAGTCTTCCCCTTCTTCCATTGTTCTTTTCATAGTTCCTCTTACCCTACAACTATGACACCATTACCAACCAACAACCTCTCCACTTACTGTTCCCATTCATTCTGGCTACAGTCTTATATAGCAGCTGTTTCTAGCAGGCTGCTAGGTCACACCTGTAAGAGATAAGGAGGTTTTTATTAACCTTTCCTGGGATGGGGCCATATAGGGTCTGAGTATTTTGTTATTCCTTCACTACATATCAAAGGCATAACAACCAAAGTCTACGGAGCCCAGTTGCTAATTCCTCATTCTGCTACTGCCCTCTGCTATATCATTCTGCCTTTTTGTATGAAGGGTCTGATCTCCTCTCCTCTCCAATATTCTTGATCTCCAATCTCAATCTTTTTGAAGTGGACAGGGCCAGAAACTGCCCTAAAATCCCATCCAGCTCCTTCTCAAGTCAATCAGACTGTTTGTGTTGGCTTCCCTGAGAACTGGATGAAGACTTAAGGACAAAGTCCCTCTTCAGAGATAGGAGGTGTTCCCTCCTACTTAAATAGGAATGATTTATGTATCTGAGACCAAACTCTAACCTTCCTATCTCCCTCTCCACTGTGTACCTTCCTACCCCCTAAAAAGCAATAGCAATTTAAGGTAAAATCAAGTAGTCTTGTCAGTCCAGGCCTCTTCCTTTGAATGGGTCCCTTATTTCCCAGAGGCATGCCAGTGTAGGGTCAGATGTCTGTTTTATATATATCATATATGGATATATATGGATCATGTTCTGCTATTGTTCTGTCTGCCCATAAGAAAACAAACCTTTCAAATAGAAGTAGAAAATAGCACTCATCTTTTGCCACAAACTTGAGAGAGATCCTGAATGGCTATTCTTCTGATCCTTGTGAGGGTAATGAGGAAGAAGTTTCATAAGCTGGAGGGTGAATCTGAGTGAGTCATAGGGCTTCACATCTTGCATGGGTTTTTTTTCTAGTCAGTTTGGGTAAATGTGGTATTAGAAATCAGGCACTGTATGTGCAATTGGTAACAAATAATACTAAGAGCCTCACCTTTTTTGCTTCATTTACTATTCATTGTAATTTTGTTAGCTATAAGGAAAGTCATTTGGTATTAATGTGGATGTCATAGGGCCTTCTACAGAAATCCCACTGTAGTTCAGCAATAATTAATGCTCCATTAACACCTTAAGTGTCTCATCATTATATATGTGACATTAAAATTAATGAGGCTCATTCAAATACAAACAAGTCAGGAGATATTGTATAAGATTTATTTTGCGGCTCACAGCCAAGGTGTCCCTACGCCAGATGCTGGGTGTCATTGGTGTAGTGAGAATCACCTGTGACTTCGCATCTCTGATTGTATTCCTTTTAGGTGGTCGCTGGATCCCTACAAATAGCTTCAGCTGAAACAATGAGAAACCTAAGATACTATAAGAAAAGCACTAGAGATATTCAAAGATGATATCACACTGATACTTTGGAGGATGTGTGGAAGACAGGAAAGGTGAGTTATTTTGTAGCTCTGTCTACAGTGATGTCAAAGATGCGAGACAAGTTACACAAGTTATCATATGTTCTGAAACTAGGCCAAACTATTGGCTAAGAGGAGGGCATCTCCTCATACAGGTTGTTAAATCTAGTCCTTTCTTTTCCTGTTTTTTTATTACAAATGCTTCCAGACAAGCTTTCTTGTTCAACGCCAAATAAAATGTTTCAATCTTTCATTTCAGTTAGGGGAAAGAGTAATTTGGGGGGGTCAACTGGGTCAGTATATTGGCTTAGCCACCAAACTGAAAATTAGTTATTCATACAACCCTCTTCATGTTAACTGGAGCGGTGGGGAGAGGAGGAAGGAATGCCACCGCGAGGTGTCCCCCCCCTCCATTTTGCCATTGAAGAATTTGGCAGTAGCAGAGGAAGACGTTTGTATGGAGGACAGCAGTGGTGGTGTTCACACCTAGGTTCTGAAGCTGGGCCAACATGGAGGTTCTTCCCAGAAGCCATGTTAACAAGCCCATGAGCTCAGTGAGCTCGTATCTATGGCTGCACCCCCTCATCCATCCATCCTGGATCTGTCCACAGACATGAAGAACTACAGAGTTGGGCAGGAATCACCTACTGCGATGAACAGAACTCAGCTCACCTCTAACCCCCGCCACGCCCTGCCGCCTTCCCTTGTGTCTTACCTATAAGATTATCCTTCCTGCAACAGAAGTGGAGGGTTTTAAGACAGAATTTTGTCCCCAGGTTTCCACTTGCAACAGCCTCTGGATATGCCCCTATGACTGCCTTGCTGTGCTCACCTCTGATTGCTTTTCCAGCTATTGCTCTCATCATCAGCCCAACTAGCAAAAGACATCAAGGCAACTGGTAAGCCCCCCTATGGCTGAGCTTAATAAGGGCTGAAGTTCCTTTGGCAGGTCTGGCCTAAACACTGCCTCACAAGGCTGCAAAATGGGGGACATTTTTCTTTCCTCCATAGACAACAGGGAACTCTCCTTGTTCTCTGACCTTCACCTCCCAATTAAGCTATCGCACAGCTGCGACTGCCGTCTAAAATCAGATCAGCCATGAAAAGTGTGGCTTTTATGTTTAGTTTTACCACTAAAGGAAAGAAAACCGACCAGTGCCTGAGGAGATGGTTACACTTGTTTGACCCTCTTCTGTCCCAGACATACGCATATATGCACAATCAAGCTAGCATAAGTCCAATGACATTTCATTCATTATAAAACCTTGGCTGTTTTAGCAAGAACTGCATGTTCACTGCATTCACTGAAATGTGATACAGTTTTCTGTGTTTATGGTTTTCAGTTCTTAATAGAAAATGGTGTGGGGGCAAAGAACTTAATGTTTCCCTAAGGTGCTCTTGCTCTCTGTTTCTTTTTCTTTCCCTTCCCTGCTCTTTTTCCAAAGCTACACAAAAGCAACTAGTTTGAACAATTAGTGCTGAAAACTGCAAATGTTACAATACACCCTGCCTGGCTTACTTGCTTCTTGTCCTGCCCTTTGTAGCAAAGGTACCCCTGAAATGGAGCACGTGTCCAGAGTACACAGTTGCATTAAGAGCCATCCTGAACAAAATGAACCTACACATCTTGCATCTCACCAGGAACTATAACTGCTTTAGCTTAGAAGGCAGCTTGATGGATAAGCTGCCCAAATTCATTATTTCCCATCAGAGAAGCCTTTCTCTCTTTCACGTACACTGCCTTTCCTTCTGTCTTGCCTTTTTTCCCTACTGTTATTCACACAAGCCAGGAATGTCTGTGTTACAGGAAGCCACATCCATATTGTAAATAGAAAGTTAATGAACCCATACTCCAGTACTCCATGGAGAGAAAAGGACCATAATCTTCATTATACAAAGTAACGATAAACTCTCTCAGGTACTACATTTTCTTTTTCATCGGTGTGTATGTTCACATGAACACGTGCACACGCACATCTGTGCTGTAGAAGTCTGTTTGAATGATACCCTCTCAAACAAGGGGGCTAGTTTCATCTCCAGCCAAACTCTTGAAATTCGTCTCACTGCCTCACCTCTGGTCAGAGCAATTTGCTAATCCAGTTTGGATCTTAGTTCATACATGACTAGAGATACAGAGAACCTGGAACCTCAGGGAAAATCAGAGCCAAATCTAAACTTTATGGCTTACACTTATCTAGTCATAATGCAGTCTCCCATTTAGTTATGCAGATGGCTTGTATCGATCAGAGTCTTTCCACAGCACACAGCACACTGCATCACTGACCTGTGCCTGTCTTTTGGCTTTACCTGTTACCAACAATATTTTATTCTTAACTTCTGTTGTATCGCATCCTTTCACTTCTAATTTTCCTCCTTTTGAGGGGAAGTAAAGCTTTCTCTTCTCAAAGACCTGAGTTCTGCCCCTCCACAGCTGAACGAGCAGATAACCAGAGCACGGGACCTTTCAAGAGCTTCTGCCTGATAAAACATGCATTCATATTTTTCTTAAACATATGCAAATAATGGGCTGGATTCTCTTTCATTTGCATACTTTGTAATTCAGGAGAAACTTGGCTGAAATATTAAATTTAGGCATTGATCCTGAGTCTTAATTTTAAACATGTGAGGAGCCTTAATGAATTAGGGGATAGGGCATTCAACTGCAGTTCTTCCTGGAATAAGCCATTTCTTTCTCAGTCTTGTGTAAAGTGCTGTGTTAGTCTCTGTGTTTTACAATAATAATAATAATAAGAGGAGAACAAAGCACAGCAAAACAAACATGTTTAATTTTCCAACAATATTTGCAGCAATATTTTGTTGTCATGAAGCTCAATAAGGCCTTAAATGGTCTTGGCCCTAGGTACCTAAGGGGCTGCCTTCTCCTTTATGCCCCCAAAAGATTGCTAATGGCAGGCAAGAGAAGCCTCCTAAAAGCAGGGGTAGATACAGGATTTGACAAAGGTGGGGGTGGACCTTTTAAGGTCCCCAGAGCAGGTAAGAATCCATTCCCTTCTCCTCCCCTTTCTCCCTTCCCCTGCTTGCCACTGCTGCTTCCTCTGCTGTGGTGGGGTAGAGCTGCTTCTGCCTGTTCCAGCTGGGCTGCGCAGAGGCTGGGCTCAGCTGGAATAGCATCAGCAACAATGGGCAGGGTTGGGTTCCTCCACCTTGCCCAGTTCCCCTGGGAGCAGGCACAAGGAGGGGACCCCACTGCCACCTGACACTGTCCAAGCAGAGCCCAGCTCCAGTGAAGCCCACCTGGAGCAGGCAGGAGTGTCTCTGGAGTTTCTCCTGCCCCAGGGACAGTGGGGAAAGCAGCAGCAGAAAGTGAGAGAGGGGCAGAAGGGGAAGGGTGAGGACCTGATTCTGAAAACCGAGGGCAACTAAGGAATTCTCACCTGCTTTGAGGCCTTTAAAAAAGAATCGGAGGCTCCCAAGGTGTGGTCCAGTTTGAAAGGAGCAGTGTAGCCATGTCACTGCACCCCCTCTGGATCCTCCCTTGCCTGCAAATACCATCACTGCACCAAGTTTGCTTGGGAAAAACACATGGGAAGTTGCTCCTAATCATCACTCCTCAGCTCTGGAACTCCCGCCTCCTTGCGGCTCGCCAGAGCCCAAGTCTGGCCATCTTCTGGAAGTGCTGCAAGACCTTCCTGTTTGGACAAACGTTTACCAAGTGAAGCTGAACTGGGTTTTTGTTTTATATTTTATTTTAATATTCTCTGCTTTTATAAGTTGTTTTGTTTTCTTGTTTTATAAGTTGTTTTTCCCCTTCTTGCTGTATGCCTCTCCAAGCCTTTGTTTGGGAAGGGTGGCATATAAATCAAATAAATTAGCAAAGCCTGGACAGGGAATACCAGTATAAGGAGCGTGCAACTGATTAGGATTCCTCCCAGAAATTCAAGGAGTGATCAGTGTAGCTATAGAAAATCCACTCAAAACAGAAAGCTGATTTAAAAAATAAAATCATCTGAACAGTTTTTTTCCATCAGAAAATATGGCTTTGTTGCATTTCAAGTGTTTCATGGAAATATTTCAATAGCGATTTATATATATTTTTTTAGGCAAAAGTATAAATCAATCCAGGATTTAATCTCCTCTGACTTCACATGCTCACTATGGCATCCAAAATTAGTATTACTCTGCTATAATCTTTATGATACATAACGAACTACAACATTTTGGATTAATTACTTCATCTCACAAGTTATCATCTTGTTACCTTTCAATAAGGTTGAAACATTTTGTTGCATTTTGACTTTGCCATTCTGATTCATTTAATTTTTATTATTTATGCTGTTAAAATGAATTTAGTATTTCTTAGATTTTGCATTAGCAAAACAAAACATTTTGACATAAAAACAGAGTTTACAAGGATCCAAATAGGAAACTCTGAGGATTTTTGTTCTGCAGGAAGTCTTGGTATGTTGATTTGATTTGGCATGAATGCAAATGCCAATTTCCTCCCTAACAGAGCTGGTCAAAACATGAAATTTCTGCTCAGTGGTTTGAGGGCAAAATACTGTGTATTGAAAATGTACAAGAAAAGTGACTCAAGCAAGAGTCAGAGTTAGGAGGAGAGAGAAGGGTTAAAAAAGAAAAATCAGAATATGTTAACACTAGTGGAAAGAATTCAGAAGAATCAGAAGGGGATTTACTAACATCAGGGGAAACCAAATCCTAGGAGAAAGCAGGTGTAATAACAAATGAAGGAGAAAAATCAATGTGGATTTTTAAATGGTTGAGCTAATGAACAGCTTTTCTTAAAGGGTCAGAAAGTCCATTAATGAAGACCTTGTAAAAGATACAGATGATAGAGTATAACTTGGCCTCTGAAAAGTCCTTGTGTTTTGCATGTGCCTAGGAGTGCCTTCATTAACTTCTGTCAGCCCCTGCCCAGGAGCAGGGCTGGCCTGATGCAACCAGGCTCCTCCCTCCCACTTTGTGCTGTCTTCTGGATGGGAGGGGGGATAAGGGTGGGGAGGGAGTTCAATCTGGGATTTTCCCAGTCTTCGCTGGAGGCTGAGGCAGGTAGATTGCAGCCCGCAGTGGGAGGCTGTAATTCATGGCATTTCCTGTGAAGTGCCATGAGTTACAGCAGGGAGCTGCATGTCTATCAGTGTTCAAAATGCTTAAATGGGCTTGTCTTCACTGAAAACTTAACTCTTGACATAGCTGGACTGCTCCTGTTAGTTCGACTCTGATCCATAAGCAATAAAATCCTTGTGTACGGGTGATGGGGAAGGGTTGTGCTAGTAGCAGGGGCTGGCTGACACAAGCTGGTGGTTGTGTTTGGTTAGCCACATACCAAGGCAGAGGGACAATCAATTACTATACTCTCATGAATTGAGGATATAAATACATTGGTCACACCTGGGCTTCATCTGTACCTTCTTATATACAATCTTAAATGATCACTCAAGGGACTAGCAAAAGTCTGTACTTAACAGAGGTGGTTGTGCAACAAAGGTGAAGCAGAATCAGATTGACCACACGTGGGGAAACTCAGAAAAGGCAGGGAGAATACCGTGTAATCATGGCCTCTCATACAGGTATCCTTGCATGTGGTTTGTATGCAGCATTTATATTTTTTATCGTTTATTCAAAAATCTAATAAAATTTAAATAAAATGCTAATGGTTAATAAAAGACGGGTAGAAGAATACTTGGAAAAATGAAATGCACACACACACATAATATGATCCAGATGACTTGCATCCCTGCATTTTGAAAGAGTTAGTTAATGAACATAGTGAACCATTGGTGATTAGTTTTGAGAAGTCTTGGAAAAGTAAAGGAGGTAATAAAGAACAGAAAAATTGCAAACAAATTATAGACCTTAAGAAACAAGAAAAAGTGATCTTGGAAACTGCTGTCTGAAACTTCTGCATAAAGAAAAGTATCGCGCACACACAACAGCTGCAGAACACTTCTCCTCATCTTCCTCTTCGCTTTCATTCCTTTTAACCAATTTCTCTGGGTCAGCCACTGTTTCCATACTTGTACATTCTAACTTCCATCATCCTGTTTCCCTCTTATCTACTTCTTCCCACATTTCCTCTTTCCTCTCTGTGATACCTCTCTCCTTCCACCTTCCAGGACTGCAAGACTCCTCTAGACAGATTTCTGCTTCCCTTCTCAACGCATCCCAAGAAGTAATCCATCATCCTGGAAAAATGAAAGAGACTGTATTCTTCACTTTCCCAGAAGTGTCTCCAAAACACTTGGTTAAAAAAATTGAATTCAAGAAAGTTGTTCGGTCTGTGAATATTTATAAGCAGATGATCAAGACCATTGAGGTCCATGGAATGACTTTCAAGGAACTACTCACCCACCCATGTCACATGTTTAAGTACTTTCTTGATCTGGGGCCTATATTCAAATCTATTTCTATTTATTTTTTTTATTTTTTTGATCTATTCAAATTTTAATGTGGGCATAAAGTTTGGATAAATGGCCAAGTTCCCTGCACATTCAGAGGGGTTCCAATCCAAGCTAATCTCCTCCGTCTTCACAGGCTCACTATGGCATCCAAGTGAATCCAGTGTTTGATTCATAGATTCATAGATTCATAGATGTTAGGGTCGGAAGGGACCTCAACAGATCATCAAGTCCGACCCCCTGCATAAGCAGGAAAGAGTGCTGGGTCTAGATGACCCCAGCTAGATACTCGTCTAACCTCCTCTTGAAGACCCCCAGGGTAGGGGAGAGCACCACCTTCCTTGGGAGCCCATTCCAGACCTTGGCCACTCGAACTGTGAAGAAGTTCTTCTTAATGTCCAGTCTAAATCTGCTCTCTGCTAGCTTGTGGCCATTGTTTCTTGTAACCCCCTGGGGCGCCTTGGTGAATAAATCCTCACCAATTCCCTTCTGTGCCCCCGTGATGAACTTATAGGCAGCCACAAGGTAGCCTCTCAACCTTCTCTTGCGGAGGCTGAAAAGGTCCAGTTTCTCCAGTCTCTCCTCGTAGGGCTTGGTCTGCAGGCCCTTGACCATACGAGCTGCCCTTCTCTGGACCCTCTCCAGGTTATCCGCATCCTTTTTGAAGTGCGGCGCCCAGAATTGCACGCAGTACTCCAACTGCGGTCTGACCAGCGCCCTATAGAAGGGAAGTATCACCTCCCTGGACCTATTCGTCATGCATCTGCTGATGCACGATAAAGTGCCATTGGCTTTTCTGATGGCTTCGTCACACTGCCGGCTCATGTTCATCTTGGAGTCCACTAGGACTCCAAGATCCCTTTCCACCTCTGTGCCACCCAGCAGGTCATTCCCTAGGCTGTAGGTGTGCTGGACATTTTTCCTCCCTAGGTGCAGCACTTTGCATTTCTCCTTGTTGAACTGCATCCTGTTGTTTTCTGCCCACTTGTCCAACCTATCCAGGTCTGCCTGCAGCTGTTCCCTGCCCTCCGGCGTGTCCACTTCTCCCCATAGCTTTGTGTCATCTGCAAACTTGGACAGAGTACATTTCACTCCCTCGTCCAAGTCGCTGATGAAGACATTAAAGAGTATCAGTCCAAGGACCGAACCCTGCGGGACCCCACTGCCCACACCCTTCCAGGTCGAGACCGACCCATCTACCACGACTCTTTGGGTGCAACCCTCTAGCCAATTCGCCACCCACCGGACTGTGTAGTCATCCACATCACAGCCTCTTAACATGTTCACCAGTATGGGGTGGGATACCGTATCGAAGGCCTTCCTGAAGTCTAAGTATACGACATCCACCCCTCCTCCTGTGTCCAGGCGTTTCGTAACCTGGTCATAGAAAGAGACTAGATTGGTCAGGCACGATCTGCCTGCCACAAACCCATGCTGGTTTCCCCTCAGCATAATTTGCCCTGCCGGGCTCTCACAAATGTGAGCCTTGATAATTTTTTCAAAGACTTTACCAAGGATGGAGGTGAGACTGACCGGCCTATAGTTGCCCGGGTCCTCCTTCCTCCCCTTTTTGAAAATGGGGACCACGTTAGCCCTTTTCCAGTCCTCCGGGACTTGGCCCGTGCGCCACAAGCGGTCAAATATTCCCGCCAGTGGCTCTGCAATGACGTCGGCCAGTGCCTTCAGCACCCTCGGATGGAGCCCATCCGGGCCTGCCGACTTAAAGGCATCCAGTTTTTCCAAGTGACTCTGCACCATCTCAGGGTCTACGTATGGAAGTCCAGCGCCTTGCTGCTGCCTCTCTACAACCCCAGTGAGAGACTTGTCGTGCCCCTCACTTAGGAACACTGAGGCAAAGAACTCGTTGAGGAGTTCAGCCTTGTCCCCCCTATCTGTCACCAATTGTTTCTGCCCATTTAGCAGCGGTCCTATTCCTCCCTGGGCCTTCCTTTTACTCCCAATATATCTAAAAAAAATTTCTTGTTGTCCTTTACTTGGGTTGCCATCCTCAGCTCCGTGGTAGCTTTGGCCCGCCTAACTGTCTCCCTACAAGCACGAGCAGAGGAGGTATATTCATCTTTAGTGATCTCACCCTGTTTCCACTTTTTATGTGCTCCCCTTTTGGCCCTTAGGCTGCCCTGGATTTCTCTGGTCAGCCATGGAAGCCTCCTGGCCCCTTTCCCTCTTTTGCCTTGCTCGGGGATTGTCTTGCTTTGTGCCCGAAGGATCGTTTCCTTTAGGCACAGCCACCCTTCTTGGGCTCCCATCCCATCAAAACTCCTACTCTGCAGTGCTTCCTTGACTAATCGCCTGAGTGCATTGAGATCAGCTTTCCTAAAGTCTAGCACTTTCACCCTACTAGTTACCTTACCCACTCGCCGTCTTATGTTGAATTCTATTATAAGGTGATCACTGTCTCCCAAATGGCTACCGATCTGGAGGTCCCCTATCATGTCATCTCCCGTTGCCAATACCAGATCCAGTATGGCATTCCCCCTCGTGGGACCATGCACCTCCTGTGTCAGGTGGAGGTCCTGTACACAGGTTAGAAACCTGCGTGAGTGATGGGACCTTGCTGTCTGCATCTCCCAGCAGATGTCTGGGTAGTTTAGGTCCCCCATGACTACCACCTCTTTAGCTTTTATGGTCTCCGAGAGTTGCCTCAGGAGCCCCGCATCTATTTCTTCCCCTTGGTGTGGGGGTCTGTAGCAGACCCCTACCACCAAATCCCTTTCTCCTTGCCCCCCCATGTAGCCTAACCCACAATCCTTCTACTTCCTCAACCTCGGATTCTGTCTTGATGAGGGTTGATGTATATTGCTCACTGACATAAAGTGCAACCCCCCCCCCCTTTCTTCCCCGACCTGTCCTTTCTATACAATCTATAGCCCTCAATATGTACCGCCCAGTCATGGGATGAATCCCACCAGGTCTCTGTTAGCCCCACTAAGTCATAGGTGTTTAGTGCAAGCAGGAGCGCTAGTTCATCCTGCTTGTTCCCCATGCTCCTAGCATTAGTATATAGGCACTTGAGCCCTGCGACTGGTGCCTTTGCTGCCCCCCCGCTCCGAGTCCCATGGGGCCCATTGTTTCTTACCTTCTGGTTTCTTACCTGTTCTGTAGTGCTGGCCTCCCCATGGCTTTCAGGTTCCCAGTGTTCTCCTTCTTCAGGCTGGGCTGTCCTTGTGGGTGCCACATGGTTTGGTGGTCCACAGCTTCCCCTGCCCTCGTACTCCCCTCCCCCCGACGAGCCTAGTTTAAAGCCCATCCCCTACCTCACAAATGCTCTGTAATTTAGTGCTGGATCATTCCCCTTTTCTTTCTTCTGGGTGGTAATGTCTGCTAAAGGGTAGGATTGTAACTGGTTTATGCCAATCTCAAACTACCTCATTCTGTGAAGTAAAATGTAAAGAGCTTTTGTGTTGTTAAAGCTGCCTGCTTGAGTTGACAATAACCCTCTTCAAGACTTCAGACCCCCAGAGGTTAGGAGCTAAGATGGGGCTATCTGACCAAATGAACCCCACTCCTTTGTATCCTTCTCACCCACACAGAGGGATGACTGAACTAAATGGGAAGAACAAATGAGTTACAGTTTAAAGAGAAATTTGGTGGGTTCAGGGGTTTGATTTACTTCAAATTGAGCCTTCTGGGGCCTTTCTGAACTGGTCTGTGTACAGATTCTTAACATTTCATTTGTATTAAAGCTGAGCCCCAATTGGGGGCCAATTCTGCCCTTAGCTCTATGCCCAGGCAACTCCAGTGACATCACTGAGCTGTATCCATATAGCTGTTGGCAGAATGTGGTCTTTTTTGCATAATGAATTCATTTGTATTCAATTAGGAATCAGCATCACTGTTTAACTTGTGCACTCCTTTTTATACAGGCTGTAAAGTCTTTTAATGTCTTGCCAATGGAGAGTTATATAGGACGTTAACAGAGTTGTCTGTTAGGGAACAATGCCGCTTGTGAAGCAGAAAGTGAGTTTCGTGGGTGATAAAATAGTGGGGGTTTTTTGTTTTGTTTTAAGTCTGGATGTCCTTGCGGAGGAGTGGAGCCTCTCTTGGGATCTGTCAGCTAGAGAGTAGTTTAGATCGCTATCAGCATCCCCCTTCTGGACTAGGGAGTTTTTGGCTGACAATAAAACTGTAGGCAGCCCCATTGAGGATTCTTCTTCTTTTTCTTTTGTTTTGTTTAACTTTTGGGAAGTTGTTAGTGTCATTAACAACCTGACAGTCATTCACTTTGCAGGACCTTTGGATAAGAGAATAAAAAGACTTCCGTTTTTACAAAATGAGATTAACAGAATATTGCATCATCATTTTTAGTCAAAATAATCTACTAGATAAGAAGTACTTTTCCCTCCACCTTGATTGCTGCAGGAGATTTCACATTTGTATGTGTACCATGAAGCTCAGCCAGTTGGTTTTTAAAACAATCGGATGTAAAAAGGCAATTTTGAGAGAATTACATAAAGCCTTAGATGTCATTCACAAAGCATGGTTTAATGGCATATGTTTCTCATAACCCCTGAAACATTACACATGTTTTAGAATGGGCTGTTTTTTTAGATGCAAACCATATAATCT
Organism: Alligator mississippiensis; assembly: GCF_030867095.1. Lineage (NCBI taxonomy): Eukaryota > Metazoa > Chordata > Crocodylia > Alligatoridae > Alligator > Alligator mississippiensis. Next base: position 149,518,011 of record NC_081824.1, read on the forward strand.
CTGGATTTTTAAAATTAAATATGGTTCATTTTGTTTCAGATACTGTTATTCTGAAAAAGATAATACTAGACTTTTTCAGTCTCTCTGTGGTATAAGTTTTTGTTGGCAAAATCAGCTCTAGTCTCTTTTGTCTGATCCTGGACTATATTTCATGAATTGCTTTTTAATTTTTAAGTGGTGATTGGTCTTCTTATGTTCTCGATAAGGTCAGAAAAACAGTTTATGAAGACATTTGAAAAAGAAAATATAAATTGCACTTTTTCCCCATCATACGTAGCCCTCTAGCTGTGATCTCTTGAGCATATACTGAAAACATTTCATAGAAGCAGGGTGTTTGCTGACATGGTTCCCCTGCTTTACCTATGGCAGGTTAGGGTCTTAGGTCTGTGTTGTGTCAGAGTTGGTAGTTTTATGTAAAGTTTAGATTATGGGGTGTATAGGATGGTTTTGGTAGGGATGATCCTGCCTCAGACAGGGAGGGGGTTGGACTAGATCAGTGTTTCTCAACCCATGGGTTGTGACCCAAAAGTGGGTTGCAAGAATATATGAAAGGGTCACGAACAACCTTTAAAAATGGATCAATAAACTTTAAAAGTGGATTCTCCTTTAAAGGAGAAATACATGGGAAATGGTGGCTTTTCCCTTGCAGGCTGGCAGAACTCCAGCCTGTGAGGGGCTGCTTGGGGCTCTCCATGCTTCACGCCCCTCCCATATGCTGTGGGGCTGAGGCCTGGGGGTGGGGGGCAGAGGGTCGGGAGTGAGGGGCCCTGGGCCGGGACTGGCCACTGATGCTTACAGGCAGGTTCTGGTACAAAAAAGGCTGAGAACCACTGGACTAGAGCGCCCCTACTTCTCCGTGATGCTATGTAATTACTGTTCATCAAATCTAAATGAAATGCCTGTTGTATCTTTAACCAGGGATTCATAATGTCTTTTGGTTCAATGTATTTGTCCATTAGTGTAAATCTGGTACTATGAAAACAGTATATAATTAAACCTTTTAGAGCTCTGGCAGAAATATTGACACATCTGAAACTCCTGCTGGGGCAGAAAGGGAGGAATATTTTTACAAACTTTTCAAAACAAAATTTCTTCTTTCCTTCTATCTAGACACAAAGATCTGAAAGTCAACTGGAGACACAGCATAAAGGGAGAGGCATATACTAACGCAAGGCAGAGCTCCACAAGTTTATTCAATTAGGTCTTAAATGTTTGGAACAAGGTTTCATTTGCCAACAGCTGTATACAATCATTTGTGGTTTTGAGGCCAGGGTAATTGGCATGTTATGAGCTTTTGCTTCAACTTTTGGCATCCGACTGAAAACCACACTGTAGGAGGAAGGACTCCGAGGAGAGTACGCGCTTTGCACTGGAAGCATGGAGCAGTCCCCTGGGAGATGTGTATGCTCAGAAGTTACACGCACTTAGTTGCTGTGACATAGAGCGGCAAATGATTGCCTGGATCATTTTGATGTGCTTTATTCTCAGCAGTCTCTCTTTTTTTAATTTCTTTCTTATTTTAAATGTATTTCAAATGAAGATGAGGCTCCTCTAAGGACAGTAAGATAGTTTGTAAATACCACAGTCACTTTATGGAAGGGCTTACAATACAGTAAAAGGACTAGGAGAGTAATACTATAGAAGCCAGTGAAAAACATTTAATATGGTTAGAGTAGGTGATACCTTCTGGAGAGCTGAAAGATGACCATCTTTCCATACTCCCACAGACTATGTGAGAATATGTAGAACTATAATAAAAATACTTAGCATTTATGTGGTACCTTACTAGTGCTTTATAAACCATTTACTTCTAGAAAGCTCCTGAATAGTAAATAGCATAGTCTCCATTTTGCAGGTAGGAAAAGTAAGGCATTAGTGAAGCCTGGGATTTTTAAGGCACTTAAAGGAGGTCAGATCTTGTTGAAATTTGGTGGGTTTTAGGTTACTAACCCTGCAACTCCTTGGAAAATCCCAGCCTAACACATTTGTCCAGGGCTCCAAAAGTCAGTTTCAGAGAGAGATTACAGCTATGGCTCCAAGGCATGTGCTGGACCTCACATCACCCTAGGAAGAGATCCTAACTAAACATAATAGGTTTCAGGGAAAGAATAAATAAAAGGCCCTTCTTAATTGGAAACAGTGAGCGTGTGTTATTTTTCCATGGTGTGTCTCTGTTTTTAGAAAACTACAGTTAAGAACTAGGGCACTACGGCATAGTCCATAGGTACGAGTGGATTAACCTGCAGCAAGTCAAGCTGTACCAGTTTACAAACAAGTGTGAACACATGAGACAGCCTCTAGAAGTGAGGTAGCCCAGCCCCAGCAATGGCAAATTTACTTCTGGGAGGATATGGAGCAATTTGCTCGGACTCTACCATGCTGCTTGCAGTGCCCAGTCTGCTTATTTCATACATTTAGAAATGCACAAGTTACTTGTTTGTGTGCAGCTGCCATGGTACAGTGTGCTCCAGATTACACCTAAAGCTTTGTCTCCCTTCATACAACTGTACTCTTAAGAGCATCTATACTTTCTTAGCAGACCTCTGAAGGGATACTGCGAAAGCTGAGGTCTGTGTGCACAGCACAAATGCCAAGACTTCTCTTCTGTTTCATTCAAGGACTTGCTAAAGAATTGTGAACACTACTGTACCTGTTGCCTTTTCTCCCCTCACCTTACCCCTTATTTTGCACGCTCTTTCAAACAAGCATTGTCATGTATTACTTATTTGCACAGTGGTGCCTAGCCTACCACACAATAAATGTTAAATGCTAATAATGCTCTTCTGTAAGGTTGTGCTTCATTACATTATAATTGTCACCTGCTATATGGACATCAACTAGCACACTGTTGTCTCTCATTGAGCAACAGAGGCAGTGGTTGGGGCTGGCAGACCCCGGCTGTGGTCCCCCAGGGGCAGAGGGTAGAATAAACCCCCTATCTGTCCCTTTTACCTCAGGGGCTCATGTCAGCTAGCCTCTGGCCACCTCCTCACCCCTGCCGCTGCCAGGCAGACCCTGGCTCGGGTTCATGCCAGTGGGACAGGGAGGGAGGAATTAAACCCCCACACTGGCCAGTTCACTTGAGGCTACTGCCAGGGCTGGCCACACTCCCACCCTCACCCCCAGCACAGCTTCTCTGCAGCCAAGGGCTGCTCTAGTGCCTCCCAGCTCCTGGCCTGAGCCACTGCAGGCATGTGCCTGCATTTCTTGTGTCAAGAGGGAATGTCTGTTCACTTGCAAATTGGTTCAATCTAGGCAGGTTAGACTAACCTGCAAAGATTGATTCAATTCAGGCTCTGACTTTTTGAATGTCTGTCCCTAGACATTGAGAACAAGACTCAGCAGATGCAACTTTCTCATGAAATCACAGGGCCTCCACACAACTGACCAATGTGTTTGTTAGGAGAAGCAAACCATGGATCATCTCCTGAGAAGCCCTGAAGCACCACAATGTACCCCACAAGATCTGGCAACACCAGCACCAGAAGTAGTGGTCTTTGCAGAATATTGGAAGCAGACCATATAGAAAGGTTGGGCTGACGACACAACCAAGAAGAATTGTCACTTATTATTGAGTCATTTATTTAGTGCTTCTTATTTTAAAAAGTGAGCTTGCTGAGTCTACAGAAGAGAAGATTGAAGAGAAGACACAACAGTCTCAAAATACATAAAATAGGGGTTTCCTAAATGTGGCCTGTAGTGGGTCAGTAGGGGGTGCTCCTGCATTGAGCCACCCACCTCACTGCACCCGACCACCTTCCAGGCTCCGAGTACCTCCCTGGGGGTGACTCACGTCCGGCAGACCCCCTTCCTGGAACACACCCACTAGCCTGGGGGTAGAGCAGTCACCACCCAGGGATGGGCTTGATTCTGGCTCTGCACCCCCCTGGGAAACACAGGCCTAGTAGCCCTTGAGGGTACTTGACTCACTTCAAGAACTTGGGGTGCTTCCCTCAGTCGGAAGCACAAGTAGTGGTCTCCCTTAGTCAGCCGAACCAAGGGGACCCCAAGGCATAATTTAGACCCACTCCCAATAAGTCTCCCATGCTAGGTACAAAGGAGAACTTTATTGGTTACAAGGGGTAGGGTTGGACTAGGGTACAGAGTTGAGTAGTATCAGAGAAATCCCATAGAGCAAACTGGGTGGCTGGAGTAGCCTTTGATCACACATGTAAGTTACTGCAAGTTATATTTCTAGTTGGATCTCAGGTAGCTTACTCACAAGTATCATCCAGAGGCAGGTGGAGATTCCCTCTGGAGGCAAGCAGTTGCTTGATCATGGGTTTTGAGAGAGAGAGCAAGTTTCAGATGGTCCAGCTTCTCTCTCTCTGAGTCTTCCTCATGGCTGCTGCCCCTTCCTCCTGGGCAGTCCTTAACTTATATAGCCCTTATGACTTCATTTACCTGGTCCAATGGAGGCCAGAACCTGTTGGCTGTCAGCCAACCAATTTAAAATGCATCACTGGTTGCTGGGCAGACTAGCAGTCTCTAGCCCACCAGGGTACCCAAGCCCATCACCCATGTATGTGATGCCAGTCACATAGGCAGAGGGAGCAGGTTTCCCCCCTTCCTCAGGAATGTATCCAGCTCAGGTTACCTAAAGAGATAGGGTACGGTGTGTATCCTCTGCTGGGCCCATCCTAACCAAATTGTCACAGGGCAGAGATTTTGGGGAGAAACAGAGGTGGCCTTCTGCCACATGGCCCACAAAGTATTTGTGCATGGTACCTAAAAGGATTTTTAATGGTGACTGCCCTCCTTAAAACAAATGATCAGTGTTGCCATTGTCACTGTCTGCTCAATAGTAATTGTTTCCAATCCTTAGCAGCAGTCCTGTGACTATCTTTATTGTAATTGTATTTGTAAGACATGTTATGTAGGGGTGTGCGAAGCGGGCCATATTCGATTTGGATTTGGCTTGATTTGGGGGACAGTGATTCAATTCACTGATTCGGATCACTGTCCTGATTCGATTTGGCCAAATCTGAATCTGAAGATTCAATTCTGATTTGGAGAATCAGCGATTCAGCCATAGACACAGCTTTATATGTTTTCTTCTACGTACCTCAAGGTACCAGGCATGGCTTGTGAATCCTGAGATGGTGGGGCAGATGGAACGTCCTACAGGAGCGTGGAGGGTCCCCCTGTCTGCTTGGCAGCAGACCTGGAAGTGGACTGGAAGTACTTCCAGTCCACTTCTGGGTCTGCAGCTGAGCATGCAGGGGACCACCCCCCGTCCCCTCCCCCCTGCACCTCCCTGGCTTGGCAATCAGCTGTGGAGGGATGCTGGGTGCCCCCCCAGACCCAGGAGGCACCAGTCGCCGAGCAGGGGTGTCGGGGAGAGTCCCTTGCATGTTCCACAGAGGACCTGGAAGTGGACCGGAAGTGCTTCTGATCCACTTACAGGTCTCCTGCTGAGCGCACTGGGGACCTCTCTGCACTCCTGTGGGATGTTCCATATGCCCCACCATCTCAGAGTTCACAAGCTGCCTGGTACCTTGAGGTATGTAGAAAAAACATATAAAGCTGCGTCTATGTCCAAATCATCGAATCTCTCCAAATTGAATTGGAGGCTTCCGATTCAATTCAGAGATAATAATGGGCATCCTAATTTGATTTGGATTCAGAGATTTGGCCGCTGAATCGGGCTGAATTTCCTTCAGATAGAATCAGTGACCAAAGCTTCACACATGCCTAATATTATGCTAGCTCTAGTGAATGTAACATGCACCTGCAACCCATTAAGTTGCCCTTGATAAACAAAAGGTTGGGACCTCCTGATGTAAATTTCTGGTGGCAAGGATGGGTAAGCACTGAAACAGATTACCTAAGGATTTTGTGGAATTCCCATCATAGCGAGGTTTTGTGTCAAGCCTGCTCTAGACACCTATCAGGAATGTTTTAGGTCTAGTTTGGAGCAATGGGATATATATTTTCCATATATATGTATACATCCTTTATGTCTATATATCTCTACATCTCTATCTATATATATATATATATCTATCTACCTCTACATATATATATATATATATATATATATAGATTTTATATGTTATAATTTTTCCATGGTGTCTCTCAGTTCTTAGAAAACTAAAGTTAAGAACTAGGATACTTATTATTTATATCTTTATATTCATATTTTGTGTGTGTGTGTGTGTGTGTGTATATACATATAGAGCTATATGTATATGGATAAAAATTTTTATTGCTACTGTATAGTAGAAGGTGAGCATCTGTTGTTCACTTGTCACACCATAAAATTACAAGTGTTAGAGAATAGGACATGCATTCTTGTCACTTAGGCAAGACTGACCGAGAGGAAAATTCAACATTTGTTTAGACAAGAGATGCAAAGCAATCCATATGCAAAGGGATGAACTCACAGACTAGTACCATTTTCAAAAAGTCTATAGGACTGTAACAGGGGGCCTTCTCTGCGGCCTGTCTTCCAATGGCCCTGCCCACCTTCCAGCCTCACATGCCTTGTCGTTAATTAATTGAAAATCTTAATTAGGCTGCCCATTTTCTTGCCCCAATGCCAGGGGGCACTATATGCAGCTCCGTACCTCGCCTACACCACAGCCCATGCCTCACAGATGGCATCCGCTGATGTTAATCTTGCCAGCCCCACACTGGGCCCCAGACTTCTCTAATCAGGACCCCTCCAAGATCCCTCCATTTTGGCGGCCTACCCCATCATCATTCAGGCTATCTAGCTCCTTGAAACTATTTTCGCCTCTCAGGTGTGGTTCCCCAGGACCTTTGGCCATACAGGCCCTGGCCTCACCTCCAAGGCCAGTCAGAAACCGCAGGCCCTCTTAGCTCTGGGTGCCCCTCGCAGTGGGCCCCTGGCCCTTTTGACCGTTCTGGTCCTCGCCCCAGCATTGATTAGTCAAGGGTACTCTCTCTATCAGGTCTGAGTCTCTAGCCCCACTCTCTTCCCCTGGGGTCTACCCTCTGGGCCCTAGTAACAGGTGACCCACCCAGTTGTGGAGGCTGGGGTTAAGGTGCCCCAACCCTCCTTTCACCGGGGTGGTAACTGGCCTGGCATTTCCTGGGGGCTTCTGTGCCACTGAGAGCCAGGCCACCCACTCCCAGCAGGGTGTAGCTTTAGGTCATGCCTAGGACTAGGAGCCTCCTAGCCATCCCCTACAGCTCCTCCCTTACCTCCAGGATGATACATGAAGCCTTACAGGCTTAATGTTGCTGCCTGGTCTGCCAGCTGGGAACCACTCTATTTTATAGGCAGCCAGGGATCTAAAATGGCTGCCACAATCAAGCACCTGCTGGCTGCTTGGCTCTGATCTTAAAGTGGCAGGCACCAATAGTGCCCTGCCACAAGGACCAACTTCAGTTTCCTGCTACTCCAGGGGAAAATTTACAGTAACTACATCCCAGTGGGCATGGCTCTGGATCTGGTGTAAAGAGATGTGGATTCTCTTCCAGTCTTTGATACTGGCCTCCTGTGTGGCCTTAGGCAGGTCACTTCAATTCTTTCAACCTCAGTTTCCTCACCCATGAAATAGTGGTTGTTACGGTCTCCCTTTTTCTTAAAAAGTGTTGAGCACTTCCAGTGCTGAATGAGTGAATAAAGAACATCAGTTTAGAGCACATTTTCTGGTTTCAGCCACTTCCGGACTATGTAACAGGAGATCTATATAGATCTATAACTTGCCTTCCGAACTAGTTAACAGGATATAGATATCTACCCTGGGATGCTGAAGGATTGCAAATTGCTCATTTTATCTCAGTGGAGCAGACTGAAGTTACCCTAAAACAAGCTAGATAGTGCAGTCCAGTGTTAACTCTCACCTAAATTTGCATAACTTTAACAAACTCAGACGGCATGCTTGGGGCACAGTGGCAGCGCACCGGGAAGGAGGAACTGGCCCCGGGGCGATTCCCTGGAGAGGCACCCAGCAAGGAGGTCAGGGGCACGGGTAGCTCATTGTCCCAGTTGTCCGGGAGCCCCACACCCCCCAAGCCTGAGCTTGGGCTGGGCGGCAGCACAGCAGAGTGACTGGCCTGCTGGAGGAGAGAGAGGGAGTGGGGTCTGGATCTGTGGCAGCAGGTGCTGCCAGGAGCCTGGCCTGTCACACCCTCAGAATAGGGCTGGGGAGGCAGGCTGCCTGCAGCCAGCGCCCACCAGCTCACCAGCCCCAGGGGAGCGAGCAGGGATGGAGGGCTCAGCCAGCTGTTGCCTGGGCCCAGGTCTGCCAAACCAACTTACCATGGTCCCAGACCACCTGTCCTTGCCCAACCTCCAGTCTGAGGCCAGACAGCACATGGCCCTTGGTACAGAGCATCTTATCTCTGAAATGTTTCAAACTCTCACAAACAGCTTCTGTCTCAGGGCTTTACAGAGCTTGCAGCTGCATGCAGGGGAGAAGCTGCCCTTGGCAACTGTAGTGCAGCCTCAGGGTTACTGCCATGTGCAGCCAAGACCCTGCGGATGCACCAGCTCTGCCAGAGGAGGACCCTGGACAGGACCCTTCTCCTGGACCACCTGGTCATGGCATAGACGGACATACTGGGGGACTCTTGAACCTGGAAGGCAGAGGACATGGCCCACCAGGATGGGTGGTGGGCAGAGGACATGGCCTGCCAGGACGGAGGAGGACATCACCTGCGAGAAGGCATGGAACCGAGTGGACAAGGGCACAACTCCTGGCCTTGGAGCATAAGTGGGTGGAGGCACTGCAGAAGCAGAATGCCATCCTGGGCCAGGCAGTGCAGGACACAGACAACAGCTGATGGGTGCTGGACACCGTTCTGGCCCTGGTGGTTGACTTTGTGCTGCCCACTGCCTGGCCCCTGACCCTAGCCACACCTGCCTTCTGGCAGCCACCTGTCACCCTGCCTCCATGCAAGCGCAGAGTCAGAGCTGCCTGCAGCAGGGCCACAACCACATGCCAGTCCTGCTGGCCTTGGACACCAGCTGCTAGACTGGAAGGTGCTCACACCAGGGGAGCATGAACCACTGTTGCCTCTGGACAATCCCCGCAATTGTGACGGTATGCACACCTGCAGGAGAGTGGCCAGAGGTGCTGGCCACCTGTCCCTGAGCTCTGCCCCTTAGTCATTCCTATCCCATTGCCCTCCACCCCAGAATGGCACACAAAGCACACTAAACAAAGTTTTCACTGGGAAGAAGGTGTTTTATTGTTGTTGAGGGCAGAGGGGGACTCTGTTTGATCTGAGGGGAATAAAAACTTGTTCTTGTGAGACATGTCTGCAGTGAGCATGGTGCTGGGGGTGGACAGGGGAGGTGGGGAGGGTCTGTGGATGGTGGTGCAGGCGGACTAGATTGGGGAGTGCTGGAGGAGGTGGTCAGCCAGCACCTCCCACACCTGGTGCCTTGGCCCCCAGTGGTAGGTGTGAGGGTCTCCTGGGGCCTCAGTGTGGGGAGGGGCCACTGTTGTCACTGTCAAAAGGTGCACTCCACCAGGGCGTGGGTCTGGCCCAGGCAGTGGTTCAAGTGTGCCTAGCAGGGGTCCAGGTGGCCAGTGTAGGGTTGCATGAGCCAGGGCAGGAGAGGATAGGCAGGGTCCCCATTGAGCAGGGGCAGGACAGACACAGCACACAGCTGCAAGTCTGGCACCCCTGACATGAAGTGCTCACTCTCCACCAGGCCCAGCAGGCTGGAGTTCCTGAAGACACACAGCTGGCACTCCATGTGTAAAGGCCCTGTGTTGGTCCACAACAGCCTGGAGCACAATGGAGTGAAAGCCCCTCCGGCTGTAGTGGTCTCTGTGGGATGGGCAGGTGGCAGGGATTTGGGTCCTGTCCAGGGCCCTGATGCACTGGGGGAATCCCAGGCCATGGATCCCCACCACTAGCACCAGGGGTTCATGCACAAGGAGTACAGTATGCCCCAGCATGTTCTGGAGGGTGCCCCACACCTCCAGGATGGCCTCCCCAGCGGTGGCCTTGCATACACCAAATAGGTGGCCAATGTATCGCAGGCTGGCAGACGTGGCCAGCTTGAGAAGAACAAGGGCCAGCCAGGTGTTTGGGGGAGAGGTGGCTGTATGCTGGTGTGTTGCCACTCTAGGTGGGGCTGGAGCTGCTCCAGGAGGTCTGGGAAGGTGACTTGGGTCATGCAGAAGGCCTCCAGCCACTGCTCATCATCCCAGATGTGCTGGATGACATGCCACCTCCAGTACTGGCTGGCCCAGCGGGCCCAGAAGCAGTGAGGCTGGAGGCCGAGGAGGGTAATGGCAGCCCTGGCAGTGGCTTCCTGGAGCCCATCGTTGGCAACTCTGCTGGGGCCCAGGCAGGTGGATGGGATGAAGGCCGCAGATGCATTGCAGTAACCCTGGGACAGTACACAGCAGGTGGGCAGGCACGTGCTGCACATGGGGGAGCCAGGAGGGGCAAGACAGCAGGCCAGCAGGACCAGCATGGGAGCCAGCAGGAGCCTGAGGCATTGGTCATCGCTGCCAGGGGCAGTGGCTGCAGCAGCCATAGTGCAGGAAGGCACAGGCAAAGAGGAGAGCAATGCCACATGCTGTCCCTGCACTGGGCACCTTGCTGCTGGCCAGGGAAGTGGCTGGCCAGGCAGCAGTGAGTGGGGTTGCCTTTTGAAGAGGGCTGCCAACTTCTGGCAGCTGCAGCAGGAGCCTGGAGTTTCCCCCAGTGGTGGCAGGAAGCTGGAGCAGATTGGAGCAAATCTGCTCCTGCTTCCTTACATGTGTAGATGCTTGCCAAGCACTGTTTACTTGCAAGTAAACTGGTGCCACAGCAAATGTACATGCAGATGTACCCACTCAGCATTAAAATTATCTTAATTTGATTTCATTTTAGCATTTTGAAATGAAGTAAACTAAATCAAATTAAGGCTACCTAAATTCTTAAGAGTATCTGCAGAGAATTAATTAATCCACTTTAAAATTATACTTTTAGTTTTGATTAATTGTTGAATAGCTTTGTGGACAAACCCATCGGATCATATCTGTAGTCAATCTAATCCAGTGGTGAAACACAAGTTATGGGGCTGAATACAGGTGTAATTGCAGAAGACATAATGGCTTGAGGTATACAGAAAGTCCAACTGATCTGATACTCCCTTCTGGCCTTAAACACTCTTTGACTTCAATGCTGTTTACAATATACATATTTATCTACTCTGCTGCTTTAGGTGTGTCCATAGATATGAAAGGCAACAAGTCTTGTTCAAATATTATGGTTATGGAAAAGGAAGGGTGTATGTGCTATAAAGGGAGAGCGAATTAGAATGAGATCTCCTCACCACAAAGTCAGTGGCAGATCTTCAATAAGACCAAGCTTTAACTCTTATTAGACCAGGACTAGCTTCCAACTTGGGAGTATCACAAACTATGATCCAGTGCATTGTTACTAGATCCCAGATGCTCTCTACAGCGTAAGAGCTATAGAGATGAAGCAGTGAAGAAGGATTTGAAGACAGATGGTGGTAAAGATTTTTGCCAGCAATTCTAGAGATATTTAATCCAGGAAGCAATTACATTTGAAGGCAATAAAAGGGAGTGTATAGGAAAGGCCTCTTAAGTTATACCACATAAGGAGCAGACAGGGAGCAAATCTAGTGAAGAGCCTAGAAAATATTAACATGTGGCAGGCTTACCAATACAGCCTGGCATGTCGGGGCTCAGAGAATCTCCAGTATGATTGGTGGAGCCCGTCCACCAATCAGGTAACAGCATGGTGGGGCTTGCCCCACCACTATCCAGGGTGAGGCAGAAAGCCCCGGACCTGGTTTAAGCCTGCACTCTGCAGGTCTGGCAGAACTTCGGGGGGGCGGAGCCTCCGAAGAGAATAAAAACAGCTACGTGCCCAGCACGAGGGAGATGCATCAAGACACGGAGCCAACAGCAGGGCTAAGAAGAGCTGGGGAAGAGCTGCCCAGCGGGCAGATCCTGCTGCCCTGAAGAGCCCCTGTGGACACCTCTCGCCAGACAGGAGTGGTGGACAGCTTCAGCCCCAGTCAGCACACAATGTGGCACATGGAGCAAGACCCTGGGAGCTGTGTGAGACAGCTCAGGTCTCCAGCCACTTGGTGCATGCAGCACAGTGCACGGAGCCAGACCCTGGGAGCAAGAGGCTTGGGTCTGCAACCCCTGGTGTGCAGCTAGGAGTCTGGGTGCACAGAGCCAGCGAGAATCCGGGAGCCATCCACAGCAGCTCAAGTTTCCATCTCCTGGCACGTGGTGGGGAACCTGGTGCAGGAGACGCTGCATGGAGGGTCCAGGAGCAGACCGAGCCCCGGAGCTGCACAAGTCAAAGCCCCCAAGAACACATACGGTGCTCGAGGCTCTGAATGGGGAGTGGCCCAGGAGGAGCCAGAGGCTCCAGAGGCTGCTCTGAACAAGAAGCCACTTGCCTGAGGGGACGAGGACCCCCGCCTGGGCACCAGATTCATGAGTTGCTGGGGAATAAGGTTCCCACAGGGGAGGGGTAGTCGTTTTTGTCTAGAAAGGGGTTCCTGGAGAGGAGGTCCCTTCTGAGTTTGTGGGCTGCTGAGGGGGCTCGGTGTGAGGCCCAGGGGGCAATAAGGTCTTTCCTCATGGGTCACTAGAGCATAATCCAGACCCCAGGAATGTGGCAGGGCCTTGGGGACCCTTTTAATGGTTTGAGGTTACTTCTATGCTTATGTGCTTTATAATTTGTAATATTTCATAGATTTCATAGACATTAGGGCTGGAAGGGACCTCAGAAGATCATCGAGTCCAGCCCCCTGCCCCAGGGGCAGGAAGTCAGCTGGGATCATAGGATCCCAGCAAGATAAACATCCAATTTTCTCTTGAAGGCATTCAAAGTAGATGCTTGAATCACCGCCGGCAGCAGTCTATTCCAGACCTTGGGGGCTCGGACAGTAAAGAGGTTCTTCCTTATGTCCAGCCTGAAACGGTCTTGGGTCACTCTGGTGAACAAACGTCCCCCCAGATCCTGGTGAGCACCCCTTATAAACTTATAGGCAGCCATATTGCACCTTATATTTTGTGATATTGTATTTTATGTTTTGTGATATTGTATCCTGTGATTGTGTGCTCCCGTACCAGTAAGAAAACTAACATTAGAATGTAAAATCTATATTGAGGTCCTGCTAGGACCCCTCCCATTACTTATCTGCGTTTACTTGTAACTTACCTGAACCCTGGTTGTGGTCATCCATTGTAGAGAAACAAGATTATTAGTCCTATATTATATGTAAATATCTGTATCAACTTTATATTAACAGTTATCTTTTAAGGTTCCCTGTAAATATTAATACATTTGCATATAGTTTAATATTGTTCTGGCCTGGCTCCATAGGGAGTGGGGAGACTGCACTCAGCTTGCAGTTCTCTCTCACAGCACCCCTGCCTGCTGCCAAGTCCCTTCAATCAGAAAGGGGAGTACATACCCTGGGTACACCTGGGCTACAAACAAATATTGTGAAGTATAATTTCCCTTTCCCCTGATGTCTCCAACACTTCAAGTACTGTGGTACTAATGTCTTTTACCTGCATCTTTAAGTATTAGGGAGTTCTTTTGGGAGAGAGATTCATGTCTAGTGATTAAGGCAAGAGATAGAGTCAGTGTAGTCATCTTCCACTTCTGCCACTGAAGGCATGCCTTTTAAAGTGTGAGGTATTGTTGTGCTACATCTCCTTTGTGCATTCACGCTCCCAAGCTGCAAGCAAAGTTTATGGCAGGGGCGGGCAATTATTTTGGGCGGAGGGCCACTTACCCAGTTTTGGCAAGCCTTCGAGGGCCACATGGGTAGCCCCGCCCCTTGACAGGTGCCCTGCCCCCTGGTCACCATCTTGGGATCAATGTCCCAAGGCCAGCGCCGGTGGGGCCCAGAGTGGAGCACAGATTGGCAGGGGTCAGGAGCCAGACTGGGCTGCACCAGCAGGGAGAGGGGGGAGCTGGTCCAGCTCCATAGAGCCCCTGCCAGCTGGGACCCCTGTACTCCTGCTGCCCTGCTCTGGGCCCCACCAGTGCTGGCCCTGGGACATCAGTGTGGGCCCCACAGGGGCTTTGGGTGGGGGCACAGGGCTGCAGGGCTTGGGGGCAGGGGCAGCAGGGCTGGGGGACAAGGGGCATGAGCAAGGCATCCTGCCATGTACCCACTGCCCTCATTTTGTTTTGAGCAGGCACAGGCAGCCCCATGCAGGCTGCAAGCAGCTGCAGCACAGGGCGCTGGGCACAGGGCGAGCGAGGGGCCACTTTTCCCATGTTCCGCACCAGCTTGTAACCCACCCCCGCTGCTAACCTGGGCCTCACATCAGCTCTGGGCTTGCCTGCTGTGGCTGCACCGCAGCGGCAGCTGCGGCCCCCCCACTTGCCATGCCTGGCAGCGTTTGCCACTGCCACCTCTGGGACGCCCAGTGCGCAAGTTCTGGGTGGGCAGCAGCAGCAAACAGTGCCTGGCACAGCAAGCGGGGGTGGGCCACAGCTGCTCCCACTGTGGTGCAGCCCCAGTGGGTGAGCCTGGAGCTAGCGCAGAGCTGGGTTACAAGCTGGTGCTGAGTGTGGGGCAAAAGCAGCCCCTCGCCTGCCCTGTGTCCGGCGCCCCGCGCTGCAGCCGCTTGCAGCCTGTGTAGGGCTGCCTGTGCCTGCTCCGGACAGCCCCTCGTGGGCTGCAAGTGGCTGCAGCAGGGAGCGCCAGCCATGGGGTGGGCGTGGGGCCACTTTTCCCCTCGCTCAGCTTTACCCTGGACTCCTTCCCTGCCCCCTGCCCTTACCTGAGGTTACCGTGCCAGGACAGTCATGTGATCCCAAGCCAGAAGCCCCTGCTGGGGCTTCCGGCTGGCAGGGCAGGGCCGAGCGGGCCCTGCTGTTGCTGGAGTCCACTGGGCTTCCCCTGGGTCCTACTGCCCCTGGTTCCTGTCATTTTTTACAGGAACCAAAGACACAGAAATATTAATTTTCTCAATTTTTTAGGGGCCCCGCCACCTGGATAGAATGGCCTCGTGGGCCAGATTTGGCCTGTGGGCTGTATTTTGCCCACCCCTGGTTTATGGATGTGTGTGTAGTCATCTTACTATAGCACTGCACTCTTTTCAGTTTGCAAACTAGCATGCATGGAGCATGTTTCAACATAACACTGCCTTGAATGCATACAGAAATACCAAATTGTATGCCTGGCACATTAAAACATGCCCCATGCTGCAAATCTGCACTGTAGGGGCAAAACTTGCTACCAGGATTTCCCAGCAACACAAAAAAACCCGAGGTAAAACAGCACAGCACACACTACAATAGCATCTGCTGGAACAAATGGAGGCTTGGTCCTTCAGTGACATGCTCTGGCTACTAGTCAGAGTGTCTCTATGCCCCATAAGTGCCCCAGCTGCTTCGGCATGCTGGAAGCTGGGAGGAGCTGGGCAATGGCAGTTTGCCCACAGCAGGACAATATGTCCTGCAACAAAGTGCATGTGCAGGACTGTGTGCTGCGGCACAAAGTAGTGGCACCAATCTGTACCATTGTTATTTGTGCCACTGCAAACCCATGCCCCTGCTTGCCTGGACACAGCCATGAAGTTGAAATGTGGCTAACAGGACTTATATGGGTCTCTTGTGGGTCTCTTGCCTTTTGTGTGTCTTTAGTGGAATCAGAAAAGGGAAGCTGAGTGAATAACAAAACGATGATAATGCGACCATGTCCCCATGCTTGCTTATATCAGTTATGGATTACAGTGAGTAGACTTTACATCAGGAAGGCAAATGCACATTACTATTACATTTCAAAAACCCACTGGACTACTGTATAAATCCAATTCAATATTTACTATTTATTTAAATGAATGCCCTATCATTTATCTCCTGGGTGGCTCTCAGCAGTCTCCTGAAGATTTATATCTAATTCCTTGAGGGTTGGCAACCCTGTTCAACACGGCTGTGCTGGATTATACCACCCAAGCTACTACTGAGCTAGAATTTTGCTGAATGCATTTGCAGCACTTATATTCAGAACAGCTGTGTGAATCCTGATGATAGGTTTGGTTATTCTGAAAACGGGGAAATGTAATGTCATTCTCCACTGGACTGTTCTCTAATGATGACTATGGACTGATGCTGAATGTCTTTTTTCAGTGCTGACTTTTAACCCAATTTCTGTACATCACCATGTTCACCTGTTGCAACATGCAAATGGTGCTCCATTTTAAACTTGCAGAGGTATGGCTTTTCCCTGTCCAGATGCAATGGTGGTTGGGGTCATGGGGAACATAGAATGAAGGCACCAATTCTCACAGTGAAGTGGGAAAATAACCCAGCAAACTCTTCCTCTGTTGCCACTTCATAGCTGCATTCTTATTGCTCAGGCTATGGTCCCAAATGGACTCAGTTGGGCAATTCTGTCCTGACTATAGAAGAGATTTAGGGCAAATTTCTGAAAATTTCTATGCTGTGCAATCCCACTTAGTCTCTGGCAAAGTCCACAAAACAGGGCTCAAGTATTACATTCAGAAAGGATCCAGGAACCCACTTCCCCCTAGAAAAAGAAAAAAAAGACCAGGACTTGCACTCCTAAATTCCTTAGGCATTTCTGAGAATCCCAACCCAAGTTTACTTCTCAGTACACCGTGGATGCTACATCCCCCCTTGCAAACTCACCTCTTGTGGTGGACACCTGAAATCAAAACCTGCCTAAGTTCCAGTGAACACAGGCTTTATGTTTTCATTTAAGATCCTGATAACAAAACCAGCATGCAACTCAGCCCAACGGACAGTGTGTACCTGGCACTGAAATACCAAGGCTATTACAGGTCAAAAGTGTGGAGCATTGCTTCCTTGGCGTGGTATAACAGGGATTTTGCAGGTTGGCATTGGGGTGCTACAGCAGAACTGTGAGGGAAGAAGGTTGTATAGCCCTAGCCTGTGTGATGCTTGTCCTATGCCAATCGCACCCTGGCTAGACGGCTGAACTCATGTACATTTTACAAAAAGAAAATGATAAACAGGGCAGATTTCAGACAATGTGTGCAGAGTTTAACATCCTATTAAATAACTTTTCTGATGCACCGTAGGAAAGAGGAGGGAAAGGTTAGGATATAATCAGCTAATAGTTTAATGGCCATTAAAAGCTGAGTGATTGTCTCTTATAGAGAAAACAAGTCAGGGGGAAAAAGAAAACTAAGGAATTAGTTGGCAAATGGTTGATTTGACAAAGCCACTAGAGCAGTGGTAACACAATAAACTTTCCATTAATTCTTTCATTTTGGGTTTATTCAGTGTTGCAACTATTCCCCTGCCATTAAACAGCCTCCTTAAAAACATTATTAAAATCAAAACCAAAACTGCAGAGCCAAACAGGAGACGAGGCAGTAGCAATACAATTCCAGCAGCTATTGCTTTTGTGATCCCATCTGCTTCATCAAAAAAGCCAGTGATCTCTGCACACCCTCCTCCTGACAGAGAAGAGCCCATGAAATGTGTCTGCATGCTGGGATTTCCAGGGCTTGATGTGCATTGTCCCTTTTCCTCATCCCTTTGTTCTTCTTCCTCCTGGCCCAAGCTTCCCCCCACTGCTTGTAAAACTGGGTTCGGGTGACAATTATGTTAAATATTGAATGGAACAAACAGGCACATAACCAGTGAAACTCCAGTGGTTTACCACCTGTCTCCAGGCTTTGGGGCAGGAGAGGTTGACAGGCTGAGTTATATGGGATATATAGGTTCAACATTTGGTTCCAAATGTTATCATTAAGTTGTTGGACCTCAAAATGCCATGCTATGCAGGGATCAAAACTAAGTATAAAATCTGATATAGACCATCTCTGCTCCTTTTCAGCACAGGCTAGATTTCATGTCCCAGCAAGAAGACCACACATTAAAGCCTAACAGCATAAGTAGGACATATACCTCATTTTAATATTGTCATACAATAGTAGAGATGTGCTGTTTTGTGCTCTTCTGGTTAGATAATAAACAGAGTCTCCTGCTCCTGTCAAGGTAGAAAACAAAGAACCTATGACAATCTGGGGAGAAAAAGCAAGAGATCCAATTAGCGTCCTAAATGGGATTCCTTCAATCAATAAAACAGGGTTCTTGGGGCAAGCCCATGTGTAATCTTATTTAATATTATCTGCCAATACAGCCATTACCCTCCCAGGATCCAAGTTTAATTTTATTGCCTCATTTTCAAGTGACTGGAGGCAACTACAACAAGAATCAGAATGAGACCAATTGTCTTTAACTCTCTAATGATGAGAGAGCTGTATGAGAACAGGGGAGAGACAGAAAGGAGGATGGTAGAAGTAACACTGTAAAATTCAGTAAAATAATCTTTCAGGAAATATGGCAAAAGAAAAGGGAGAAAAGAATAGGGAGACAGATATTCAACGAGCAAAGTTAACTTGTCTCTGCTGAAGTACATCAACTGAAAATCCAGCCTCCCCACAGTACATCTTTCATTAATATAATGGCCAATATAGGTAGGCAGAACACTGAAATTTTGATTCTTCATATCAGGGTCTTTGTGGTCATGAGAACCATGACATACTAAAGCTGAAACTGAGCCTATGAGCAGCTTATCTTGCAGGGTGTGTAACGAGCAGCTGCTATGGTTGGCAGGACTTACCCTTTTTACCTACCTGGTTTGTTTATTCTGTTTGCAGAGCTCACGTCATTCTTTGTGTGCTCTCTCTCCAAACACACACTTCAACACACTTTTTGGTAAGAGGAAAAAAGTCAGCGCTGAGCAAGCTTGTAATAACAAACCAGTGTGTGCATGCTTAACTCAGGGAAGGCAAAAGCACCAAGAGACCAGCATTTGGATTCTGACTTCCTGCCAGTCCTGTGAGGAACAGCAGTAAGCTACATAAGCAAATAATGACATTTCCCTTGGCAGGATGGCTTTATTGTGAATTCTGCCTCAGGGTTAGGCCTGAACAGTCCCAATGAAGTCCACAGGCCAGATTCCAAAGATAAACCAGTTTTTTATTGGTGTAACTCTATTGCTTTAAATGAATTGTTGGCCAAGAGCACAATCAAGCCCAACGGGACTTACACACATGAACCTAGAATACAACTGGGGTTGTTGTTTATTGAACTTTTGTCCCAGATCCCTTCCAGAATCAAATTAACTGTCAGTCCCCCAGCAAACCAAGGATGCTTTGCACCTCCCCTCACAAGCCTCCCTTGCAGGGGGGGCGGGCTAGCTTTGGCCCAAACTGTCTGCTCCAGCCAAGCAGGGAGGCATGATCTAGGACAGGGGTGGACAAAATGCAGCCTGGGGGCCAGATGCGGCCCGCCAGGCCATTCTATCCAGCCTGTGGGGCCCCTAAACATTTTTAAAAATTAATATTTATCTGCCCTGGGCTGCCTGTCATGCGGCCCTCGATGGCTTGCCAAAACTCAGTAAGCGGCCCTCTGCCCAAAATAATTGCCTGCCCCTGATCTAGGACACCCCAGCTTCTGACCTGGGCTGCTGCAGGCATGTAGCTTCATGTACTAGAATACTACTGGGCTTTTTCATTCTTTTTCTTGCCCCTATTAGGCTTGAGCCACCACGTGTGACGTTGTAGAGAAAGAAAGTAACTCTATCTAAGAAGGTGAAAAGAAAACTTATGCCAGAGGATAAAGAACTGGCTGCACAATGCTGGCGTACTCCTCTAGCACAAGTACAGGGGCAGTCACATGACATGAAACATTGTACATGCCAAGCACCATTTCCCCCCCTGCCTCCATAGTCACAGGAATACCAAGATGGAAGTTTCCCTTACACTCCAAGAAACCTGAGAGTTTCACTTCATTTCACTCTACAAGAACTCCTTTTATCCTTCCCTTTCTTTCATATTCCTCTCCTGGGACAGTGTTTGTTTTCTGACTCAGCCTTTTGAAGTCTCTTAAATTACAGAACCTCCCCACCCCCTTCTTTCAACAACATTTCAGCTTTCCAAGTGCTTCTTACAAAGACACCCATGTTCCCCATAGCACAGCTCTCACCTGAGCTAGCTGCTTCACATACAGCTTTGATTGTTTGTGATGGGATTATCCTCATCCCAAAGTCAAGCACTGTAATGAGAACCGAAAATTTGGCATTCAGGGATCGTGGCCTTCTTGTTGGTACCTTTTTCTTCTATGCTGCCTTTTGCTTTTACAGCGAATAAGCTCCACTCATTCTTCACAACCAGCAACTGGTAAACCAGTGCTGGTTTTATGCTGCCAGTTCCAGCCATTTCAATGATTTTTTTCTGACTGATTTACACATGGGCTAGGTACAGAAAGTACACATTAACTGGTGTAAGTGATCAGAAACTGGTTCAAATCTGTAACACAACAGAAGTTCAGTGCACATAAACTGGTTTCAAAATGGCCAAAAACAGTTTAAGATAAACCTGGATGGATATAGTATGAGACTTAACTGATTTAGGTTCAATTGGTTTATTGAACTTCTGTCCCAAATCCCCTCAGGAATCAAATTAACTGTCAGTCCCCCAACAACCCAGGGATGCTTTGCACCTCCCCTCACAAGCCTGCCTTGCAGGGGAGAGGGCTAGCTTTGGCCCAACCTGTCTGCTCCAGCCGAGCAGGGAGGCATGATCTAGGACACCCCAGCTTCTGACCTGGGCCACTGCAGGCATGTAGCTGCATTTCTGGAATTATAGAAATTTAGTGTTGGAAGAGACCTCAGCAAGTCATCTAGTCCCCTGCTCAAAACAGGACAATCCCCAACTAGATCATCGCAGCCAAGGCATTGTCAAGCTGAGCCTTAAAAACTTCCGAGGATGGGGATTCCACTACTTCTCTAGGTAACCTGTTCCAGTGCTTCACCACTCTCCTAGTGAGAAAGTTGTTTTCTAATATTCAACCTAAATCTCTCTTGCTGCAACTTGAGACCATTGCTCCTTGTTCTGTAATCTGTCACCACTGAGAACAGTCTAACTCCATTCTCTTTGGACCCCCCCACCCTTCAAGTAGTTAAACGCTGCTATCAAATCCCCACCATCTTCTCTTCTGCCAACTAAATAAGCCCAATTCCATCAGCCTCTCCTCAGAAATCATGTGCCCCAGCCCTCTCACCATTTTTGTTGTCCTCAGCTGGACTCTCTCCAGCTTGTCCATTTCCTTTCTATAGTGCGGGGCCCAAAACTGAACACAGTATTCCTGATGTGGTCTCACCAGTGCCGAATAGAGCGGAATAATTACTTCCCATGACATGCTGGCAGTGCTCCTACTAATGCAGCCCAGTATGCTGTTAACCTTCTTGGCAACAAGGGCACACTGTTGGCTCATATCCAGCTTATTGTCCACTATAATTCCCAGGTCCTTTACTGCATAGCTGCTGCTTAGGCAGTTGGTCCCAAGGCTCTAGTGGTGCAGGGGATTGTTCCGTCTTAAGTGCAGGACTTTTCATTTATCCTTGTTCAACCTCATGAGATTTCTTTTGGCCTAGTCTTCCAATTTGTCAAGGTCTCTCTGAATCCTAGCTCTACCCTCCAGTGTATCTACTATACCCCCTAGCTTGGTGTCATGCACTAACTTGCTTACAGTGCAGCAAAATCTCCCATCTTCCAGATCATTAATGAAGATATTGAATAGAACCAACTGCAGACCCAACCCCCGGGGCACTCTACTTGATACTGGCTGCCAACTAGATCTCAAGGCATTGATCATTACCTGTCAAGCACCATGATCCAGCCAGCTTTCTACCTTACAGTCTATTCATTAAACCCATACTTTCTTAGCTTGCTTGCAAGAATATTGAAGGAGACATTATCAAAAGCCTTGCTAAAGTCAAGGTACACATCCACAGAGCCAGTCACATCATCATAGAAGGCAATCAGGTTGGTCAGGCATGACTTGCCCTTTGTGAAGCCATATTGACTGTTCCTAATCATGTTCTTCTCCTCCAAGTGCTTAGAAATGGATTCCTTGAGGATCCGCTCCATGATTTTTCCAGGGACTGAGGTGAAGCTGAATGGTCTGTAGTTCCCTGGATCCTCCTTCTTTTTCTTAAAAATGGGCACTAGGACCTCCCCCAATCGCCACAAGTTTTCAAAGATAATGGCCAGTGGCTCTGCAATCACATCAGCCAACTCCCTCAGCACCCTCGGGTGCATCCCGTCCAGCCCTATGGACTTGTACATATCCAGATTTTCTAAATAGTCCCTGACCTGTTCTTTCACTACTATGGACTTCTCACCTTCTCCCCAAACTGTGCTGCCAGTTACAGTAGTCTGGGAGCCGACCTTGCCTGTGAGGACTGAGGTAAAAAAGGCATTGAGTACTTCAGCCTTTTCCTCATAATCTGTCACTAGGTTGCCTCCCCCATTTTGTAAGGAACCTACACCTTTCCTGACCTTCCTCTTGTTGCAGACATACTTATAGAAACCCTTCTTGTTACCCTTTATGTCCTTTGTTAGCTGCAACTCCATTTGCACTTTGGCCTTCCCAATTTCATCCCTGCATGCCCAAGCAATACTTTTATACACCCCCCTAGTCATGTGTCCAAGCTTCTTGTAAGCTTCCTTTTTGTGTTTAAACTCACCAAAGAGTTCTCTGCTAGACCAAGCTGGTCGCTTGCCACATTTGCTATTCTTCCTGCACATCGGGATGGTTTGTTTCTGCACGCTCAGTAAAATTTAAAATAACACCCCCTGTCCTGGATTTCTTTCCTCTTCAACCTGGCTTCCCAGGGAATCCTGCCCATCAGTTCCCTAAGGGAATCAAAGTATGTGTTTCTGAAATCCAGAGTCCTTACTCTGCTACTCTCCTTTCTTCCTTTTTGTCAGGATACTGACCTCGATCATCTTGTGGTCACTCCTGCCCAACTTGTGATCCATTTCTACATCCTCCACCAATTTTTCCCTGTTTGTGAGCAGCAGGTCAAGAAGAGCATGGCCCCTAGTTGGCTTCTCCAACACTTATACCAGGAAGTTGTCTCCAATGCTCTCCAAAAACTTTCTGGATTGCCTGCACACAGCTGTATTGCCCTTGCAGCAGATGTCAGGGTGATTGATGTCCTCCATGAGAACCAGGGCCTGTGATCTGGAAACTTCCACTAGTTGTCTGAAGAAAGCCTCATCTACCTCATCCTTCTGGTCTGGTGGTATACAGCACATACCCACTACAACATCACCCTTGTTACTCTCCCCTCTGACTTCAGTCAAAAGTGAACATCTGTTCACTTCATTATTGGTTCAATCTATGCAGTTTAGACTAACCTGTGATGATTGAATTGATTCAGCCTTAGGCTTTTTGATTTTTTGCACCTAGTCAGAATGTGTATTTTATACCCTGACTATGTTACACAGTGATCTTTGCTTACAGACTAGTGCTGCCCCTCTCACAATCTTATCATGAGTCATACAGGTTTAAAGTTTGCCCTGAAGTTCTGTTCCTTCACAAAAAGTTCAACTTTCACATCTTAAAAAGAAGTGGGAAGCCTTCAGAGATGAGAAAAGTTTCACTTTTTGTCCCAAGTAAACAGAAAGCTTCAGAACCCAAAAGGTATGTGAAACCATCTCAAAATTTAGTGATTTTTAAACCAGTTTCATTATTGTCTGGGGTTTGACTCATGATTTTGAAATGCCTGGGACTGGCAGTGCTGATAACATTCATGGGGTATGTACTCCCTTATACCAAATCTGGCCTATTATTACACATTAAGTAGCAGAAGCCACAGGACTGAGGGCCTGATTGTGCTGTGTGCTGTGCACGTATGTACAAAGACAGACTGTAGACTCCTCGGCGCTGCATAAAAATCTGTCAGCAGTTGACATAATAGCTTCTCAGGTGGCAGAATTTACTCCTAAATCCTTATCAAACCTAGACATCTGAACACTAAGTGCACACAACCAACGGGGGTGGATCTGCTTGGAATGCTAGTCCACGGTGGCTTAAAATGCTTGGTCTACCAGAGGAGACACCATGATGATGGTGTCAGCCCAGGTGGTTTTGCATGCCTGGCAGGGGAGATCCCATTCTTCCCGGCCCTAAATGACTTAGTGTAGTTGATGGTGGAGAACTCTCCATTGCAATGTGGGCAGGCACCCCTGAGAGAGTCTATTATAGCTCCCCCATGGGAGGATCTCAGCTACACAATTTATGATGATGAGGGATTGTTCCCAGCCTTTCCCTCTAGCTTGCTCCTACTGTGTTTTGGTGAGAAGCAAGCAAAACTAGGGGGCACCCATTGGCAATGCATAGGGGGTACATGGGGGTGCACCCCCTGACTGGCCATGCTCACTGCTTAAGCAATAGGCGGGGGGGGGGAGGCAGGCAGGAGTACTGGTGCCCCCCCTGCAAGTGCCAGGAGATCTCTGCAGCCACTCCCAGAAGCAGCTGTAGCAATTGGCCACAGTGATCAGCTGTTGTAGGATTGACCGCGGGGATCCCCTGGGCAGTGAGATCAGCCGCAGGGGGACCCCATCCCCTTTGGTCAGTGGCACCAGTCTCCTATGGGGGCATCTGAACTCCAAGGTCTCCAGGCTTGGGGCTTGCAAGTAGGATGCCTGCCATGGATCTGGGAGTATCTGAAGCCCCAGACTGAAGAGTCTGGGAGGTAGGTTACTTGCCAGTGGTAGCACCACACTGACTTGAATGATTGAGCTCTGCTCAGTCGACAGAATTCAGGACTTATTTGGCAGAATTGGCCTGAGACACAGAATTTTTTTTTTTTTTAAAGCTTGGTTTAAATGTATTTTCCTGTGGTCAACTCCTTTGATGGAGCAAAAGCTGAACTTAATGAAAATCTCCAAAACAACTTTGCAGTAATGGACAGGGATCACTGCTTCCTTTAAGGGAACAAGGGGAACACAAGCTTAGATGATCAACTCGGCCCTAACCAAAAATGTCACATTTATCTCCCTTAGTTCTGCCCTTCTCCAATGTTAGAAGATTACTCTTATCATACAATTACCTCATGCTGCTTTTCCAACCCACTTAAAATGCAGCAGAGGGGAGGGCTTGCAGATGCAACACTAGTGCTGTTTCCATCAGAAATTGTCTCTCTTTGTTGGCAGAGTTAACAAGCCATATTGCTGCTTTAGGCCATGCCTTGCTGCAGGCCATAAATGAAATCATCTAAATGCATGAGAAGCCTCTGATATCTCATTTGTGCCCCTTGTGTTTTTTAACACAGCATCAGATAGACTAGACACTCAGAGAGAGGGAGGGAAATTAAAAGAAAACATTTAGTACTGGGAGACTTTTTTAAACAAGCAGGAGTTGGTAGAAGTCCTAAGAAGTCTTATAGAATATGATCCATCTGGTGTATCCCTTTGATGACACCTTTTAAAAATCAAACCTGTTTCCTTATTACGTGGGTGTAATTATTTGTTATGCCATTAAAGTTGTTTTCTTTTAGGCAGCCAGTCAGTATCTTCCCTGGGATTCAACTGACTGGGCAGTAAGTGATGTGGAACCCCCTAAAACAAAGCACTTGTCTTTGTTGGATAGATAATACACATTAATTTAAAGACAACTCAAAGGATATAGACGGTTTGTTTCAGTTAGGAAAAAAGTGACTGGCAAATAAAACACAGTGCCTATATCAGCAGACAGTAAATGCCACAGGAATTGCTGCTACTCTGATGCAACAGTTTTGGCGTCTCACATTCTGAAGTACAGAATATATGTTTAAGGGAATCATAAACCATAGATCTACTTGGCATTGCTCATGAGAAAATACTCCTATACTCACTCGGCTACGTATTGAGCCCTAGCACCTTAAAAATATCATTTGTTTGCAATATCCACACTTGATACTATATTGCTTAGCTGTTATTGGTCAGATAATTTGCAGGATATTATCATTAGACTATTCACTAGCCCCTGCTTGGATGACCACACAATCACACCTGACACAAATTCTAAACCTAGCAAACTACATGTTTTTTCTCTCACATGAATATTTCCACATGCAAACTCTGAAGTTCATCTATCACAAATATCTTGGTAGGTTAAACTCAGTTACTCACAGGTTAGCAGAAATCAAACACAACGGACCTACTGCAAAGAGACAGTCAGGTGAGTAGGAAACAGGCTGTGGGGCAGGACCCAGAGAGTTCTAATGAACGGATCTGTGTCATCTTGGTGGAAAGTGGCTAGTGGTGTCCCACAGGGGTCGGTGCTTGGTGCAGTGCTATTCAACATCTTCATCAATGATTTGGATGTGAAGGTGAAGAGCTCATTGGCCAAGTTCGTGGATGACACCAAGTTATGGGGAAGCGTGGTCATGCTTGAAGATAGGCTGCAGATAGAGGAGGACCTAGACAGGCTTGCAAGTTGGGCAGACCAGAACCAGATAAAGTTCAATGTCAAAAAATGTAAAGTGCTCCATCTGGGGACAAACAATCCCCTACACAACTACAGGCTTGACAATGCCAACCTGACCTGCGCTACAAATGAAAGGGACCTGGGGGTAATAATTAACCATAGTATGAACATGAGCTGGCAGTGTGCTGCTGTAGCCAGCAGGGCCAACAATACCCTGGCATGCATCAATCAATGTATCTCCAGCAAAACCAAAGAAGTGATTTTCCCACTCTACTCGGCATTGGTGAGACTGTAGCTGGAGTACTGTGCCCAGTTCTGGGCACCGCATTTTAACAAGGACGTGGTAAAGCCTGAGAGAGTCCAGAGAAGGGCCACCCATATGATAAGAGACTTCTGCAGTAAGCCATATGAAGAAAGGGTGAGGGATCTGGGATGCTTCAGCCTGAAAAAGAGAAGGCTGAGAGGGGACTTGGTGGCAGCTTACCATTACATCAGAGGCGTACGTCAAGGGCTCGGTGAACAACTGTTCACCTGGGCACCTTTGGGGAAAACTAGACATAATGGTCACAAACTCCTAGAAGACCATTTCAAGTGCAACATTAGGAAAAACTACTCCACAACTAGGGTGTCCAGACTGTGGAATAGTCAACTTGGGTGTCCAGAGGTGGTACAATGGCCTACCCTGGAAATCTTCAAGAGGAGACTGGACAGGACTTTGCTGGGGTCACCTGACCCCAGTTGTCTTTCCTGCTTGGTGCAGGGAGCTGGACCTGATGATCTTCCAAGGTCCCTTCCAGCCTTACAATCTTTGAATCTATGAAAAGCCTGCTGAAATTAATGAAAAGACTCCTGATGGAGTTAAGCTTTTGCTTGGGCCCAAAAGAAGACTGAGCATGGCCAAAGTGACCATACAAGCATAAGGGAGTTGCCTACATAGAAGGCCAGCTGCTTCTTTCACATCCTTACTTCTCCTGAGTCCAATGGTGCTGTACAGGGGTTGAGACTCAGCCTAAGGGAGAGAGGACTCTTCACCCTCTGCACAAAATCTAGGGCACTTCAGCAGGCAGGTCATATCAATTCTGTTAGCACCAACTCAATCACTCTCTCAGACATCAGGGAATCATATATGGGGTGAAGGAATGACAGACAACAAAGGAACGAAGAGGCTGGGAGGTTGCTATGAGGCATTGTGGAGGCAGAGGGTTCTGCTCAGAAGATGGATCTAGCTTTTGTATCCAGAGGAATCTACGTACAGTGGAAGGACAAAACACCTGACCAGTTCTAAATGGGATAGCAAGTTATTCATTTATGAAACTTCTGTCCCAGACCCCTTCCTGGTTTAAATTAAATCATAGTCCCCCAGCATGCTTTCCAATCCTCAGCTGGGCTGGGCTGTCTGCTCCAGCAAAGAAGGGTTGTGGGGGTGGAGGAGAGAGAGGCAGGGACTGCCTCCCTCCCCAGGCAAACCCTGGCTGGGGGCTGAGGCCAAGGTTGGGGGTTAAACCCCACTTCCCCTGAGTACAGAGTTGCCCTGCTAAAACTTACTGAAACTTACTGTTGGCTGTGACTGTGAACTACAAATCCCAGAGGCACCTGGAAACAGGAAGAAGTGATGAGCAACCCTGCAGAGTCCTGCTGCTGTGATGGTGGACTGCAAATCCCAGAGACCTCCGAAACAGCAAGAAGAGGAAGTGCTGGAGAGCCCTGCTCTAGCATCCCCCACTTTCTGGATTGAACCATTGCAGGCATATGGCTGCATTTCCTGAATCAAAAGTAAATGTGTGTCCAGTTGTTTCTCAGTTTAATCTTTGCAGCTTAGACTAACTTGCAAAGACTGAATTGATTCAGCCTCAGGCTTTTTGACTGTCTGTACTTAGCCCTAGACATTAAGTATAAGAGGAACAAAAGTGCCTCTACTGGTTAGGGCAAGGAAAGAGGAGGCTGGACACTGGTATTTCATTACTGTCTGTCCCTTGCTTGTTGTGGGGCTTTAGGTGAGTTACATAACCTCCATTTCCCTGTCAATCAAGTGGGGATGATAATAGCTTTCGATCAATGCTTGGAGATCCATCAATGCCAGGACTGTTGGATGTGCAAAATGTTCCTGTTGTTACTGGGATGGTCCAATTAATACAAGTCTAATGACTGCTTTAGTTTGGTTTGGTTCTAGTAAAAGGGGCCATTGGCTTTTGTTTTATCTGCATCAATTTGCTCAGAAAGCTGCAAGCCCAAATAGTCTCACACTGACAGTGATTTTATAACTAGGAAGCTCTTCCAACTTCACTGGAGTTGTTCCTGATTTGTGCAGATGGATGGGAGAACAAAATGAGAATGCTGGTGTGTTAGGACACATCTACTCTGCACACTTAACATGCCAGAAGACAGCGTATTCATAATATGCTAATTAGCCCACCCACAACAACACGTGGATGTGGCGACACTCCTTCCGCGTGGGAGGCAGTGCACATGGAGCAATGAAGCATATGTGAGCATGCCACTGCCTGGTATGGCAAGATGGGTGTGTTCAAAACCCCCCTGAAAATAGAATGTCTCAAGCTGGGTCTAAACTATACAGAAATTAGGTCTACTCTCACAGTTCTTCCTAGTGACAGAACAACAGAAAGCTGTGCCTGCCATAGGGGTGCCATCAAATGCACGTCTAGACCTATCCATGTTTTCTGCCTGCTGCCTTAGCCCCTTTCACAGCTGGTGTCTTTTTGGGTGTACTGCGCACCCTGCCAGAGGAAGCCACACAGAATGGCCAGAAGCCATGCTCTGGTGGCTCCCTTGTGGCAGCTGTCTGCTGACAGGCGGCTTATAATGTAGACAAACTCCCAGTCTCTCTGGGATGGGTTGCTCTTCTTTATTTGGAATTGGCTCACCCCATCACTATTCCTCAACATCAAAAAAAACAAAATAAAACAAACAAACAACCCTTGCCACTTCCCAACTCCACTACTGCCTAATGGCTTGGACAATAAAAGATAAGCCCCTTTGGCAAACCCAGTTGCCTTTGCCTGGCTGCAGCGCTCACACGCTGCAGACACAATAAAGCAAAGCAGCTGGCTGAGAAATAAAGTACAACAGAGGGGAAAAAAAACCCCACCCTCCTGAGGGATAAACTAAATTGTAATGCCAGATTGTAGTAATAGCTGCTGTTAAAGAAAAGCAGGGTGGCGGGGGGAGGGAAGAGGTGGGAGGAAGAGGCATGGAAAAGGCCAGGATCAAAAAAGAAATCTGTGTATTCTCAATGAATAAAACATGATTACCTCCAGAGTGAGAAGGTAAGATAATAAAGGCCTCCCTTATCTGTTTAAGAATATGCATTTGCTTTCAATCTGTCCTAAGGTTTAAGGGCTGATTTTGTGAATCAATAATGCTGCTTGTGTAGCTGGTGTTATGTTGCTCCTGCTGATGCTGTTACACTTAACGTTGTGCTCTCAGGTCTGTTATAAACCCCTATTTCCCCAAGTTTATGACTTGGCTGTAAATATGCACTCTGAAATGCACTGGAGTGGCAGGGATGAGACTCTGTTTAGTGGGATGGATCCTGATGCTGAGCTCATAGTGCCTGTTGGTTCCAGCATCAGATCCTGATGCTGAGCTCATAGTGCCTGAGGTTCCAGAAATCCTCAGCATGTCTCAGGATTTAACTCCAAGTGCATGAAACACATGACTGGCTAGCATTGATGGGTTGTTACGTGCCTGTGTACACGTGCATGGAGAAGAGGCTCAGTACTGAGCACAGGGAGCCTTTTTTTCCCTAAATTGTCTTTCAGAAAGGTTCAGATCAGGATGGCATCTAGCATGGTGAACAGAATGGGGTGCTTCTTATTCTGTCCCGAGTGGGTTGCCACGCCTGAGCTGTGAGCCATGACTAGAGTAAATTGTAGTCCCCTCAATGTAAAAATTCCAAGACTGGCAGGAGTAGGATTTACCTGTTTAGCCCAGACCCTGGCTGTACCCAGCTTGGGAGAAGCATGTGGTAACATGCCACTTTTGCACTCCCCCAGTTCTGGGGGGGATCCTAGCACCAGTGCCTTAGGTCCACTTAGAACAGCCATTAGGCTGCTCTGTTTTGTCAGAGACCTATGTCCCTCAGGGGTCACGATAGCAGCTATAGTTTAATGGGGATTAGGAGCACACCAATCACCAGCTGGTCCTATCCACCTTCCTTACTACACAATGCTATGCTGACTTAGCTCTATGGGCCATGGATGGGATGAGGTGAGACCTCCTGACCAATACAGCCGTACTAGCAGAACCCCCAAGTGTGATAGTGATGCGGTAGCAACGTTAGGAGTGCTTTGCTGATATTTCCTTTTTACCAGAAAAGTACTCTAACAGCTCAAAGGGAGTCCAATGATAAATCAATTCATATCCACCTGCTTTCTGAGTTGTAAAGCTCATCTGCTGTCATGTCCAACAGGCACTTTTCAGTTGAAATCAACAGAACATCAGGACATGCGAGGATTGTATCTGGCATATTGAGAAGTGCAGTACTAATGAGATTACTCTACTCATGGAAGACTCCATAGTACAGCATTTTGAGAGCAAATATGAGGTATATTATGATACCACAACATATGATCCATTACTATGGATATCTATAGGGATATATAGACCACACTGAAGCTATTCCTTATGGACGCTAGGGGAAATGGGATCAGAATCAGATGCAAGAATCAAACCCATGGTCAGATAGTTTTAGTCCCAGAATGCAGGCAATTATCAACATCATTTATGTTAACAAAATAATAAATATGATTTCATGATTTTTTTTCCTAGGAAGCAATATTTTGTTTGGATTTAGTCATTCTTTTGCAGTATTTACAAACCAGATATCACTGCATTCTTTTAACCACAATCCCACAATTAAGATACAAAGCTGCCTGGTTTTGTTAAATCCACCCAGTGTAGTGAGGAAGTGAAAAAGAGCTATGCAAATAAATCTTAACAAATGGGAGGTAGGGAAAGTTGACAGCACTGAATATAAATCTGAAGCTGGGAATTATAGAAAATTGATGAGGGAAGCAAAAGGACACAAAGAGAAATATCTCGCTAGTGGAGCTAATGAGAATAAAAGGAAGGATTCCTCTCCCCTCCCACCCTTTTTTGAAGTGTATTAGGAAGAAAAGCAATTCTAGGAATAGGAATAGAAAAGATAGAATTGTCAACACCAATAGTAAAGAGAGAGAATTGTTCAAATAATATATTGTTCTGTGTTTGGGAGAAAGCCAAAGGATATTTTCATATCAGATGATGAAATACTTTCCATTCCAACAGAAATTAAAGGGTGTGTGAAAGAGCACCTACCACAGCTAGACATTTTTGAAACAGCGGGTAGGGATAACTTGCATCCAAGAATAGTACAAGGCTTCTACAGATCATTAATGTTGATTTTCATTAAGTCCCAGAGTGCTGGGAATGTTCCAGAGGACAAGAAGAAAGCTAATATTATGGCAACATTTAAAAGAGGTAAATGGGACAACCAAGGTTATTATAGGTGTATCAGCTTAAAATCCCTTCTGGGAAGATAACAGACTGGCTGATATAAAACTTGATTAAAGAATTAAGGAGGGCAATATCATTTGTGCTGATTGACATGGATTTATGAAAATAGATATTGTCAAATTAACTTGATATTTTTTTGATGAGATCACCAGTTTGGATGGTAAAGGTATAAGTGTTGTCTACTGTAAAACAGGGATGTCAGACTTACCTTGGGCCCTGTGTCAATCTGGAACACAGGAGCTCCTCACTGGCCAGATCCAGCACAGGATGGTGGCAAGACTGAAATATCAAATTAGGGGGCTGGACTCAATGATCTTCTGAGGTCCCTTCCAGCCCTAATGTCTATGAAATAAGAAAGAGTTGTGGCCACTGCAGTGGCATTGGGTCAAGCAACCATGGGCCAAGCAGCTGCTTGCTGTGGTGGCAGCACACAAGAAATGGCAGGGGTGTGCAACAGACTGCTGCTAAAGGCCATGTCTGCAGAGGTCCCAGAGTCCTGAATTCTGGGGCAGGTTCAACCAACCCCTCAAACTCCATGGCCCTCTGGTAGCCTGGCAGACCACATAGAGTGGCTCTGTGGGCCAAAACTGGCCCATGGGATGTATGTTTGATATCCCTGCTGTAAAATATTTAATTTCTGTATTTAATTTGGTACTGCATGACATTTGGATTAAAATCTAGAATACAAAGTCGACATGGCACACATTAAATATACTTAAAACTAGTTAGCTGATCTAAAAAGTAGTATTGTAAACAGGAGTCATCATGCGGTGGGTGTGTCAAGCAAGATTATGTAAGGATCAATTTTTGTTCTATACAATTTCATATTTTTTTATCAATAACAAAATAATTGCTAGTTATGGCTGCAGATGGTACAAAAATTGGAGCCGCAGCAGGTATTCAAGGAGACCAGTCACTGCTCCAGGCTGTTGTGGCTTGCACAGAGCTAATCAGAAGAAAACAATGGGCTTGTACTATGGGCAAATGTAAAGTCATATCTAGGACCAATAAACGAAGGCTGTACTTACAGGATGGGGGATTCAGGGAGGTAGAGCTCTCAGTGGAGAGTAGGCTGAATATGTGATCCTTGTGCAACACTGTGACCAAAAGACTAATGTAATCTTTGGGTGTATAACAAAGGAATCTTGTGTAATAGAAAACTTTATATTGCCTTTGCATTTGGCACTGTCATGATGACTGCTGTACTGTTGTGGACAAAAGGACTGGACACAGGCCAAGTGGGATGTTGAAAAATTGGAGGAGGTTCAATGAAGATCCATGAATTAGGCATGTTTAAGTGTTTGTGGGACTAGAGTTTAAAATAATAAAATATGCTGTTAATACAGTTAAGGGATTTTTTGTTATCCTATTAACCTTTGTTAGTAAGTGTTGGGTAAAAAAGTATACTTTTTGCTCAGCAAATGTAGAAGCTGCTGAAGTCATCCTTTCTTGGTCATTTGTGATATTTGTTTTGCTTCTCTATACATGTAGAAAAATCAACTGTCCACATTACGGATAAATATCTTGCAAAAAGGTGACACTACAAAATCTAAAGCAGCATAACAAACAATTAATGACTTAGCTGCTATGTCACCTTCTTACTTTAAAAAATGGCCAAAGCATTTTATTTCAAAACAAAAGGTGTCAATTAGAAACATTCAAACCTTTCCCCACCCCCTATTGACCTGCCATCCCAAACAAGTTTTAATGGCTAGATTAGAGTATATTTTCCTCCAGAATGGTTTTTGGGGGGATGCTAAAAGAACTTTAACAAGTGCCACTATAAACATTGCTCTGAAATTCACCAGGGAACAAGGACTTTATCACTTTGGGAGCATTGTATGGCTCTGTGATATAGCTCTGATGCTGGATAATGATCTAACGGGCCTGACAACATGTTGGCTCTCTGCCAAAGCTATGCAAAAGCACCATACAGCTGGGCTCATGAGAAAAAAAATGAAAATGATATAAGCTGATTTCCCAGCTAATATAACAATACAGATTAATGGGGTTGTGAGCAATTTCATACAAGCCTCTGATTAAGTAAGGTATCTAAATCCTAGTGATTGTTATTGATGGTCAAAATGTTTTAAAATATGCACTAGAAATAAAATTTTGACGTGGCTTTCAGTGTAGAGTTCAAAATAGATCCTCCCTCCCCGCAAAAAAAACCCACACTTTTTTAAAAATGGAAATGATCAAAATTTATGTTATTTTTTGGAAGGTCAAGTTGTCTATAGGCAACAGCTATTTGGACAATGGTTTTGATAAACATTTTGATTAAAAACTGGCACTTTTTTCTTAAAAAGGAAAACACCTAAAACAGTCAATTGTTTTTTGTGAAATGTTTTATTTTAAAAAGTTTGGGGTTTTTTAAAATTAAAAACATTAACCAGCTCTAATATTTATGAAAGACTGATATCAACATTAGCATCTTAATATCAGGGAGATTGCTATTAACTGAGGTCCACAGCACTTTACCTCCATATTGGGGTATGCAGACCACGTCGTATTTAAGTGAAACATTTCATGCAGGCCTTTTCTTTGGTTTGGAATGCGGGTCATTCTTAATTTCCACATTGAGGTTCAGCTTTCTTTTCTTTACAAAAGAAACTTTAAGTAAAAACAACCTGGCCTCACTTTGCACATGGGCAACACAGCAAGTTTCATGTGTTTTGGACTCAAAACTGACGTCTCCGCCTGGTTTTCCTCAAAATTAGGTCCAGCACTATTCAAGTGAATGTGGGCTGAGGTTAGGGGTTTAGGTTTCATAGGAAATCTTTGAGTGAGTCTTGTACCAGATTGCCAAGGAAATAACATACGGTGATTCACCCACTAAATATTCACCCAGTTACTTGTATCCATATTCTGCAGGGTCTATAGACTTTGGAGATCTGGACTAGGTTAGCTCTTCATTCTGAGGGGACTGAGTGGATGCGGAGGCAGGAAATCTTTCTCCACTTTAGTCTTATTTATTCTGCCAATGGAAGCCTGTTATTATTTTGAACATAGATGGGTTCAACAACAAAAGCAGTAGTAAAGTCCACACTGCTCCTCTGTCTGCTGTGTTTTCCAGACACTTCCTTCAGCTGTTATGTCATTGTGTCTTAATATTGCCCCCCAAAACTTGAAGCAGCTTTTGTGTTCATTGTCGTTTCACTGAGCCAGGTGGCTAATTGGAACAGCCAGATGGGAAAGGGGTCTGTAGCTCCAGTGTGTACCTACTCCCACCCACCATAGCTGAAAGGGGTCATGGTCTTTAAGACAACTATTGCAGTATACAATATGATAAAGATGTAAATACCTGCTAACATCACTAACTGGGTCATAACTGCAGCACCTGTCACCCACTACCATCCTCTAATCCTATGTCATTTATTTTATTTCAATACAGTTATTAGTTATTAACATAATCCCATTTTGCTATAGGATTATGCTGACATCCATTTTGAAAGGTCCCTTTGGCATGGTGATGTGCATTGTTCATCTTAAATTGTTCATCTCAGTCCTGGGAAACTTGGCAGGATTCAAGGAAGTTAAATATCTTATGACCTGTGTTAATCCTGCATCTGTGCAGGGGGGTGGACACCCAGATTCCCAAGGTCCCTTCCAATCCTTTGATTTTTATGAACTATACAGGCAAGTATTTATCCTCCAGAATGCAGCCCATCAGCACCACACATTATTTCCTTTCAAGCCAAATCCCAGGTTTTGTGAGCACAGGCCAGGGTGGATCTATGTGATGTGACATCACAAGACAAATAGTGCATCCCTTATGGAGGCAGAGGAATCTTGCTCTCCAGGAACTCATCCATGAAGCACAGAGGAGGGGTTTGGGGACCGCTCAATGTTATTGGCAGAACCCAAACGTGCCAAAGTATTCCCATTTCCTTTTTCTCCTGCTTTTTAGTGATAGGCTCCTAATAACAAATGCCTCTCCAGGTTCAGCATAACAAAAGTTGGTAAAAGGGTCTTAATCAAATCCCCCATAATGGAAGGAAAAATTACCTTGTGACTAGGGGTCTGGTTCTGAGTGTCAGGCGATCAGAGTTGTAGCACTGCCTCTGCAAGTAGACGAAGTCACCCCTACCAAGTTTTGCATAGCATACTCCTTGTTGGTTAAGAGCACAAAGGGGAAGAATCAGCACCCACACATCAACTGGCATAGCTATCCTAGCAAACCTCTTTATATCCACAATTTTTACTGACAAAAGTGTTCTTTTGCTGTTATAGCTGTTGTTCCCCAGGTATGTGGTTTAACTATATCAGTAAAAATATTTTTGTATCCATCATAAGGTGCATGACTACCAGGGGTCTTCATCATGATAGGAATAGTGGCAAAGCTAGAACAGCTAAGCAACTGTACTGTAGACTAGTCCATACTGACCAATTTTTCTCTTACCACCTGGAAAATGGAGCTCACTACTCTCTCCTACCTCCAGGGGCTTGGGGCAGTTTTCTATGCTAGCACTTCACAAACATTGCAGGGATGAGTCCTATAGAAATACCTTAAAAATATGAAAAAAACCACTTTTACTAAAAGCAGCTAGTGTTTCACTTCTGGAGAGAGAGTATGATTTGGCTGAAAGTACCATGCTCCCTGAAACATTTATACCCCATGCACTCCAGACATACTTTGCTTCTTCCTAGGTATTTACTGAAGAGGCAGGTTGCAGGGCATTTGATAGCTTGCTTTTAGTTATTTAAAGGCAGAGGGGCATATCTTTCACTCAGAAAGCTTAAGATGGATTAAAAGTGGTGAAAAACTCCCCTTCCCCACAGTTGCCTGCCCCTCCTCCCACACTGCAGAGAGCAGCCAGCTGCAGTGTAGCCTTCCTCATTTTGATTTGAACTGTGCCAAATTGCACTGAAATTGTGTACGGCTTCATGATGTGAAAGGCACAGGCAGGATTAACAGGAGCACTCGGCATCCTCTAACACAGGGCCCCTGTTCTTAAGGCAAGGGGGCTAGGGGAAGTTCCCTGTGCAGTTGCCACCTGCCTGGTTCTGTGTAATTCCTTGTGCCTCTCTGATAAACTTTCCTCTTTTTTTGCACCTCCAGATTATTCTCCCCTCCCTAGCCCAATACAGAGGTCCAAACAGCTCTCATTTGAAGGGACATCACTCACTGCAGTCCCACAATCACCTATGCTTAAAGCAGATTGGGTTTCTCCTCACTTCCATTGCTGAAAATGATTTGCAGCAGAAACGAGGTTGAGGTTATCAAAACAACTATTTAACACCAAATGGATGAATCCCACAGTACTTTATATTGCCTGGATGACTGATGGCTTTTGTGTCTCATTCTTGGGCCTGTCCAGGTTAAAAGGGAGGCCCAGGCTGTGATGATCTGTGACTGCATTCAGATCACATGTAGGGAAGCATGGTGTTTTGCTTGATGGGGAGATGCAGGAGGACAAAAATGACCAGCTGGTGTGGGGGATGTTCTCAGAAGTGATTCACCAAGTAGGAGGCCAAGGGCTTATTTATGTTCCTTGTTTCTGATAGCACCCACAAGGTGCCTTCCAACCTGAAATGAAAGAGGTTCCCACCTCCAGCTGCTCTGAATTTAAAGATAAACTGAGGGTGGCAAGAAGGAGTTCAATCAATCAACAATATAGTCATCCTGACTGGTGGCCAGATACCATGGTAATTAAAGGTTACCATAGGCTTTGTTGTTGAGGTTTTTTACAGAAATGATTCCTAATTGTTCTTCAAACCAGTAAAGATAAGTCAGATTATTTCCTTGCAGCCATCGTGGCAGGAGTTGGACCTTCAGGAGGAATTTGAATGCAGAAGCAGTAGGGGCTTTAATGAGTTTGTGGAAGTGCCCACAGGGCAGAGTGGAATCCATCACAGGGAGTTGATGAGCAGGCAAATGAGACCGGCAGTGGAGGGGAGTGGAGCAGGCAGGGGGTGATGCAAAATGAGATGGGAATAATAAGGGGGGGATAGGAATTAACTAGTGGTGTGAGACTGGTGACAAGAAGCTTGTACTTGCTGCAGTGAGAGGTAGGGAGCTGGCAGAAGGATGGTGACAGGCTCAAATTTCAGAGTTGGAAATGGTGGCTGCATCAACAGACAGGATCTGGGGTGCAAGTCTCTGTGCTGTGGTTTCTGTCTTGACAACGGGAGTCGCAATTACAACCCCACCGGTATGTTTAATTAAACTGACATCTCTGAAAGAAGGCGCTAGAGGCAAAAGTGTTTGTACTGTTCTCTCCAGAAGCACCCTAGCAATCCTTAACTGGGCTGCTATGAAAAGCCTTGCTTAAACCCTAGTAAGTGATAGTAACTCTTACACTTTAGCCATTTATTCCTTTGGGCCCCATTTTTTTTAAAAACAGAAAGGATTAGAAGGAACATTTGCAGAAGGTTTCAATTAAATGTTTAAAAGGCCAGAGCTAAAGCTGCAATGCACCACATTCTCTTCTGGAGTCCCTTATGACAGCTTCCTTATACACAAGATAAGCACAGAGTATATATTATATAGTCCTGAATACTTTAAAAAGTAGTTAGTGCCTTGATAAGCCTGAGATTTTAATCACATAAGCTTAGGAAACCGATAGGAAAGATTCTTACAGCAACACCGATTCCCCTACCCACCCGCTGTGCTTATAAACTGTAATAGGTTCTTTCACTGGAGGTGATAATCGCTTCTCTCTCCATAACCTTTATAAGAGATCTCATCATAAGATCATATGCTTACTTTACATTTGGATGATTAAAAAAAAAAAGGGGGGTGGAAAGGGTGTAAAAAATACTGAATGGATTTTATTAAACTTTGTTTCTGGACTGAAATCAAGCATGTGAAATGTATACCTCAGAAGGCAATTGTTGAAGAAAGTTTAAATGACTGAAAATAAAATCACTTAACTGTGCTGTGACTACACTATTGCTAGTGCTCTGGTCCGGGTCAGACAAAGCAGCACGTAAGTCCTGCGCAGGCATACAGGGTGAAATTTGGCCCTACTGAAGTCACTGACAAAACTCTCCATGACTTTGGTAGGCCCAGGACTTTACTCACAAACTCTGGGACTCATATAAACAACCAATATAAATGACTTTTCTTTCTCTAGCATTCTGATACTGAGCTTCTCAATTCATACTGATTGAAAATCCTGCTGGAAAACGGCAGTCAAAAGATAATTCTCCTTGAGGAAAGCATCAGCATTGTTCACTCTTACAAAAAGATCAACTAGTAATTGGAACGTCTAAAGATTATTTTGTAACTTTGAATACATTGTATGTATGGAGAAGCAGCAGGGCATGGTGACTGCTCCTTTTTACAGCATTAGAACAGTCCTATTTTTGTCTTTTGTTTTATACCTAGCTTGTAAGTTATTTGGGGCAGGAAATACCTTTGTTAAATGCTTATGTGCATATAGATCTTAGCACAATGGTCCCTGCTGAGTGCAAAGTTTCCAGCAGCTACCCCAATATAAGTAACAAATAGTAATAAGAGCCAAAAGCAATCTTATTTAATAAGAAATTTTTTCTTGTTAAAATCTTGGCCTTTCAAGTATAGAGAATGTAAAACAGAATAAAACAAAGGATAAATCTATTCAGTAGATCACAGCCTTGCACCTTATAAAGTGTGTGTGTATACACACACACACACTATACTGACAAAAGCTTGTGAGATATATATCTATATATCTTGA
Organism: Alligator mississippiensis; assembly: GCF_030867095.1. NCBI lineage: Eukaryota > Metazoa > Chordata > Crocodylia > Alligatoridae > Alligator > Alligator mississippiensis. The sequence continues at coordinate 149,557,385 of NC_081824.1, forward strand.
AAGCTTTCATGGGCTGAAGATCAAAGACATCGTCTGATGAAGTGAGTATCAGCCTATAAAAGCTGGTGATATATACAGTATAAATGTGTGTGTGTGTGTATTAGGGGTGTGCAAAGCGGGCCCTATTTGATTCAGATTTGGCCCAAATCAGGGACAGTGATTCGATTAATTGACTCGGATCACTGTCCCTGATTCGATGTGGCCAAATCTGAATCTGAAGATTCGATACTGATTCGGAGAACCAGCAATTCAGCCATAGAGACAGCTTTAAATGTTTTGTCTACATACCTCGAAGCGCCAGTGCAGCTTGTGAATGCTGCGATGCTGGAGCGGATGGAGCGTTCCACAGGAGAGCAGGGGGGCCCTCCACATGCTCTGTGGTGAACCCGGAAGTGGACCAGAAGGATTTCTGGTCCACTTCCGGGTCCACTGGGGAGCATGCAGGGGGGGACCCTCTGCAGTCCCCTGGCTCAGCAACTGGCCATGGGGGGACCTTGGGTCCCCCCCAGTGGAGGAGGCACCAGTCACTGAGCCAGGAGGGCCCCTGCATTCTCTGCAGCAGACCCAGAAGTGGACCGGAAGTGTTTCTGGTCCACTTCCGGGTCTGCTGCCGAGTGCACTGGGGAGCCCCTGTGCTCCTGTGGGACACTCCATGCACCCCAGCATCGCAGCATTCATGAGCCCCTGCTACTGAGAGGTATGTAGAAAAAACATTTAAAGCTGTCTCTATGTCTGAATCACACGCACGCACTAGCAAATTGCCCATTAAGAATGATGGGGGGGCGGGTGGGGACGAAGTGCCACCATCCACCACCCCACACTGCCTAACAGGAGCAGGGGCAGGAAGCTTGTATGTGGCTGCCGTCTCCACCACCACCACTCACCACCCCACACTGCCACCACTCTTTGTCCAGCCCCTTGCTGTTGGTGGCCGCTATCACCCACTGCCCCGTGTATCCACCTCTCTACATCCAGCCCATTTCACACGCGGCCCCACACCCTCTCCACCACGTCTGGCCCCATATGCCCCCCCTTTTCCTCCTACTCCACATCCACCTGGCCCGCTCCGCTGGAGCCATGCCCCGCCCATCATTCTTGATGGGCATTCTTGACGCAGCACTGGCTGGAGCCCCACCCCACTGGGTGTTACAGACAGACAGACAGATGGACCGACTAAGCCCTTTATATTATACTTTTGTTACTATATAAGGTGCAAATCTACCCTGCTTTGTACTTGACTTCAGACTAACACAGCTAACTGCATCTCTCTTCATCTGTGCAGCACATTTCAGAGGATCGATGCCATAGGATCATAGGACAGTAAGGCTGGAAGCGATTTCACAAGGTCATCTAGTTCAGTCTCTTGCTCACAGCAGGATCGTTCCTGACTAAACCATCCCAGAAGCCAAGTGTCTGTCTAACTTGCCCTTAAAAATTTCCAGGACTGGAGATTACAAGCCATATGAGTTTTGCTCTTGCAACTATGGGGATGTCTACCCTGCATTTACTGCATCTTGTTTAGACATACCTGAACTTACGTAAAATCAGCTAGCTCAGGCATACGTTACAGTCTAACTGCAGCAGCATGGAGCAAGGAGGGAATCACAACCATAGTTATGCTGCTAAATTAATTCAGTTTGGCTATGACTGCAGTACAGATATAACCTATATTGCCCAGTGTACCAGGATATATGGGTGTTGTTACATGTCACAATTCCCATGTGTTAACTGTAAGGAATGATACTCGGTATTAAAGTGAGTGCATGCTATTAGCAGTTGCATGTTAAGGTTTGATAACTTTGCTAATGTGCACGCCTTTGACTTGCTGGTGGTGGGCTGGCAAGCAGGGGCACAGCTAGAGGCCTTCAAGTCTGCCCCACGGCAGCCTGGCTCACCTGCTCTCCAGCTGATCAGAGGCTGCTTTGCTGGGCCCTGTACACCTGGATCAGGCCCAAACCACCACCATATGCCTGGGTCAGGACCACACCACCCCACACAGCTGGATCAGGCCTACGCCACACATGCATGCCTGGATTGGGCCCACGCCACCTCCACGGCTAACCACTCACCCCTCCCACCCCGCTCTGCAGCTGCCCAGCAGCTCTCCACTCCTGCTTCTCCCCTTAACCCTCTCTGCCCCCTTCGCACACACCTGGAGCTGCCTGGCTGTCCCCACCTGTCAGTCCAGGGCAGTAGAATTCTGCAGTGTAGCTAGTCTAAATGCATGAGGGCTAGGAGGACTGCAAACTGCTGGTCTTGACCCCATGGAGCAGACTGACTTTACTACAATATAAGCTGCCTCACACCAGCTGGAAATACTTTTCACTGGAAATAACTCTGAGATGCTCAGAGGGTACTTAGTGTCTTTTCCCACCTTAACATGTGGACAATCCACTCTTAAGAGCATTTAACATGTGGAAAAAGTAACATAACAGCACCCATATATATCACACTAATGTTCACTGTTACTGGTATCTTTATTTTTCTTTCCGATGCTATACGTTAACTGGCAGAGACGTCTTAAAAACTGAATTGAGGCACGTCATCATTTATCATTAGACAAAATATACTAGAAATAGGCCAAAGCAAAATGCTAGCTTTAAGGTGAATGGAGTATTTTCAGTACCTTTATTGAGGGGGTTGGGGAAGAGGGGATTATGCTGACCACTAGAGAGTGAGTTGGGGGGAAGAGTAGTGTCTTACCTGATGGTGCTCTCCTCACTTCTGATGGTAGCTGCTTCTTCTGTGGCTGCTTCTGCTGTAGCTGTTCCTACAGCAGTGCAGGCTCATAGCACTGCTGCTGAGAAACACACAGCAGCACAGGCTTCCTGGGGGCCCCACCAGGTACCCCATTCTCTCCCTCCTCCAACATCTGGGTGCAGGATTGTGCCTCCAGTGGCAAAGCCTCTTTGGCAGCGGGTGTGCGGTAAGGGTATATGAACCACCTTATTCCCAAAATGAACTTCAAATTTAAAAGTTTGGAACCATTTCATTAAACTAATTCTTTCTCCCTTTCTGACTGTCCTATCTTCCAGAAATAGCACAAAGAGACCTCCTGCTGGCTTGCTCTCAGTCCAAAAATATTTGGGGATTTCTTGTAATAGCTCTTTCTTCTTCTTCGTCTTCCAAAGTTATTCAGTGCACTCTGTGGTAAAGCTCTGCGGTAAGACTTGAGAGCAGCACAGAATTCTAACTCAGAACACTTGAAATCATAGGAGGAATGTTAGAAAAACTACAGAAATGGAAGAGAAGGGATATCATAGAGAGCTTATAGGAAAGGAAGGTGTGTGAGAAATCCAAAGAGGCACAGGTTTTCATGGAAGCCTGAAACACAAGTGCTAAACACGTTCTTGATGGGAACAGAAAGTTCTCTTGGCAATAGTGAACAGGAGGGAGAAGACCTCTCACTTGCCAGTAGGCAAGTAGCTGACACTGCTAGCAAGACATTAGGAGCAAAACATTTGGAAGGAGCAAGACATTAGCTAGCTATGGAATAAAAAGCGGCATAGAACCAGCAGTGTCAGGCATGTGTCATCATCACAGTCCTATCACTCTGGTTACATTGGTGGAGCTCTGCAAGGCATCTACACTGTCAGATTACACAGCAGCCTTAGGACCATGTTACCTGTTCATCTTATATGTCTGAGGCACCCCAACCCACCACCAAACAACCAGTAGCTATAGATAGGATATCTGATCCATTATTATCCTATCTGTCCACACCCAGCCTTGCCCACCACCACCTGAATTTGTCATACCAGAGGGCTCTTTCCTTTGTTAGTAGCATTTGGGGTGGGTCTGCTTACTCTCAGACATTCTAGCAGCAGTGTTGTGTGAAGATGGATGCTGCGACGTGATGCATGGGTTGTCTTGAGATTTGAATGTGTCCCTGAATACCTCACTTCAGTTGGCCCTTGAAAGCCAACTATAAGTAGAATTTTGCTATCAGGACAAGTGCAATTTAATGCCACCACCTCTTTTCTAATCAGAAAAATATACACACATAGCCAGGCCATGCAGAATGAAGCATGAGAACTGGTCAAACTGTGCAAGTGCCCTCTTAATTTTTTTGTTGGCTTATGTGGAAAAGAAAAAGCCCTAGACCCTGTGTGTTGGAAGAGTGCTGAATAAGGAGTAGCTGAGTGGGAGACATGATTTTTGATCACTGGGGAATTTCATGCTCCATCAACGCCCTTAACTTTCTAGAGTGGGAAATATTATGTAGAGCAAGAACCCTTCCTCATTTAAATCGGGCAAAGAAAGCATGAACAAAGCAGGTTATACACTCCTGCCTGGCATCCCTGTTGCTTTGCAGTATGAAAGCTCCATACCAAACTTCATGGATGAAGCCTTTTGCTAAGAAAAGATGAATTTCATGCCTTTCCCTAACTGTCTGTGTATTCATTTGTGGAGCTGTCAGAAAGCTCACCACTCCCAGTGAATTCAGCCCTGATTTTAATAATAACCCCCCCCCCCCCACCTAAAGATAAAAATAAATTAAGTGGCAGAGCACAAACCATCTCTGTGTGGGGCGAATCAGCCGTCAGCACTAATTACAATATTAAAAATGGGGCTTAAGAAACATGGAGCTGAGCAGGACAAACATATGGCAGGCTATTGGCCTATTCCATATGTAGCTGCTATTGTTCCATTTCCACTGTATTGTAACATTCTGTCTGCTGGTTTTTTCTTCTTTCTTTCTCCCTCCACACAAGTAAGGCAGCCGTGATCTTTTAAAACCTGACATTTACACATGAATTGTGTGGCTGTGCAGTGCAGCAGTGCCTATGTGACCTGGGCCACTGAACAGCAGATCTGTAATTAGGTGGACCAGGAAGAAGTCCGGCACTAGCTTTCAGACACACGCTGTGGGTGTGAGGATAGAAAGGCTTTATTACTGTAAATTTGGAACTCTGTCCTGGGATCGGATTTAACTCCTAAGGTGCTGGGTCTCTGATGTGGTTGATTGTGGTTGAGAGCGCTGCTTTTCCATACCCTGTGTTTCTACAGTCAAGAGAACTAGCAGAAGAAACTCTCACTGCTATGAAATGAAGAGCCACTGAACTTACATGGGACTAAATTTAGCAGCAGAAGCTGTGATAATAGCAAAGAAACCCGTTATTTGATTTTGCTTAGCCTTTTTTTTCTCCTTTTTTTTTTAAATGATCCTCCTTCCCCTGTTCCAACTCTAGAAATGTTTGGATCCAAATTTCTGGCCGTTATCAGTACCTGGGTTGTCCAGTCTCTTAAGGAGTAAAAGAACATGAAGTGTCTCTTTGTCCCTTGCACAAGCTACTCACAACATGGGAGCACCAAAAGGACTGCTACACCATTGCAAAGGAGTGGAGCCTTGTCTCCACTCCCCCCTGAACAATGGGGTCAAGGCACCAGGGAAGTTCCTGCACCACATGTAGAGCTGGCACACAAGACATCGCTTCCAGAGCTACCTCAAGGTGGGAACAGGTAACAGGAGGCAGACTGTCACAATCTGCTTCTGCAACAGGGTGCTGCTTCTTCCTTGGACAGCCTAGACTTTGCCCTCAGCAACTCATGCCCACTTCCAGTCAATAGAAAACTAAACAGAATCCAGCTTAATCCAACGACAAGCCCTGCAATAAAAACAGACCAACACAATAAAACCCAGACAACACAGTTTCAAATCTGTATGTTCTGAAGTGGAACAGCAACAGCTTTGGAGAGCGGTAAATCCAGCAAATTCTTGAATTTTACCTATTCTTGGTATTTTCTTTCTTGGACACTTTTTTTTTTTTGCTCAAAGGGGCTGCCAATTTTTTGTTCTGCCCTTCCCACTAGCTCCTCTCAAACATGGCTGTTTCTAGTCATACAGATTCTTGAAAATCATTTTTCCAGTTTGGCCTTTCAGGAGTTCACACCCACTGGTGTTTCACTTTGAAATTCATGTTGAATGGTCTCCTATAGTCTCTCTTGTTCCTTATACAAACTAATATGAAGAAACCACAGTGGTGCAGCTGGGTTCTGAGTGATCCTGTTCAATAAATATAGACTTTCTAGGCCCAGTTATGTATATACTGTTGCTCTGACTGGTTTCTAGCGGATTCAACAACTAGGAGGTGGGGGAACATCTACACATGCACCCCCATTAGGGCACACAAAACTAATAAGCTGTGCAGCAGGCTGGTACTTGTAAATTCAAGTACTGTCCTGCTGCAGAGTGTTTTTGTGTGTGTAACAGGGAACCCTAGCCCTGTTACCAGAAGGCAGGTCAGCCCTTTAAGACCAGAACTTTCTGGGTACAGCATGCTGGTAAGGTGGGGATTAAAAGCTGAGCCAGGCCAGCTAGTCAGGTGACCGGAAGGGGGCAGGCCAGAACTATAAAAACCCTGGGCAGGGTGGCAGTAATGGCCAGCAGCCAAAAGGGAAGGAGTGTGTACAAGAGCTCCACAGAGAGGCTTGGTGAGTGGTCCAGCTGCTGGAGGAGGGGAGCTACTGTGGACCCCAGAGAAGTGGCAGCAACCCCAGAAGGAGGACTGTAGCAGATGGTGGGGAGCATAAGTACAAACCCCTGAAAAAATGTAAGCTGGCGTGCTGCCTCCTTTAACTATATTTATTGGTGGCAGTTATAGTGCATGGACAGACTGTTTATATTTTTGATTGATTAACACTGGTGGTTTGGGTGAGGCTATTGGGGAAGGAGGAGGCCTTATTGGGGCCCCACTATAGTGTGGGGACCCTGGTGCCAGAGAAGGTGCAGTATTTGGAGTGCAGAGGCCCAAGTGCTAGAGAGTACAATCCTAAAGGGCCAGGGTGGCCTGGTACACCTGGGGTTTGGCTGTGTGTTTTGGACTGGGACAGTGGAGATTCAAGGCTGTTGCCTGGCTTTGAACTTGCAACCCCTCTGGTTGTGGGGCCAGTGGATGGGCCTCTGGGCCAGGGAGGTTAGGTTCCAGATTGGAGCAAAAAGGTGGGCCATGAGCCCCAAGACTAAAGAGCTAGAGCCTCAGGGTCAAACCATATCTGGTGGGTTTAGATGGGGAGGCCTAGCTAGAGAAAGACAGGGGTCAAGGCCTGTGGTGGAGGAGGACCCCAAGTACAAAAAAAAAATAGGCAGTCTGCTTATAAGAACATCGGTATAATATTTCCATCAAGACATGGCAAACAAATAGAAAGTGGGACATGAGAAACCTTAAGGGGACTCCAAGGGCACCCCACATAAGTCACGGATGATGCAAAAGATGGCGCTGGGGAGGGCGACCTGTTACAGTGCACAACAGCATATGCATACATACAAATGGGGCTGGCTGGAGCATGATGGTGCTTCAGTGCAGGAGCTGCCTGCTGGCTAGCCCTACTCTGAAGCAGCCTCATAGCCAAGGCTCCTGGTTTTCTGATTTAAAAAAAAAAAAAAAAAATCCACAATTTTCAGTTTAAAAAAAAGTAACCCCAAAATCCACATTTTCCCATGATTAAAATGAAACACCACTAATACAGTGATGTTCATCAGTCTCCTCACCTACTAATATAGTGGTGTTTCATTTTAATCATGGGGAAAATGTGGTTACTTTTTCTTAAACTGAAAACTGGGGATTTTTTTTTTTTTTTTAATCGGAGAAAACCAGGATCCCTGCTCATGCCCCAGCCAGCCTCTCTGCAGCACACTGAGCCTGGTCAGAGCAGCCCCAGGCTGGCAGGCTGAGTCCAGGGCTGCTGGACCCGAACAATTGACTCTGCAGTTTATAGTGGTGCATTACTGGCCCAAATAGATGCACTCAGGGAGTGCCACTAGAGGGCTCACAAACAACTTAAAGTGATATTACCATATTTCTATAAACTATGACCCATTAAACCCAAAAGGATTCTCAGCCAAAACCTCAGAGTTTCATCTGGTTTCTATCTAAAACCATAAACCAGTCCTGATTCACTGACAGTTTTTCAAACATTCTCGTGAGCCAGATCTGAGTTTTGAGGTTGCAGTAGAGTCTGCAGCTCCACCCTTTTTATACAAAAAATATGATAGTCATTCCCTCCATTTTTAAGCTAGAAGTATACACAGCGTCCTGCTGTCTTTTCAATGCATATACAGCATTCCAGCTGACAGTTATGTGAATTAAAAACATGCACACATCATAAGGGATTTCTTGCTGTTATCTTTCTGTTGTGAGTAATGGAGTATAATATTGGTTGGCTGGGACAAGAACCACACTGAGCCAAGTATGTAATGACCTACAAGTTGACTCTCATGCTGGAAACTTGCCCCTTTTGCTAAGAGACACAACACTGTGCTGTGCCATTCACTTATTTATCAGTGCCACTCAGAAAGGATATACTGGGTTGTAGTTGACAAGAACAAGAAAGGATGTTCTCAGAGTACTTCCACTGGAGCAGGTTTTGAAAGTGCTGGGAATCACAGCCTTGCCTTTGGAAATGCTCCTCTCCCCCACTCTGACCTCTCACGTTTTAAAAAAAATATCTATAAACCCTCATGATTTTTTTTTTTTCTCTTTCTGCTCTTCTTTTCTTTTCCTAGCAATAAATCATAGCACTTCACATTTCACTCAGTCTCAAAACTGCATTAGAGTAACTGAGCAAAGTGGGTTTGCCCACCCTAACTCATTTCCTGTTGTCAGCCACTATGAAGGATGTGGTGCCAACAGGTGTATAGTTTTGTTTGTTTGTTTGTTTGTTTGTTTTTAATCTTTCATATTCCAGGTCAAATTAGCCAAATCAGTTTTGAGTCCTCTTGATAAAGCAAGACTCAATCATTCAAACACCATCTATGCAGTGCTACAACTGGCAAGTATCTTCCACCCCGACTTTTCAGCCTGGAGCTTCAGATACTCCCAGATCCATTGGTGGGCATCCTACGTGCAGGCCCAAGCCCAAGGGCTTGGAGTTCAGATGCCCTTGAATCTCACTTGCCTTTAACCAAAGGTCACAGGAGCAAGCTAGGGAGGAGTCCCCCATTTCCATAAAGCAGGCATGTAGCCAACATCCTCCCACTGGAAGCCAGCCAGAGCACAGCTACAACATCAAAATCTGATAGCCTGACTTCCTGTTCCTATCTGTGGGAGAAAGAGCCTGTATCTCACTAGCCTGACGGATGGTACCTGGCAGACAGAGCAAGGTTGGAATTTTTATGAGATAGCAACTAGACAAACGGCTTTTAAGAACAAACATAGAACATCTATGCTTGTTCTTAATAGGAACAGATTAATATAAGCGATGGCAAAGAGGATCTATGCTGACTTCAGGGGCGCTGCAGGTACTGGAGGAAGACAACAATAGAGAGAGCCACAGTAAATGCAACACCCCTATTCAGAGAACCTCTGGCATAAACATAGCAAATCAAGTTGCTCAGGCTTACCCAATTATTGGACTGCAAGTGGGGATGAACGGATGGAGGAAAAGCCCCTGTTTGATATATAGGTTACATATAGAATTAAACTGAAAGCACAGCACGTACTGTGAGTACTAAGGACTTGTCAAGAGATGAATGGAGGCATTGTGTGTCAGCTGCTGCTGTCATAAACCAGGTCCACAGTCAGTAATAGTATGCAGAAGCTCTTTTCTGGCTAGGAGCACTTTAATTGCTAACTCAATTGGTGGCATCTATGCAGATGCTTGTACCTTTGTGATCTCCTTGCAGGGAGGCCTTTTCATTCTGGGTCTGGGCAATAAGAGGCAGGAGGAAAGGGAATTCTTCAATAGGAAAGCATCAAGAACCTTAATTTATAACAAGTAGAGTTACCTCATCTGCATTCTATGCTACTGGAGAAGGAATTCAAACCATATTACAAATCACTGACTTAGACAGACTCAGACCTTCAGAGAGGTCATAAGGTTTAGACAGTGTTCTGATCCACTGAAAACTCGTTCTTGCCAGGCAGGGGCTTGGGATTGTCAGAATCAATTTGATTCTAAGTTCTGGGAAAGCATCCAAATACTCAAGTCCCAAGCTCAGAATACCAGGGTTTGGTTCAAACAGTAGAGTCCTTAAGATACAATCCTGATCTTTCTCTCTCTCACCTGATTTGTACACTTAGTGCAGCACCAAAAACATCAATTGAATCACTCCTGGCTTACCCAAACATCAGTGAGAATAGACTTGGATTGGGTAAGATGACAATCTGCCAATGTCCCCTTTTCAACTAAATAACTGAATGTTACAGGCAATATTTCCTTAGATGAGTACAGGGTATAAGATGTCAGTAGGACCAATTCATCCCTGCTGCAATTCCATTGAAGTAAATGAAGTTACACCACTGTGCTTTTACTTACAAAGGAAGGTTGTTCAGGTCCGAGAACAAACAGACACTGCAGCCTTTGTAATGCAAATCTACTTCTGCCTGAATAGGCTTTAAAGAGTAATGTACAAAAAAACATTATACAGAGATGTCTGGGGCTTCACCCTTATTCTTCTATGATGTGTAACTTCAAAAGGAGGCATTATCATTTGACAGATAGACATTTAATAGTAAACAATAATGAATACAGGATCTTAAGTTACAAGCACTCAGCAGTTCTGCACCTGTAACAAACCTCTCTCACAAATGAGCTCCCCACCTCTCACATTCTGCAATCTTTTTCATCAGTCTTTTCACCTATTATACCGCATTACCTAATGACAGTTTATCCAGCTTTGAAGAGACAGCAACTCCTGCATATATCCACCTACCCCACCCAGGAACCAGGTGACTTGAATTGTGTGAGATCCATCTAGGATTTAAAACACTTGAAAGTTCAGGAGCAGAAACCATCTAAATTGCCTTGAATGGCTGGGAGGAAAGGAGCTCTACACCCTAACTGCTAGAGATGAAGGTGAAGCTATTAATTTGGGGACTAAATAACCCCTTTTCTTGGCTGACCAGAACTATCCCTCAATGAAAATATATTGTCATCAAACTGTAGCTTTTACTGTGTCTTTCCTTTTGACTCCATCCTTTTGGAAACCAGGGGCCAGACTTGAAAAGATCTCTGTGATCATTTAGACACCAGAAGTAGTGGCCAGGTTTTGAAAAAAGCCAAGTGTTTGGTTGCTGAATGCTTCTGAAGATCTGGCCACAAGCAAGACAGTGGTAATCTGTCCCTTTGTTGCTGAAACAGAAAGTGAGCTGTCTTGAAAAATCTAGCCATATGTAATGGAAGTTCCTTATTTATCTCTAAGGATTCAGTCTTAAGCTACAATGTACCGGGGGAAAAATGATTACAGGTGTCAACTTATTTGTAACACCTGGAGTGTTCCTTTGGATTTTTTTCCACAGATATCCCTCTCGTTAATTGGTAATATTAGAATCATAGAGAAATAAGACTGAAAAGGGTCCTGGGAAATCAGAGAATCATACAAAAATTGGGTTGGAAGGGTCCTCAGGAGGGCATCTAGTCCAACCCCCTGCTCAAAAGAAAGACCATCCCCAACTAGATCATCCCAGCCAAGGCTTTGTCTACCTGGGTCTTAAAAACCTCCAAAGATGGAGCTTCTACCACCTTTCTGGGTAACCTGTTCCAGTGTTTTACTACCCTCCTACTGAGAGTTTTTCCTAATATTTAACGTATACATCCTAGGGCTGTGTGCGATTCGATTCAGCAGAGATTCGGCCTGATTTGGTGGCCGAATCTCCGAATCGAATCGGAGCCCTCCGTGCTCCGTGGTAAACCCAGAAGTGGACCAGAAGTATTTCTGATCCACTTCCAGGTCCGCTGGGGGGGGCCCCCTGTGGCCTCCCAGCTTGGCGACTGGTGACTCCTGGGTCTTGGTTGGGGGGGGGTAAACCTGGGCCCCACCCCTGCAGCAGCTGATCCCGAAGCCCGGAGGGCACAGGGGGGCCCCCTACGTGCTGCCCGGTGGACCTGGAAGTGGACCAGGTCCACTTCCAAGTTCACTGCCAAGCATGTGAAGGGGCCCCCCCGCACTCCTGTGAGAGTCTTCATCTGCCCCAGCATCGCAGCATTCACAAGCCGTGCTGGCACCTGGAAGTATATAGAAAAGACATTTAAAGCTGTGTGTACGTTAGAATCACTGATTCTCCAAATCATCATCGAATCTTCAGATCCTGATGATTCAGACGAATCGAATCAGGGACAGTGATCTGAATCAAACAATTGAATCGCTGTCCCTGATTTGGGCCAAATCCGAATTGAACGGGACCCACTTCATACATCCCTAATCCCTCCCTTGCTGCAACCTGAGACCACTGTTCCTTGTTCTACCATCTGCCACCACTGAGAACAGTCCAGCTCCATCCTCTTTGGAACCCCACTTTGGTTGAAGGCTGTTATTAAATCCCTCCTCAGTTTTCCCTTCTGCACCCTAAATAAGCCCTCAGCCTCTCCTCATCAGTCAAGTGCCCCAGCCCCCTCACTATTTTTGTTGCCCTCCTCTGGACTCTCTCAAATTTGTCCTCATCTCTTCTGCAGTGGGGGGCTCAAAACTGAACACAGCACTCCAGATGTAGCCTCACCAGTGTCAAATAGAGGGGAAGAATCACTTCCCTCAATCTGTTGGCAACACACCTACTAATGCAGCCCAGTATGCTGTTAGTCGCCTTTGCAGCAGCTGCACACTGTTGGCTCATATTCAGCTTATTGTCCACTATGACCTCCAAATCCTTGTCTATAGAGCTGCTGATTAGCCAGTGAGTCCCTAGGTCATCCAGCTGAACCTCCTGCCAGAGGCAGGATCATCCCTATCCAAACCATTCTATACAAATTCATTGCCTAATCTCTTAGCAAAATTACACAGTCAGTTCTGACCCAACACAAGACATAATGCCCTAACCTGCCACAGGTAAAGCAGGGGGCCATGGTGGCCACTGTCCTGCTGCTGCAAAGGTTGTTAATGTAGGCTCACCAGATCCCAAGAGGGCCATGTTCCCTGTTACAGAGGAAGGCAAAAGCCCCCACAGTTCAAACCAATCTGGCCATAGGGTAAAATTCCTTCCTGACCCCAGATATGGCAATTGGTTTTGCCCCTCACCTAAGAGTCAGAACATCAAGCCAGGAACCTCCAGGTGTAAATCCCAGCAGGAGCACTGGTACACCTCCATCAAAATCCCAGGCTTTGGCTGCAACCAACACCCAGTGCCTCTGAGGATGGTTTTAGCCCACCCCCTCCTCAACACATTTAGCAACAAAGGGAAAAAAATTCCCTCCCAGCCACATGCAGCAACCAGCAACAGTGTTGGCTCTCCAACTCACAGCAGCCAAAGATAAACTGACTAGATCCTAGAGGCAAGGGAACTGGCTTAATTTTTGGAGGAAAAAGACAAAATTATAGTGATCACAAATATGGTAGGCCCAGAGCTGCTCACTAATCATATGTCTGTTAAGAGAGCAGGAAAGACTACCTCAGACTCTGTAACATTTTCCCTTCTTGTATCTTCTAATGTCCCATATGTACATTTTGTTTTGTTTTGGGTTTTTTTGTTCTGTGATATCCAAATCTAGGCAAAATTATTTAAACCATTTTTCACTTTGTACGAACTTATCCAAAATGATGCTGAAGTGCAAGTTACCATTACGTGCCTAATAAAAAGGGCTCCAGAGTCCTCTATGCTCCTTACCTAGTAAGTGACTTCACTGTAACCCACTCTTACTCATTTCTATTAACAAGAGAGAAGATGGTACTCCTCCACATGGTTTTCATTTCCCTTTGTAACAAGATTATGGGCAATGATGTACATTGTTATATTATGTGGAGGCTAATAAAGCCACATCTTTAATATGTGCTTTTCACACTGATCCATATTAGTCTTATTGTTTCTTTGTGCTCCCTCCTCTGGCTGTATCCATATGTAGCTTTTTTTTCTTATACTTAAGCCCCTGGCAGATGTTACACTTAACATGTGATTAACCAGCTAATCACGTCTTTAGTAATAACCCAAAATACGTTCATGTAATTAATGGCACAATAAAACAGGAAATAAGCCACAAAGTTGATACACAAAATATGTGTAATATGCATAATAACCTTGTGGCTGGTTCCTATTGTGCCTTTAATTGAATCTGTGGCCAGCGCTAATGATATGTGCTCCTAGCCTTGGGAGCACACTGGAGTCTTGAAAGGCTTTGGTGCACTCTCATAGCTGGGAGTACCAGTCAGCTGACTGGAGCTTCCAACCTCGGGAGCACATCAGAGCCCTGGGAGCACCAGTCAGCTGATCCCACCCACAGTGCAGTCCTGTGGGCCCCCACCCACAGGACTGCATTGAAGCCATTTGCTCTTTCAAGGCTGTAGTGCACACCCAAGGCTGGATGCAGTGGCATGGCAGGAGGTCCGATTGTGAGATCAGCAATCGGATCCCAATCATACCCTATTGCCCATACAGGGAAAGCCCAGGATCATGAGCTTTGTTGGCATTGTGGATCCAGAGCCAACCTTAGGGGTGGATGATGTGGGTGAGTGCTCAGGGCACTCTGTGTTTGGTGCCCTCCTGACCACATGCATGTACACACACTTGTGAAGAGCCCGCACTCACCCTCCCACCTGCCTGCTCAATCCCCCACCACAGGCAGGAGGAGCAGTGCCCAGCCCATCCACCCCCACCTCCCCGCCTCCAGCCACTGCTCAGGGGCTAGGTACAGACAGTCAAAAAGCCTGAGTCTGAATTGATTCAGTCTTTGCAGTTTAGTCTAAATTGCACAGATTAAATCGAAACAGAAGTGAGCAGACACTTACATTTAATTCAGGAAATGCAGCCACATACCTGCAGTAACTCAGGCCAGAAGCTGGGGGGCACTAGAGCATGGCTCTCTGGCTGTGTGTTCACTTCCTGCTGCCCCCACGGACTCTGGGATTTGCAGTCCAGAATTACAGTAGCAAGACTCTGCAGGGTTGTTCATCACTTCCTCTTCCTGCTTCCAGGTGCCTCTGTAGTCCACAATTGCAGCCAGCTGTAATTTTGAATGGTAGGAAGGGGTGTTTATCCCCCTCCCTGGCCTCAGACCTCAGCCGGGGTTTGTCAGGGGTGGGGGCAATCGTGTCATCCCCCCCACCCCCCCCGGTAGACTAGGCTGCATCCCCAGCCAGGTTTGCCCCCCTCACCTCCTTGTCAGCCAGCCCTCACTGCTCCAGTTAGGGAGCAGAGGGACGGAGCCAGCCCTGCTCTCTGGAGCAGACAGCACAGCCCATCCCAAGGCTGGAAAGTATGCTGGGATGCTGGGGGCTCTGGTTTAAGTTAAACTAGGAAGGAGCCTGGGACAGAAGTTTGACCCAAATCAGTTAAATCTGATACAACATTCAACCAGGTTTATCTTAAACCAGTTTCAGTCATTTTGAAACTGGTTTATGTGCACTGAACTTCTGTTCTGTTACAGGTTTAAACCAGTTTCTGATCATTTAAACTGGATTATGTACAACTTCCGTCCCTAGCCAGGAAGAGCCAGGTTTGGCACATGTGGGCAGGGTGGTGCCTTGCTCCTGCACAGCAGCTGTAATGTCTGTTTGTCTGTCTGCCTGGAACACCACACCATTCCGCCTCCCCACCAGACAGTGCCCCACACCCCTGCCCTCCTGCCTCTGCCTCTGTCTCCACCTGCAGCACGGCTCTGTGTGGATCAGATCCCATCACACCTTTAATTGAACATCTGTCAGCAGCCTTAAATTGTGAGCTCTTTGAGGAAGGGGACATCTTTCTGTTCTGTTTTGTACAGCTCCTTTCACAACAGGATCCTGGTCCATTTCTAGGTGCTACAATTATATTAAACTGAATTTAGGATGATGTGGTTAAAAGGAGGACTTAACCCAGGTGTTCCACCCTGAGGGGTCAGCATTATGAGAACAGGTTTCATTTTGCATCAAGTGATGCAGTGGAATTTGTCTCTGAACTATATATGTCATAGTGGGCTATGGGTAGCTAGGTCTGGTATTCACCCAGAGTCAGGAAAAACCAAGATTTGGGGGAGTGTGCCAAGTCTGTGTATAGGGAAGCCAGGAGCCAGAAGACCTGTCTGGGGAACTGAGTCAGAAATCCGGAGGGTTAGGTTGAGTGCAGGGTCAGGAAACTAGCCAAGTCAAGTATCCAGGAGATCAAAACAGAGTCAGGTCAGGGAGCCAAAGGGTCAGTCCAAGCTCAGGGTCCATGGGAAAGTCAGGTCAGATGTCCAACGAACCCATCAGAGAACCAGTAGCAGCACAAGCCAAGGGTGCACCAGCCTAGGTACAAGGCTAAACCTTAATGTCCACATATTTCCTCACCTGGGTCAGGGGTTTATATTGGAAGGGGTGAAGGGTCAGCTGACCCTGGCTTGCCACTCTGGTGGTAGGGATTGGGCATGTGACAAGGCCCAGCTGGAGGGTTCTGGCCATTGGTGCCTGCCCCAATGCCCTACTGAGGAGATACCAGACTGGAAGGAGCAGCCTGTAGTAAGTAGACCTAGGTTCAAGACCACAGGCTGATAGTATACAGGGTCTATAAGCCTTCTTTATGTAGAACTCAGCTGTTCACCATGAGAATTACACAGAGGAAGGGTTTTTCACTTAGAAGGACTGGGATTATAGTTAAGGAGTGAGTGAAAGATGTTGGCTGGCTATCTAATATTCAAATCCAGTTTAAGCTTTGGGTAAAAGCTTCAGTTTGAAGTTAGGGCTAGATCAAGGTTAAGATGAGGATTCAGATTGCATAGTACTATGGTCACATGACTTGTGCATGAAAGTACAATTGTTATTACTGGTTTAAACGTCCTAAAACATATCGGGGGGGGGGGGTTAAATGTAGTCTGGAGAGATGCTAGAGGATAGGATTTGTGATATTAGTATTAGCTTAAAGCTATTGGTGTGTCTGACAGACAGGATGCACTTTGTAACCTATTGGGTTTAGAACTAGCATAGTTTTAAGAGCTTCTTAGATTTGTCTGCCTTTGAAGTAGCATTGACCTGAACCAGAACTCTGAATGCATGTTTGGAACATTTAGACTAGAACATTATACCATTTCAATGGATTCGATCAAAATTTTGGATCCAAACTCTCCAAAATTTAGACGGGGTGAGCAGGTGGGGAGGTTAGAGTTTTCTGAATATGGAACCAGATCCCAAACTTTCAGAAAGCTGATGGAGTTTGGGGATATGCCATATGATGGAGCTGGAACCTGAATCCAGAGGCCGATCTGGGGTTTTGAGGCCCAGCTCTGACATGATATGAAAAAAGGCATTGTTTTGCTCTGTCCCCATCACTGAGATTAATAATACACTCATCCCAATAGTGGCAATGTGATCACAATTAACATTATTTGTAGAGTGCTACATATACACCAGTAATAATTCAGGGCAGGTCCTGCCTCCATGAATTTGCAATAGAAGTAAGGCCTTGATACTTCCAGACATACCATGGCAATAACCACATCCATGTGGACGTATTACTGACTGGGATAAGTGTTTGCATGATTGGGCCCTGTTCCAGGGAAATATATAAGCATGAAAACAGTTAAACCACAGTGAGGTAAAGACATGTCAGGGAGGAAGGAACGTTCTGGGCAGAACATATGTCTATGAAAGACCAGCAGTTTTAGGTTGCTTGTCCATTTTCCTAATACTTCACGCAACTCCAAGGGCTGCAACAGACCCCCTTGTAACTTAGATCACCCTGGGGCCCATACAAAAGCCTTCCCAGAATCTTTTGGTGGCATGATACATGGAAGTCCCCTTCATATCTCCACTCGCACCCTGAAGTTACTCCTTGCACTGAAGCTTGTGAGAGGGATCTCAAACAGCAGCATTTCAGTGGTCTCCAAAGTGCCTGTATTGAGGGAAATAGGCAGACAGATAGGTGTGATATCTGGCACCTTGGACAAATAGGTAGGTGTGATATCTTTTATTAGACCAATTAAATAGTTGGAAACATTGTTCTTTGCAAGCTTTTGGGCACAAACACCCTTCTTCAGGCATAGGGAGAGTCTGTTGCTGTATGTGCACTTTCCTGAGTAAAACAGAAGCCAAAATGCAGCTCTGTGAAAATGCAAATGTGTGGTAGCGAGGTTCAAAGTGGGAAAACCTTCCTCAGCCAGAGATAGGTATTTTAGGTCTCCTCTATGCTGCTTTGTCCCTTTTCATGCATAAAAAGGCTGGAGCATGGACTAGGATTTCACCCACTCTCACCCACTCTCTTTTCTCTTGTTACAAGTGAAGTGTTTGTATGTTACCTCTGAAAATTTCTCTCCCCACTCTTCCAACTGTTTTTTACTATCACTGTGCTGGCTTTTTTCTGCAGACCTGAAGAAGAAGGTCTTCCATTCGAAACCTTGTCTAACTCTATCCCAACTGTGCGGTTGATCCAATAAAAGATATCAAAGAAATCCTTGCTCCTCATTACAAAAGTGAGTCATTTTTAAAGCATTGGTCAAAACATACGTTACTGAGTTAGTTGCTGAGAATACAGTATCCATTATTAAGGGCTGTTGAATTACCAGTAAATAACTCGGGATATAGGAGAAGACACATTTCGTAAAAATCTTACCATCAACATGGGCATGAAACATGAGGCACAATATCTGGTCCAGAAAAAGTTTCCTCTCTCTTCCTCTGACACATGCTCATGTGTGCCCACATAAATGCACACACACACGGGTTAATATTGTGTTTAAAATAATGTATAGTAATTTAAAGCGCACACTTTCCAGGCAAACCAGTGCTCAATATAAACAAAACATTAAACTGAAAGGATCCATATGTACTCATTATCAGTTATTGCATTTCTTTCTCTACAAAGGAAATTTAATACATTTAAAATAAACCTAGAGTATGAAACAAAATAAACTACACTCTTGGCTGGTTTCCTTTTAAATGAGGCAAGGAGGTTTGTGATAAATTTGTGCTCCTCGAGGGCAGGAACCAAGCAGTAGAGACCATGTAGACCAAAGAGTTCAGCAAGATCAATTCCTAGCTGAACATGCTTATCCATAATTCTTGCACTGTATTATTTTCATGCTTATAATAGTGCTGAGTATCTTTACTGATAGAGGTTCCAAACCTTCAAGCCAGTCTGTGCAGGAAAACCCCAGGTCAGAACCTCATTGGAGTTGATTCTACAAATAAAATTATTATTCAAATACCTTGAAGGTAATGAGGGTTTATGCCAGCTCAGGATTCTGTCTGTACTCAGCAGCTTCCTAAGTCTGGGGCTGTAGACTTTTGTAATATAATAAAATGCTTCAATATAGATTTGAGAGAGAGAAAAAGATTGCACATGAAAGGCCTAAAGCCCATTGGCATTTTAGTAGGAAGTGAGCACTTAGCTGCTGTACTCTAAGTAAGGGAGTGTCTCTAAATTATAGTTTCTCAATAGAAGCTGTAATTTAAAGACACTCCCTTACTTACACTACAGAAGTTGATAATTGGGGGATGGTCCCTCAGTTAAGTAGCAACCAGTGAGTTAAATACAGACAGACAAAGGGTCTGCAAAGGCTGTTTACTGCTCTACAATTAAAGTTTGTTGCTCTTATTCATGTATGCCTGTATTTATTGAACCCAGTGGTCACTACAGCTGCCATTCATGTCTCTGAAAGCCCACCCACTCCTTTCTGAAATACATTCAGTAATGGATCAAGCACTGTTTCCTTTTCAAACCTACAGCAGACTGGTTTACAGTGCACTTGAGGAGATGAGAGAGTTAGATACAAGTCTGACTTGGGGTATGTCTGTATGGGACACAACAGTGACATAAAGTGATATTTGGAGGGCTCCACAGCTGCTAGTTCCAGAACCTGGATATCTGCGTTAGCCTAGGCATACTGCTCTAATGCAACTGTGGTGCTTCTTGCCCTAGACCAGGTGTGGAAAACCCGGCCTCTCCTTGAGGCTGGTTCCTGTGCCCTTTGCTACACTAACATCAGTGTTGGCTCTGGGCTGGGACATACAACAGCAGCAACTCCAGTCCAGGGCAGCACTGACAGCAGCTTAAGCATGGGGTGATTGATCTGGCATAGGGCGGTGGTGGAAGAGCTAGAGCAAGTAGCCACTTTCCACAACAATGGCTGACCATATGCCAAACAACCACAGGGTTAGGAGGCCTGTGTCAAATCTCACTCACCTTCCTGCTACCAAGGATCATGTCCATTTTCAAGAGCCCCCAATTTCAGTGGAAGCCAATTTCCCCAGCCCACCAATAACCCAGCTGGTCAGACAGAACAATGTTGCAGGCCAAATCTGGTCTGTATGTCACATGTTTGACATACCTGAGCTAACTTTTATAGCAGGGATGTCTGCATAATGTCACCTTGCACTGTGTGGACATACCTTCACTTCCAATTTGGGTGGCCCTGTATACGCCAAAAAGAATGCTATTACTATTCACTGAGCTTCCCTCCTCTTCATTCTCTACACTGAATTCCCCAGGAATTAACTTAGCTCAAGAACAAGCAGTCACACTGCAAAATGCTAGGGCTGCCCACACTGTTAGCAGTAGCAGAACTGAAAGTCTGTCTGAGTACTCATCCATGCTACACCCACCCATGCCACCAAGCACGCTCCTAACCCAGAACTTTGGGGGTGAAACCATTCCAGACTTATTCCCAGCACCCACTCAGGTGCATATTGAAAACCAAAGCATTGAGTAGCCTCAAATGTGAGACACCAAGCGGCTTCACCAGTGAACTTTTAAGTTTGGATTACATCCATTTTTGTGTTTTCAATTCTTGACTTTTGAGTGCCAATCTGTGGTACCCTGACTTTCACTTGAGATAGCTGTTTGTCTGAAATTAATGACCTAGGTACAGGCTAAATCTACCACTGTATAAGAGCATAGAAATTGCCACACACCATCAGACCATTGCTTTGGTATCCTGCTTCCAGCTGAGCCAATTACCTTATGCTTGAGACAAACCCTATAATGTATCCAGTTCATTGCACAACACTGTACAGGTATAGAGGGGGAGTCTTGACCCTTGCAGCAATTTACTGAGATCATAAATCTAATCGTGACGTTTGATTTATTGCCCTTATTTTAGCATACATAGCTATGAAAAAGTATTGGTCAGAGAAATATCCATCAACACTAACTTGCCTTTGTTTGCAATCTGAACAGAGGCCAAGGACTTATTGGGCAAAGAAAACAGAGACGGGCCTGAGTCTCAAGGTTCAGATCCAAATGCTAACTTACCTGAAGTTCAGGCATGTTTAGTTTGGATAAGACCTTTCCGAAGTGCTTTCTGTAGGTCAGTGCTGTCCAACTGGTGGCCTACAGGCTGCATTGGCACACAAGGCATTAAACACACAGCTCCTGGGCTCCTACCTGGCTGTGCTGACCCATTCATTCTGCTTCTGTGGCATCCTGGGTCTCTAGGCTCCCACTCCAACCTCCTTCTGTTTCCAGCCCTGGTCCTGGGGACAGGGCAGGGAAGCAGGAGGCACTGAATACACAGCATAGGGAGATCCAGGCTGCCTCTGTGGCAAGAGAAACACCAGGTTGCCCATGCAGCACATGTGGCAGTGAAAGGGAGCCAGCCTGCTCACACTGCCCACATAGCAGGGGATCGGGCAGGGGGTGGGGTTGTTTGTCCACGTTGCAGAGACACCCCAGGAAGGGCTGCCCATGTGGCATGCAGCCCAGGGGGTCTGTGGCCTTAACAGCATGCAGCTCTCTGCTGCCCAGAATTTGGACAAGCCTGCTGTAGGTCATTGGTTTTCAAACTGGGATATACATCCCCGAGAGGCTTGCAGCACTTTGCCAAGGAGTGCCTGCCTACATTTTTATGATGATGGAGCTTCTGATTGGTGAGTAAGAGTGTTGCCACCTATTGACATGTGCTGACACTTTTCCTAAGAGTCACGCGTAGCAAACATGAGCAGCAGTTGTTTGCAGGTAAAGAAATACATGGTCAAAAACATTTATAAACCAGTGCTGTAGGGCATGGTTGAGGCATATCATGTTATGGCGTGTAAAGGCCTGGGAAGATTAAGGTATAGTTACCCCAATCAATTTTCACACTGTGAAAAAGCAGAGGAAACAAAATCCATTTTAGAAAGAAATATACAATCAGAACTTGTTCAAAAAACTTTAACTGAGTCATTTTCATTGGAGAATGCAATTCAAATCCAAATGCTTTGCAGAATTGGATCAATTCCACCAACATTTTGATCTGGGGAAAATACTGGAGAAAAGTTTCGCAATGTTGAGACGTCCCTTTTTAATGTGCTCAGGATGAAAAGATTTTGATTGTGTTTAGAAATGACTTTTCACTTCATGTTTCTTTAAAAAAATTATACTATTAAAAATATACAATACAAGTCAAATTTTGGTCAATCTGAGACAAGCTAGTTTGTTTACCTTTGTTCTGATAACTTTGACGGTTTGGGCCTCCATTCCTGTTTAGGGCAAAGCTAAATTGTGAAATCTGAAAAATCCTTCATGAAATTAAATTGATATACCTCACATGGTTCTCCATGCCATACCAGACCTCTGGAATAGCTGATTTGTTTGTAATTTATATATTGCTACCTGATCTACTGCTACCTGCCAGTAACTCATCCACTGTTTTTCTGAAGGCTGCCATGTAAGAAAGCAGCAGTAACTGGGAAGGCAGTGCTCTAACTTTTTGGCTGGATCAGGTGCAAAGAGAGAGAGATCAGGAGTGATACTAAACTGGGATTTAGAAGAGTTGAGTACCTGTTCCTTCCTCTCTCACTCGTCTGCCTTAAAAGCCTGGGTGTATCACTTCCCCTACTTCCCCATCTTTAATAGTGCTAAGAACATACAGGGGTCCCAGTGTCAGAAAAACAGCCACTCACCAGGCTTGGAAGAAATGGCCCATTTCTTTCTGTTATTTATTTCATTTCTGCAAAAAACCATCAATAAGAATGCCAGCTGTTGGCTGAACGTGTAAAGTGCTATGCACCTGCTTTCAGCTAGGAAAAGTGCTAGTTTGTGCACAATGGGCACAAACTTTCCTGTTTTTGCTGACTTTGAAGAAAATATGCGTGAACAGATGGAGCAAGTGGAAACACTGAGTCCCATCCCCTCTAAAAAATAAGTACAAAAAGTGGATTATTTCCTCTAACCCTGGGAAGTGACTGGCTGTCTAGCACTGAAACATCTGTATATTCTTATGGCTCAAGGAAGTGTATAATATGATCCAGAAAGAAAGTGGTTTCTTGTTGAAAACCTATATCTTACAGGTCCCCACCCTGGATTTCATATGTTGGTGGAAACCTTCACTCCGGACAGATGCTAACAATTAGTTGTGGAAACCATGGGCTGCCATGGGGGAGTAGGGGAGTGAACAGCAGCTTCAGTACTTGGCTCAGACCACAGGAACAGAGTTCACCTCTGCTGTGGGGGGATTTTGGGGAGGGGGAGAGGGGAGTGTTGAGCTGGAAGCCAGGGAGCAACTTCTTTGAGTGGCTCGTTCCCTTCAACACCCAGCAGAAGAACTACTGGTGCCAGTCTGAGCCTCCCATCCCCCTGCCCAAAGAAGCTTCAGTTCCCATCCTAGAAAAAGATCCAGAAACATATGGCGACTGCAGAAGCTAGGACTTATAAAACATATTAAATATCATGAGCCCTGCACACTTGCGGGAACTGGCAATACCATGTCACAGGGTGATGCATTCTCTAGCCCTAGGGCCTCTACCAGCGTCTGCCCCTCCTCCTGCTGCACATACTCAACCTGCTAACCAGAGGGAGGCGCTGTCTATATGTTCTCAGGAACAAGCCCAGAAGCGTTGACAAGAGATAAACCACACCCATTCATGCCTTCCCTTGCACCTGCCCATGCCTGCAAATTAGGCGACACAGGTCAGGAGCATCCCTGTGTGCTCACTCCCACCCTCCCCATCCTGATGGCCTGAACATAGACCATAAAAGCCACTCTGGTGCAATAATAAAAGATATCACCTCTACCACGAGTTCTAATTCCTTTTGCCTCTAGACAGCTACAACCTGGATACCTGACACTCTGGTGCATGCACTTGGGACTGTCCCAAGCCATTCAGGCATGCTTCTGAGCCAAACCTTGCCTAATTAGCAGGCTCAGGCACATGCAGAAATGTTGAGAGGGAGGTGGGCTCCTCTCCTGGCCACA
This sequence comes from Alligator mississippiensis, assembly GCF_030867095.1. Lineage (NCBI taxonomy): Eukaryota > Metazoa > Chordata > Crocodylia > Alligatoridae > Alligator > Alligator mississippiensis. The sequence goes on from NC_081824.1 coordinate 149,581,370, forward strand.
GTGCTGGGCTTGCATTGGAAGCTGTGCAGACATAGCCTTTGACCCCCAAAGCAAGAGAAGTCACAGACAATTTGTAAAATTCCCTAGGGAAACTGCACATTTCTTAGCTGGGTTTTCAGTTGCAGCAGTGTTGCTCTAAGGACATAGGCAGGCAAGGTTCTTTGGGTAGATGTGATATCTTTTATTAGACTAGCCAAGTAGTTGGAAAAAAGTTATTTGCAAGTTTTCAGGTGAAATCACCCTTCTTCAGGCACAGGGAGTCTTTGCTGTTCTGAGAGCTCCAAGGAATGAAAGAAGCTTACATATTGCAGCATCTTAGCTGATAAGAGGTCTCTGTGGTGGGTCTCCAGATGTCCTTATGCATTTAATTCCCCACAGCCTTCCAGCTGAAATAGTGACCACTAACCTCCTTGCAAAATATATCCCAAGTTTTAGTTTGCTTTCACTGGCTTCAGTGCATCACAACACTGTTCTGTCACTGCTAAGCACAGACAAAATTGAGGACCATGTTTCTATAGTGCACCATTTCAACACTGCCTTTAGTTAAGCAAGCTATTGTGAAGTAGATTTGGCAAAAGCCCCATTTACTGTGACTTTTAAAATGAAACAAGACAGACCCCTGAAGAATACAGTCTAGGGAACACTCCTGCAATCGTGTTTTTGTTAGGGGGAGGGAGCAGAGAGAATCAACAAGATGGGCTAGCTGCTGTGAATGGTGACCCTTCCCCTTTTTATGGGCCAATTCACAGATGTTAAATGTGTTAACACAGCTCTGGAAGGACATTTGTCACCCACATGACTACTAAATGAATTAGTGAGCGCAAAACATTAACCAGCATGATTAATGGACTTGATATTTAATTCACACAGATCTCTCATGTTCTCACTGGTGTTCCATGGTTATGAATTAAGCATTAGCTAATGGACAGGTTAGGGCTGAAATTTTAAAGGGTTACACAGGGAATTCTGTACTCAAAGTCCATTACTTGTGTTCCCATGTGTGTGTATGAACATATATATGTCCTCCTTCAGCATCCCTCTGGAAAATCAGAGCAAAACATTCCTCCCTCAGAGTTATACTTAACTTTGATATGCCTGGGTGGGTCTTCCATAGAGAAGTGAGATGAACTTAAAGGCAGCATACTGGAAAAGAAGTCCTGAGCTCTGAAATCCAAACCTGGATCAGGGTTCCCACTGACTGGAGGTGCAGGGATGCATAGAGGGAAACAAGGGGGGGTCAATTTAGCTAAGGGCCATGCATGAAATCAGGGCAGAGGTTTGAACTATAATATGTACTCATGGATTTCAGTTTGATCCAAGACCATTAAAATTTATCTGAAAAGGATGAGAACAAATTAGAGCTAAGTGTAGGCTTATAGTTCTGTGCCTATACTATTAGCTGTCCCTTACAAATCTGACTACCAACAAATGTCAGCCATGTCACGCATAGGACATAATTAAAGGAGTCGCCCAAACTTGTTAAAGCCTGATCTACAGAGAAATGTTCTTAAGAAACAGTGTGATCAAAGAGCCATAAATAGTCAAACCCAGCTGCACAATTTTCATATAGAACAGTCTCAGTGTTCCCATGAGTCACTGCAGTAGTCTCTAAGTGATGACAACAGCCTTTCTCTGTATTGAGCAGCCCTGAAACAGCCATAGGGAAGGCATGCTAAACTGCATCAGTTCTGCAGGATGTCACATTAGCATAGGGTTGGAAGGGTCCCAGGGGTCCTCTAGTTCAAACCCCATTTGTCACTAGGTGTTATCAGTCCTATACTAGTAAATCACAGAAGCACAGAAAAGTAGGACTGGAAGGGACCTCAGGAGGTCATCTAGGCCAACCCTGTAATCAAGGCAGGATCATCCCTATCTGAACTATGCTATGCAAGCGTTTGTCTGACCTACTCTTAAAACTACACAAACAACCCTGCCGCAAATCTACCAGGCACATTGCCCCAAACCACCATGAACACCCTAACTCAAAACAAGTAAAACTAAGGGACAAGGGCACTGTCAAAGTCCTGCCACTTTCATTTAATTTGTTAAATATAAAGATCCAAGAACAGGACCATACCCCCTGTTGCAGAGGAAGGCAAAAGCCCCTACAGTTCAGAGTCACCTGATTATGGGGTAAAATGGCCACTGACAGATGTTAAAAAGAAGGCACAATGGGACCTGATATGCACTCCCAACAGTCGTGCCTTCTGCCATGCCACATGTGCACAGCAGGAGGCCTGATTGTGGTATCAAGCATCAGATCCCATCATGCCATATTGCTGATGCAGGGGAAGCCCAGGATCAGGATCTCAGGCTCCCCTTGCACTGGCAATCTTGGCCTCTTTGGCTGGAGCCTCATCAGTGTTTGGAGATCCCAGCTGTGGAAGTGCACCATGTGTTTCCATGACTGGGAACTCTATCAGGTGATCAGGGCACCCAGCTCTTGGAGCTCACTGTGCTTCCCCAGCTGGGACCCCTCATCAGTCAACCACGGCTCCCGGCCTCCAGATCACACAGGAATGTTCCAGAGACTGGGAGCACTGTCCACACATTCAATTAAAGGCATGATAGGAACCAGTGACAAAGTTACTGCACATTATTTGTGTAATAACTCCATTGCTTATTCCTGGTTTTCTCTCACCATTAATTGATTGAACGTGTGGCCAGGTCACTACTTAAGATGTAATTAATCAAATGTGGTGATTGATCTAACCCTGAACAAAGGAGTTAGACCAGGGGTTGGCAATGTTTTTTGGCCAGAGTGCCAAAAAACCCCAATCTCGACCCATGCCTTGACTTGGCATGCCAGGGGCAAACAGCAGGGGAGCAGCAAGGAGCCCAATCATCATTGCTGGTGGCAGGTGCATGCACACCTCTGGACAGATGGCAGGAGAGGGGCAGTGGTTGCGTTGCCCCAGCCCCTTCCCCACCTTGCATGGCGTCTGTGTAGCCACTGCCAGCTACAGAGCCTGTGCTCCTCGCAACAGACACTAGACAGGCTGCAAACAGCTGCACCAGGGTTCGGAGCCCTGGCCCAGCTCTGTGGCTGATGGCGGTGGCACATGTGCCTCAGGACACGTGATAAGGAATGGGCCAGGGCAGCACATCCCTGGCCCCTCCCCTGCCATCTGCCTCGAGTTTTACATGAACCTGCTGCCATCAGTGAGCCAGACTGGGGCTCCTTAGGCATCAGTGCAGCTGTTTGCAGCTTCCCTGCTGCCTGCCATACCCAGTCCAGGTTCTGGGCAGGCCACTGTCTCCCACAATGGAGACCAAGCTGCTCATACATAGCAGGTGGCAGGGAGGCTGCAAACAGCTGCACTGAGGTCTGCAGAGCCCCAGCCCAGCTTGTTGGTGGCAGCAGGTGCAAACACACCCCCAGGCAGATGGCAGGAGAGGGGCCAAGGTTGCGCTGCCCAAGCCCCTTCCCTATTGTGTGTCCTGAGTCATGCGTGCTACCGCCATTGGCCATGAAGCTGAGCCAGGGCTCCAGACCCTGGTGCACTGGTTGCAGTCTCCCAGCTGCCTATCACATCTGGCCCAAGCTCTGGGCAACTGCTGCCTGCTATGGAGCCTGGGCTGCTCACAGCAGAAGTGGCAGCCTCTCCACTGCCTGCTATGAGTAGCCCAGGCTCCATGGCCAGCAGCAGCTGCCTGGAGCCTGAGCCAGCTATGGCGTGCTGAGCAAAATGGCCTGACGTGCCATCTAACCCTCTAAAAAAGAACCTCTGGGGTTTTTTAATCCCAGCAGGAGCATTGGCACACCCCAGTCAAAGTCCCCAGACCTGGCTGCAGCTAAGTGACACCTCTTGAAAATACCAACCCTCCTACATAGCCACAACAACCGTAGCACTACAGAGGAGGAGGAGGTTGCTGATATAAGTACACAAGGCACAGACCTGTTCCAGATGTTGGTGAGATGTCTAAGACATTATCCAGAGAGAGCTCATAATCCATCTCTCAGATGTGGTTTGTAGTATGTTACATATTTAATGACAGAAATGGACTTGTGACTTTTTTGTGTGTCCTTTTATTTTAAAGGGGAGGAGTAGGTATAATCTAGGAATTAGGTTGTGTCCCTTTAAATAGTTTATGAGCCCTCTAGTGGCACACACTGTGTTTAATATTTCAGACAGTAGGCAGCACAGCAGGCCTTGTATATTTTCTAAATATAGTTACATTTACTATGCTGTGTGATAACAAGAATAATATGAAATAAAATCAAAACATAATAATATAACTCTACATTTGATTACCTGGCCACACTGATCTGGAGAGGTCTATCAGTCGCAAAAACTGAACAGAGCTGGTTTATACCACTGTGAAGAAACATCTAATCACATTCAGAATTGAATACAGGATGATTCTCAGATGTAACAGAAAAAAATGAGAGGGGGAAAAAATAATGCATTGTTTCATCAAATCACTGGCTTATAGGCATGTGGGGGACCTAGTCTATCACTGCTGTGACATTGGAGCCACGCTGACCGACTACCTGAGTGTGTCATGATATCCGTTGCAACAAAAAAGATGATTTGGATTCTTCAGAGAACCACATGAGATGTGCATGCATTTTAATCCCAAATATAATGGGCCAAATTCTGTACCACATAACATAACAGAAGGCAATATAAGGACCCTGGCCTAATATGTCCTCTCACCTTATCCCAGCACAAGCTACAATTCCCTAACTTGAAAAACATTAGATATTTTGAAGTGTTCACATACCATAGTAGGAAGGGCCATAAGAGCTACATGGAGAAATATCTGACATTACAAAAACATCTACTTAGACAAAGACCAGTGTAAAACCTTGAGTTTCTCTTTCACTGATGATTTTATTGCGTTTTGCTTTGTGTTTTGTGTTTTATTTTTGTGTGTGCACGCCTGGGAATGAGACAGTTATTTCTGAAAGAAGTTTATTGTGGAAGATTAATGGGGAACCTTAACTGAAACAAATCACTTGGCTGTTTGTTGAAGATCCCAGCATCTGAGAACAAAAGGCAGCTCTTACTGGGCTTTCTAAAGAAGCGTGTAAAACTGGCATCTTTGAGAATGGTTGTGGAATTAACATAAACCTACTTATTTCCAGAGGTGGTATCTGCTCCACCTAATTTTCTGAACTTCCCACCTGTTTTGTCCCTTGCCCTGCAAAATATAAGACCAAGAAATTCCTGCAGGAAGTATATATAACTATAAACCACAGCTGCTGCCCATTGTAAGTCATCAAAACTCTGTTTTGATTTATTGCGTGTGGTTTGGCAACTCTGGTTTTGTAAGCTACAGGTGATTGTCCACCCAAACCATGCTTGTTATACATGCAATTAATAAAGACGCCTCTGATTGGATCCTTAGAGACCTCTATGGAGACAGCTAGCAGAACAGAAAAGCAAAAGGAAACATTACTGATCCAAGAAGATACAGAGCTTAGCTTTATCAGTCTCTTCAGATTTCCATGTTGAAAACTTGCAAAACAGTTTTTTCTCTCTCTAAATGCATGAGCTGTCATGTCAAGGTACATTTGTATTCCTATTTTCAGCTCAGACAACAAGACAATGTATACTGACACTGCAGCGCCAATGCACCGTCAACACCCTGGACTTAAGACTCCACCTCTTCTCCACAGATACTTAAAGCCATCACTAAATGTGCAGTGATATAAACTAAACTTGTCTGTTGGAGAATATTAGCTAGCTAAGAAACCTGGTAATTGGACAGACAACCCTTCTCTTTTAGATTACAGGCCCTCATACAGACTTGGGCAGCAGGGGGCTGAACACTATTATTCAACAGCCTTTGTGACATGGAACTGTGGTTTTAGTTTAGTTTTTAGTGGGCAGGTGTCGGCAACACCTAGCCACCATTATAACTGACACTGATGCTGGCTGACTCAGCAGAAAAACCCCGAAGGAATAACTGGGTATTGAGAATGATCAGTGCTAGGCATGGTGAGTCTGGTCCAGGTTAAAAGGCATTGGTGTGTAGAGGTGAGACTTCTGTTTCTACGCGCTGCCGGTCTGAAGCCTTATGCAAGAATGACATTCACTAAAAGACCTGTCACACTGTATTTAGAAAGAAGGTGGAATGAAGGCACCCTGGAGAGTAAGTGTAGTTGGATGAGTTATTTTCCCACAAGCTCCAAGCCTTACACATGACATCATCCTTCTCCACCTGCTGATGGCCTGGGGCACCCTGTTTCCTGTGGAACCAAGTGTGGTAGATCCTGGTCCAGCTGATGGCTGATGTTTGGGGAGGAGCATTGTGAAAGTAATATGAGAAGACTTATTAAAATGATGCAGCTGCAACAGTTCAGGTTTCCATCCACACAAGACCTGAAACAGCTTAGCAGAACCAAAGCAGGCAGAAGTATTGGTCAAAGAAGGTAAAATTGTAAGCAGCCTGGGCATGCTTGTGAATAGGCTGAGGCACTTTTTTGTAGAGGTAGAAAATGTCTTGGAGGCACTTCAGGTGCCTGAAACATACTCAAAATGACAAAGCTCTCTGGAGTATAGAAACTTGCCATGATACTCATCTAGAACAGAATCTGTAAAATATCTTGCATCTGAATACCTTTACTCATGCAACTAAGAATTATTCCTGAGTGAAAATATATTTCAGTTAAACTGTTTTAGGATCCAACCCCAAATGTAGGAACATCACATGCATATCATTTTGGGATAAGGATAAAGCTGGTAACATGCCTACAATAATCTGTCATTCCCTGAATGTAAACTGTACTGAATGAGTGCCAGTACCACACAGCATTTAATTAACCTTTCCACAAGTTGTAAGATGAGACCTGTTCACTGTGAGATTTATTCTCCAAGTTACTTGGTGGCAATAGAAAATAGATACTGTACTACAATTTAACAGGAAATTAAGTGTATTGAGGGTAATATAGTTCCATTAGGGAAATTGCTTTAGCACAATGTAGCATTTTTGATTTTTTACAGCATCTCCTTTACCAAATTAATTTAGTGCCTCATACATCAAGGTTAGTGAAAAACACTCATGTCATTTCTATTTAGCATGCATGTAAAATGCACACTAGGTCCATGAAGCAGAACTACAGCATAAGAGATTCACAGATGTTTTCTCTACACCATATGGTACATTAGTCATCATTCCCTCAGAACAACTGCTTGCACTGAGAGTCAATGCCTCTTCCACACATGGGATAGCTGAATTATGTATCTTTAAGAAAGAAAAGCAAGAAGAAAAAAAAAAACAACAGCCAGAAAATAAAATTTAAAAAAGAAAAAAAAAGACCCAACAAGGAGAAAGATAGCATACTGACTTAAACAACAGACAAAGCCGCACAACACACTGAATGCATGATTGTTTTGTTCAATTATTTATTTACACACTACCTTTAACACCAAAAAATGTGTAATACAATGTAGGAAGCTCTTTTTTCACAGCCAAAATCAGTGTCATCATTTTGTATTCATTTCAACATTTAATTAACTTTTCTATCTCTATGTGTACTTTATCAAAGGAACCAGTAATGTAAGGAGTGCATTATAATGATATTAATAACAAACGATTTTTATATTTTTATAGCATCTTTCATTGAGATGTACTAAGCATGCTAGATAGGTACTTTGTTTTACAGCAAGATAAATAAAAGTATAGGAAGTTTTAATCTGAGAAACTTGGAGTACTTTCCATACATCAGTTCAGAGTAGCCAGGTGAAATACACAAACTCAAGGACCAACACGGCTACAGCCTTGTAACATGGAAGATATCAAATTCAGCCCTTTGAAATGGAAACTGTAGAGCGTGCAAAAGAAAGAAGCAAACTCAACAGCAGTTGTTCTAATAAAAGATATCAGATTCACCCAAAAACACTTGTCTGCCTGTGTCCTTAGACCAACACAGCTACAACCTACACCCTTGCAAACTCTAGGAGGATTTTCATAGGCATTAGTGGCAGCTAGGAATCTCCCTCCTTCTACCCTTTACTGGAAGTAAGGCCCTTGCCTGCCATTTCAACCTTTGAAAAGGCTCCCTCCAGAGATATAACACCCTCACTTCACCCATAATGTTGTTGAACTCTAGCAGCCATATCAAAACACAATTACTGAACTTAAGTCTTTTTAGGATAGTGAATGAAGACAGCCACATCCAATCAAAACTGCAAGCAGAAATGAGGTTACTGGCAATGTTATTTCCTGTAGCACTGAGAGTTTCCAAGGAGATCTCCCATCTAAATATTAATCAGCTAAATAATTAACCTACCACAGCCCTTCTTAGCTAGTAAAATCTAGCAATATCCTAAGTGATATTGCATCATAGGGCTCTTCCTGTCATGACAAAATAATGGTAGAAGAGAAAAGAGCTACACATCAAATATGGTATCTCAAACAATACAAGAAAGGCTAACAAGATACTCCCCAGCCAACAGAAATATGCAGTACACTGTATCCATTATACATAAAGGTCCAAACTTTCAAACTCTTGCTCATTGAAGTACTTGCTTATGCAAGTGATCCCATTGACTGCAGTGGGACTACTCATACAACAGTTTTCCAGATCAGCCAACCTTTTTCTAAATCAGTGGTGCCACAAATTAGACCCACGCCCTCCCCGAGCAGCACTCTAATCCCCTTCCCCTACTAGACTGGTTGCTCTGCTTTCTGCTCCATGCCTGGTCTGCTGCTTTGCTTTCTGCTCCCTGCCCTATCCGCCACTGTGAAGCCTGTCCTCTCCCCAGTCTGTCACCATGTCATGCAAAGAGGCTGCCCATGCTGTAACATTAATAAGCTATACTTTCATAAAATATAGTAACATGAGTACACTATATGTGGATGCATGACAGTGACCATGTCTACCTGAGATGCTTTACTGCACAGTAGACTAATCTACTATACAGTAAAGCATCATTGGCTACACATGCAGGCACTTACTGTGAAGTAAATTAGTCTCCTGAACAGTAAATTCACTACCTGCATATGTATATGCAGGTAGTGAGTTTACTGTGCAGTAAAGCCAAACAGCATTACTTGCACGTGTAGATGCACCCAGTGTGGCATAAAATTTAAAAGGTACTCATTTGGCATAATCTGCATATTTTATTCATGGTATACCTCCTGCAAGTAATGCGCCTAGAATCTTATTGATACAACCTTTATTCCACATTATTATAGATTCTTTATGTGTATGTACATGTGCCCATAAACTCCCAAATGAGCTAATTGAAAATGCCTGATTCTGCTTTTGTCTCTGCTAGTATGAATCTCTAGTATCTCCAGTGAAGCCAATGTAGTTACTCTGGTGCAAAATATCTGCTCAAACTCAGAATCTAGCCTGTGGTTTCTCTCTATACTAGCTTGCTGAAGCAACTGGTACCAAGCATCACCATGTAAACAATAAGGGCAAAGGAGAAGGAGGTGGCATGGGGTTAAATATCTGCTTTCCTTTACCAGACCACCTACAAAATGTTGCAAAGACCCTGCAACAAAAATAATCTGTCACAATTCCAGTGTTAGGCAAAATATAAACAAGTTAAGTGCTCTGTTAAAGAGAACATCTGGGAAGTCACAGGCTGTGCAGATGTTTTCACAAGTTGTTTTTTAGGGAAAAGTAGCCCTGCTAAGCTTCCTGTCTCTTCCATCTTCTCTCTCTTGACTGTTTATCAAGGATAGATATAAACATATTAAAGCAAACCCCTTTAGAACCCCTTCTCTCACTGTATTATTAATTTGGAATTGACTGAAGGTTGACAGCTGGTTTGAGTTTGACCTTTGGTTCCTTTAAAGACATCCTCCACAAATAATTACATAGTTCTATGTTGAATGGGTTTATAGATATGGGTTTTTTCCAGGGATGGACATTAGAATCAACATCAACATTACACAGGGAGGCATGGGAGCTTGAGTCGATAGAAGATATGAGGAATCACACAAGGCATGGTGGGGCTGGATGGCTATTGTTATTTTATTACAGTGTTCTACCTTTAATTATCTTGCTTTCAAGCAGCCATTAGCAATCACTGAAAAGACTTGCTATCTTACAGTGTCTCCAGAATAAACAAAGGATCAACCTTGGTTTATTATTGTTCCTATCAAAAAGATTTATACTGGGAATTTT